>NC_079192.1:221752950-222126075 GCF_029499605.1 Hyla sarda | reverse complement strand
ACCCCTTAAAGACCAGGCCATTTTACACCTTAGGACCAGAGTGTTTTTTTGAACATCTGACCACTGTCATTTTAAACATTAATAACTCTGGAATGCTTTTAGTTATCATTCTGATTCTGAGATTGTTTTTTCGTGACATATTCTACTTTAACATAGTGGTAAAATTTTGTGGCAACTTGCATCCTCTCATGATGAAAAATCCCAAAATTTTATGAAAAAAATGAAAATTTTGCATTTTTCTAACTTTGAAGCTCACTGCTTGTAAGAAAAATGGATATTCAAAATAAAAAATGTTTTGGATCACATATACAATATGTCTACTTTATGTTTGCATCATAAAATTGATGAGTGTTTACTTTTGGAAGACACCAGAGAGCTTCAAAGTTCAGCAGCAATTTTCAAATTTTTCACAAAATTTTCAAACTCACTATTTTTAAGGGACCAGATCAGTTTTGAAGTGGATTTGAAGGGTCTTCATATAAGAAATTCCCCATAAATGACCCCATTATAAAAACTACACCCCCCAAAGTATTCAAAATGACATTCATTAAGTGTTTTAACCCTTTAGGTATTTCACAGGAATAGCAGCAAAGTGAAGGAGAAAATTCAAAATCTTCATTTTTTACACTTGCATATTCTTGTAGACTCAATTTTAGAATTTTTGCAAGGTGTAAAAGGAGAAAATTTTTACTGGTATTTGTAGCCCAATTTCTCTTGAGTAAGCTCATACCTCATATGTCTATGTAAATTGTTCGGCGGGCGCAGTAGTGGGCTCAGAAGGGAAGGAGTGACATGGGGATTTTGGAGAGAACATTTTTCTGAAATGGTTTTTGGGGGGCATGTCACCTTTAGGAAGCCCCTAGGGTGCCAAAACAGCAAAAAAACACATGGCATACCATTTTGGAAACTAGACAACTCGGGGAACATAACAAGGAATTAAGTGAGCCTTAATACCCCACAGGTGTTTCATGACTTTTGCAAATGTAAAAAAATTTTTTTTTTTACATAAAATGCTTGCTTTCCCAAAAATCTTACATTTTTAAAAAGGGTAATAGCAGAAATATCCCTCAAAATTTTAGCCCAATTTCTCCTGATTCAGAAAACACCCCATATGATGGGGAAAAGTGCTCTACTGGCGCACTACAGGTATCAGAAGAGGAGTAGTCACATTTGGCTTTTTGGAAGCAAATTTTGCTCTGGGGGCATGCCGCATTTAGGAAGCCCCTATGGTGCCTGGACAGCAAAAAAAAAAAAAAAAGATATGGCATTATATTTTGGAAACTAGACCCCTTGTGGAACGTAACAAAGGGTAAAGTGAACCTTAATACCCCCCAGGGGTTTTACGACTTTTGCATATGTCTAAAAAAACAAATGTTTTTTTACCTAAAATGCTTGGTTTCCCAAAAATTTTACATTTTTACAAAGGGTTAAAGCAGAAAATACCCCCCATAATTTGTAGCCCAATTTCTCCCGATTCAGAAAACACAAGCAAACACAGAAAACACAAGCAAACCCTATGCTCTGAATCATCATTCTGGGAATGTGATGTGTGTGGCCATCCCTAACCTGTTGCCTCAAATGCGCACCCGCTCAGATGGAGAGAGAGGGCTGCACATTTGAGGCAACATAAAAAGTCCCCGATGATAGTGACTCAGGGACCTATGACCCATTTTTGACAAAACACCCCCAGAGGTCTTATCAGATTTTTATTTTTTAAGGTTTTTTTGGGGCAATTTAGTGATTTATGGGGGTTATATTTTGGAATGTACTCTGGACTTGGTACATTGGTCAAATTATGGAAAATTCAAATAAAAAGGGAAAATTTTGGGCTCAATGGAAGTGTGATACTCCCTGAAGCAGCCTATGCAGAGGCCGGGATTATCTGGGCAAATGTCACACTGAATGGTGGTGTCCCTTCGTCTCCCCTTCCTGTAACACACTCTGTATTTTTTCTGGGATCATCCCTTCTTTCCACTGGGGGGGGACTTCACCTGGAAAGTGTTGGCCTGGGACGATCCTGGCACCTGTAACTTCAGACCCTTGGGAAGTCCGGCCTGATCTTTCCTGGTCAGCAAAGATCAGGAACCTTAGGACTTCTTCTTGGTACTGGAGGAATGTCCCTGTGTTGCCAGCGTACTGGGATAGTACAAAAGCGTTGTACATGGCAACCTGTACCAAGTAGACCGCAACTTTTTTGTACCCTGCCCGTGTTTTCCGCATGACGTTGTATGGCTTGAGGACTTGATCTGAGAGATCAACTCCCTACATATACCGATTGTAGTCCAGAATACAGTCGGGCTTGAGGACCAGTCCCACGGTACCTCGCACAGGGACAGGGGTGCTGCCGTTCCCATGAACAGTGGTGAGCATAAGGACATCCCTCTTATCCTTGTACTTCACCAACAACAGGTTATCATGGGTGAGGGCACGAGACTCACCCTTGGGGATAGGAGTCTTAGCAAAATTTAGAGGGAGGCCTCTCTGGTTCTTCTGCACGGTCCCACAAGCGGACGTGGATCTGGCGGAAAGGGATTTGAACAGAGGGATGCTGGTATAAAAGTTATCCACGTACACGTGGAAACCCTTATCCAGCAATGGGTGCACAAGGTCGCAAACGAGTTTCCCGCTAACACCCAGAATGGGGGAACATTCTGGGGGTTCAATACGGGAATCTCGTCCCTCATATACTCTAAACTTGCAAGTGTACCCAGAGAAACTCACGCAAAGTTTGTAGAGTTTCACGCCATACCGCGCCTGCTTCGAGGGAATATACTGGCGGAAGATGAGTCTCCCCTTAAAACTGATGAGAGACTCATCTACCGAGAGGTTCCTGAGCAGTACGTAGGCCTCCAAAAATGTGGCCCCAAAGTGATCGATGACCGGCCTCACTTTGTACAGCCGGTCATGGGCGGGATCACCTCGGGGCGGACATGCCGCATTATCTGCATAATGCAGGCATTTCCAAATGGCCTCGAACCACCTCCGTGTCATCGTCATACTGTAAAGCTGGGTCTGATAGAGGACGTCCCCGCTCCAGTAATGACGAGCACTTGTTTTTTTGTCCAGGCCCATATGCTGCGTGAGGCCCCACAATGTCCTAATTTCCGCTGCATCAATGGCGCGCCATTCATTGGGCCTGGCCAAAAGCGAATCGGGGTGGTGGGCAATAAACTGCTGGGCATACAAGTTTGTTTGTTCCACCATGTGATTGACCAGGCTGTCACTGAAAAAAACTTTAAAAAGTCCAGATCAGTGAAGCCAGCATGGTCAATCTGGATTCCTGAGTCGCCAACAAACTCAGGAATCCGTGGCTGATAACCCTTTTGAGGGCTCCAGACAGGGTCACCGGAAGGGGGCTCCGGTGCACTTGTCTGGGGGGGCCGGACTACCAATAATGAGTGGCATTGCCACTCGTACTAGTGTTGGCCACTGGGTTACTCTCATGGGGGGTGCGTGGCCTCACCTGGCGGCGTCTCCGCTGCCATACAGGGGACTCATCATCATTACTAGATGATGAGGAGGGCGAGGAAGAAAACAAAAATGTAGGATCTTCCTCGTCCTCAATGGCAGATTCGGAGTCGGAGGCTAAAAAAGCGTAAGCCTCCGCTGCCGAAAATGCCCGGCGGGCCATCGCCTTTTTTCTACGGTGGCGGGGGGGGGGGGGGAGGCAGTGGCGGGGGGAGTTTGTGTGTGCAGGGGTGGGGGTGGGGAAGTATGTAGTGTGTGGTGCTTGCTGTAAAAAGTGTAATAACAGTAATTGAAAAAATAAATAAAGCAGCGGCCCAAAAAACAAAGGGGTGGCAAATTCAGCTCCCTTAACCCCTAATAGGGCCCGGGGTAAGGGATCAGGCCCTAATAGGACCCTGGGGGACGTATTAGGGGTCAGGGGGGATTTTTTTTTAATTAAAAGAGAAAAAAAGCTGCGGGAAAAAAAATGGATGGCGCACGCAGCTCCCTGAACCCCTAATAGGACCCGGGGTCAGGGATCAAATCCTAATAGGACCTTTGATGACCTATTAGGGGGTCGGGGGGGGGACTTTTTTTTTTTTTAAACCCTGACTGAACACAGAGAGCGGGTGCAGCAGTGGGAAGGGACCGTTAACCCCTCCTCTGCCGCACTGCTATTGGCTGGACGATCGCATATTATATAATATATATATATATATAATATAACAGTATTGTCACCGCTCCCCAGCAACGGCAGGTGATTGGCAGTGAATTGTACACCGCCGATCACCATTTATTACCGGGTCATCGGGTCACAAGTGACCCGAATGACACGAATCACCGAAGATCGCTTGCGTGATTTTGCAAGCGATCTCCGGCGATCGCCGACATGCGGGGGTCACGGGACCCCCTAGGCATTTGCACGGCATGCTTGCTGAATGATTACAGCTGACATGCCATTCCGATCTCTGCCCGGCGCGCGGCAGAGACCGGAGAAACACCAGGACGTTCTGGAACATCCTTGGTCCTTAAAGGCCAGGGTGCGGGGACGTTCCAGAACGTCCTTGGTCCTTAAGGGGTTAATATCCTACTTTACTTCTGTAGCATCAGTTTTTAAATATGTGACAGCTTCTGATCTATTAACTTTCTATTTCAATAGCCAGATTTACCTGATCCACTATGTGTCAACATTTCAAGTATGCAAAGTTACATTTTTTTAAACTTGGTTACTATTATCTAATAAAAAAATTTAGGAAGATATAATAGTTTTTGTATTTCATATTTAGACATAAGAAATAAATGTTACTTAACCCTAAACAAAAAAATGGGTGTACATGTTTAACCCCTTATCAACCACGGACGTATATTTACCATAAAAATATTTATCGTTATTTAAACCGCACGGTCAATGGCGTACGTGCCAAAAAATTAGCGTATTTTTGGTAACTTTTTTTACCATAAAAAAGAATAAAAAGCGTTCAAAAAGTCTGATCAAAACAAAAATGGAATCGATAAAATCTTCAGATCATGGTGCAAAAAATGAGCTCTCATACTACCCCATTCGTTGAAATATACGTATGAATTTTCGTGTATGTAGTTATGATTTTTCCAGAAGTACGACAACATCAAACCTATATAAGTAGGGTATATTTTTGATCGAATGGACCTACAGAAAAAAGATAAGGTGTCATTTTTAGCGTAAAATGTACTGCGTAGAAACGGAAGGCCCTAAGAGTTACAAAATGGCGTTTTTTTCTTCAATTTTGTTGCACAAGGATTTTTTGTTCAGTTTCGCCGTAGATTTTTGGGTAAAATGACTGATGTCATTACAAAGTAGAATTGGTGGGGCAAAATAAGCCATCATATGGATTTTAAGGTGCAATATTTTTTATTTATATTATACTTTTAGATATTTCTCCTTATTTCACTTAGTAGATTTTTTAAGAAATATCACTTATAGTTTTATTGGCTAATCTATGCTTGCTTGAATTTTGTTTTTAAATTTAAAAGCCCTAACCAGATTGAATATGTTAAAGATATAGGAAAGTTACGAGTCAGACTTGGCTAAAATAAGTGACATGTCACTTATTTATGCCACTCAAAAAAATGTATCTGCATTCTTTACATATTGGCCCTGATTTAATAAGAGTGTCGGGTTATTTTCAGAGTGTTTTTTTTCCCCTGACTATATAAATGTTTCGCACGTGTAGGGAAAATTCTGTTCCATGATATTAAATTCTGTCACATGTGGAAAAAAGTGTTGCACAGGAAAGATAAAGGCCCTAATTTACTAAGAGTGTTGTATAGGTTCCTTTGTGGGTTTTAATTCCCTACAATTTATTTTCCACGGTATTTACTAAGGTTTCCCTACATTTTCCACTTTCCCTACACTTTGCTTTTTTTTTTACACATGCTCTGATCTGTAGGGTTTTCCTCAGCTGAAATTGACTACATTTTATGTGGAAACCTTAATAAATATGTTGTTTTTTTTTTGTGAAAATGTCAGAAACACGCCCCTTTTTCAGAGACCATGCCCCCTTTCCAAGCGGCCATGCCCCCTTTTCGGGTTTTCTTAGCAAAATGGAGAGTTAGTCGGGTTCTTTTCAATTCTGGCACAAAATCTGGCGCAGACAGAATTTCTGGCGCAATGCGACAGGATCTGGCACAATGCCACAGAATGGGGCGCACAACCCGACAAAACATGTAGGGTTTGCAATAGTAAATGAGGGCCATAGTGTAAAACAAATAAATAAAGCAAAGTAACTCTGCACCAGGACTTAACTTTACATTCATGGTCGTTAATGGGTTAACAAACAAAAAGCAAAAAAAAAAATGTAAAAAAAAGGAAATCAAAGCCAAGATTTAAAAAAAAAAAAAAAAAAAAAAAAGAGAAATTCCAAAAAACATGAAATACATTTAATTAAAAATTTTACATATAAAGCTACAAAAGGGACAAATTAACAGCATTTTCAAAGAACCCACACTTTTTAACAGATTCCCCACACCTCAAGGCAGTCGGGTTTTCAAGTTCAGTATTTCACAATTTTCTGGTGGGTTTTTAAATATAACTGTCGGGTTTTCAGGAAAATGTTGGGAACATGCCCCTAATTATGCACACCATGCCCCTTTAGTTGGGTTAAAAAAAATATTCTGAGTAATTAGAAAACTGTCGGGTTTTAACCAGTAAAATGTGTCGTACAAAGTGTTGCAGAGCACATACGACACAAATTGTGTCGTATTACTCTATAAAAAGAGTCGGGATCAGGTTAGTAAATCAGGGCTATTGTGTGAACAACCATTTTCACATAGACATACAACGAGCACAATAATGTTATAAAATGGGAATACAATTTTGATTACATTTTTTTAATAAAATAAGCCTAAAATACATATTTTTATAATGTCAAATTTTTTTTATATGTCAAACTATTATTTCATAGAATGATTATTTAAAATTCATATTATCATGTTTTTTTAGGCTACATCCCAGGTCTTCCAGATGGTAAACTGAATTTAATATCTTATTTTACTGTTGTAGCATCAGTGTTTAAATGATATCTGAAAGTTTTCTGAACCATTAACTTCCCATTTCAAAAGCCAGATCCATCTGCTCTTCTATGTGTTATCATTTTAAGTATGCAAAGTAACACTTTTTATACTATGTTACTATAATCTAATCAAAAATTTAGGAAGATGTAATATTTTTGGGCTTTATATTTAGACATAACAAATACATCTTACTTAACCCTAAACGAAAATGAAACTATAAAGGGGGTGTACATGTTTAAACAAATAGTGAAACAGCCTGTACATACTTTAAAATTGGAAAATAATCTATGTTTCTAAGATACCAGCCATGCTGACTCCAGAATTTCCAAGTCTCATTTTCAGAACTTTTCTATATCCTTCTTGATATTCCACTAGAGACTTTCATAGTGCTGTTTATTTATGTATTTTTTTAAATCAAATTTAAAAACAATAGTTTTCTAAATATTGCAAAAATTATTTTGTTTTTCTGTTCTCAAATATTCTAGTATATGTAGGAGTAACTGACTCTGGTAAAACATAGAACAATGCAACCTTTTTATACCAATATAAATTGATATTTATTTTATTATACTTTTAGATATTTATCCATGTTTTACTTAATACATTTTTTAAAAGAAGTATCACTTATAGTTTAAAAGGCTAATCTATACTTGTTCCAAGTTGTTGTTTTTTTTTTTTTGTTAATTTAAAAGCTACCTAACCAGATTGAATATGTTATAGATATAGGATAGTTAACTGTCAGACATGGTGAAAATAAGTGATATGTCACTTATTTATGCCACTCTAAGGCATGTATCCACATTCTTTACATATTGTGTGAACATCAATTTTCTGATAGACTTTCATAGAGCATATTAATGTTAAAAAAATCGGAGTACAATTTTGATTTCTTTTTTATGAATAAAATAAGCCTAAAAAAACACTGTTTAAACATAGCCATAGAATGATGTTTTATTTATTTATTTTATCATTCTTTCAGTCTACTACCCAGAAACACCAGAAGGTAAAACAAAATTAAAAATCTTAACATTTCTATAACATCACTTTTTATATATATATATATATATATATATATATATATATATATATATATATATATATATCAAGCTGTTATTTCATAGAATGATTATTTAAAATTCATATTATCATTTTTAGGCTATACCCCAGGTTTTCCAGAAGGTAAAACTGAATTTAATATCCTACTTTACTTCTGTAGCATCAGTTTTTAAATGATATGTGACAGTTTCTGATCTATTAACGTCCTGTTTCAATAGCCAGATATATCTGATCCACTATGTGTCAACATTTCAAATATGCAAAGTTACATTTTTTAAACTAGGTTACTACTATCTGATCAAAAATGTAGGAAGATATAATAGTTTTTTTGTTTCATATTTAGACAGAAGAAATAAATGTTTCGCACATGTAGGGAAAATTCTGTTCCATGATATTAAATTCTGTCATATGTAGAAAAAATGTGTCACACGGGAAAGATAAAGGCCCACATTTACTAAGAGTGTTGCGTAGGTTTCTTTGTGGGTTTTAATGCCCTACAATTTATTTTCCACGGTATTTACTAAGGTTTCCCTACATTTTCCACTTTCCCTACACTTTGTTTTTTTTTACACATGTTCTGATCTGTAGGGTTTTCCTCAGCTGAAATCAACTACATTTTATGTGGAATCCTTAGTAAATATGTTGTTTTTTTGTGAAAATGTCGGAAACACGTCCCTTTTCGGAGACCACGCCCCTTTTCCCAGCAGCCATGCCCCCTTTTTTGGGGTTTTCTTAGCAAAATGGAGAGTTAGTCGGGTTCTTTTGAATTCTGGCACAAAATCTGGCGCAGATAGAATTTCTGGTGCAATGCGACAGAATCTTGCACAATGCCATAGAATGGGGCGCACAACCCGACAAAACATGTCGGGTTTGCAATAGTAAATGAGGGCCATAGTGTAAAACAAATAAATAAAGCAAAGTAAGGCTGGGTCCACACTACGTTTTGTCCCATACGGGAGCGCATACGGCAGGAGGGAGCTAAAACCTCGCGCTCCCGTATGTGACCGTATGCGCTCCCGTATGTCATTCACTTCAATGAGCCGACCGGAGTGAAACGTTCGGTCCGGTCGGCTCATTTTTGCGCCGTATGCGCTTTTACAACCGGACCTAAAACCGTGGTTGACCACGGTTTTAGGTCCGGTTGTAAAAGCGCATACGGCGCAAAAATGAGCCGACCGGACCGAACGTTTCACTCCGGTCAGCTCATTGAAGTGAATGACATACGGGAGCGCATACGGTCACATACGGGAGCGCGAGGTTTTAGCTCCCTCCTGCCGTATGCGCTCCCGTATGGGACAAAACGTAGTGTGAACCCAGCCTAACTCTGCACCAGGACTTAACTTTACATTCATGGTCGTTAATGGGTTAACAAACAAAAAGCAAAAAAAAAATTTAAAAAAGTAAATGAAAGCCAAGATTAAAAAAAAAAAATAAGAAAAGAGAAATTCCATAAATACATTTTTTTTTTATAAAAAATATAATATAAAAAGCTACAAAGGGGACAAATTAACAGCATTTTCAAAGAACCCACACTTTTTAACAGATTCCCCCCACCTCAAGGCAGTCGGGTTTTCAAGTTCAGTATTTCACAATTTTTCTTGTGGGTTTTTAAATATAACTGTCGGGTTTTCAGGAAAATGTTGGGAACATGCCCCTAATTATGCAAACCATGCCCCTTTAGTTGGGTTAAAAAAAATATTCTGAGTAATTAGAAAACTGTCGGGTTTTAACCAGTAAAATGTGTCGTACAAAGTGTTGCAGAGGACATACGACACAAATTGTGTCGTATAACTCTATAAAAAGAGTCGGGATCATGTTAGTAAATCAGGGCTATTGTGTGAACAACCATTTTCACATAGACATACAACGAGCACAATAATGTTATAAAATGGGAATACAATTTTGATTACATTTTTGTAATAAAATAAGCCTAAAGAACATATTTCTATAATGTCAATTTTTTTTCATATGTCAAACTATTATTTCATAGAATGATTATTTAAAATTCATATTATCATGTTTTTTTAGGCTACATCCCAGGTTTTCCAGATGGTAAACTGAATTTACTATCTTACTTTACTTTTGTAGCATCAGTGTTTAAATGATATCTGAAAGTTTTCTGAACCATTAACTTCCCATTTCAAAAGCCAGATCCATCTGCTCTTCTATGTGTTATCATTTTAAGTATGCAAAGTAACACTTTTTATACTATGTTACTATAATCTAATCAAAAATTTAGGAAGATGTAATATTTTTGTGCTTTATATTTAGACATAACAAATACATCTTACTCAACCCTAAACGAAAATGAAACTATAAAGGGGGTGTACATGTTTAAACAAATAGTGAAACAGCCTGTACATACTTTAAAATTGGAAAATAATCTATGTTTCTAAGATACCAGCCATGCTGACTCCAGAATTTCCAAGTCTCATTTTCAAAACTTTTCTATATCCTTCTTCATATTCCACTAGAGACATTCATAGTGCTGTTTATTTATGTATTTTTTTTAATCAAATTTAAAAACAATAGTTTTCTAAATATTGCAAAAAATTATTTTGTTTTTCTGTTCTCAAATATTCTAGTATATGTAGGAGTAACTGACTCTGGTAAAACATAGAACAATGCAACCTTTTTATACCAATATAAATTGATATTTATTTTATTATACTTTTAGATATTTATCCATGTTTTACTTAGTAATTTTTTTTTCAAAGAAGTATCACTTATAATTTAAAAGGCTAATCTATACTTGTTCCAAGTTTTTTTTTTTTTGTTAATTTAAAGGCTACCTAACCAGATTGAATATGTTATAGATATAGGATAGCTAACTTTCAGACATGGTGAAAATAAGTGATATGTCACTTATTTATGCCACTCTAAGACATGTATCCACATTCTTTACATATTGTGTGAACATCAATTTTCTCATAGACTTTCATAGAGCATATTAATGTTAAAAAAATCGGAGTACAATTTTGATTTCTTTTTTATGAATAAAATAAGCCTAGAAAACACTGTTTAAACATAGCCATAGAATGATGTTTTATTTATTTATTTTATCATTCTTTCAGTCTACTACCCAGAAACACCAGAAGGTAAAACAAAATGAAAAATCTTAACATTTCTATAACATCACTTATTTATATATATATATATATATATATATATATATATATATATATATATATATATATATATATATCTCAAGCTGTTATTTCATAGAATGATTATTTAAAATTCATATTATCATTTTTAGGCTATACCCCAGGTTTTCCAGAAGGTAAAACTGAATTTAATATCCTACTTTACTTCTGTAGCATCAGTTTTTAAATGATGTGTGACAGTTTCTGATCTATTAACTTCCTGTTTCAATAGCCAGATATATCTGATCCACTATGTGTCAACATTTCAAATATGCAAAGTTACATTTTTTAAACTAGGTTACTACTATCTAATCAAAAATGTAGGAAGATATAATAGTTTTTTTGTTTCATATTTAGACAGAAGAAATAAATGTTTCGCACATGTAGGGAAAATTCTGTTCCATGATATTAAATTCTGTCATATGTAGAAAAAAGTGTCACATGGGAAAGATAAAGGCCCACATTTACTAAGAGTGTTGTGTATTTTTCTTTGTGGGTTTTAATGCCCTAAAATTTATTTTCCACGGTATTTACTAAGGTTTCCCTACATTTTCCACTTTCCCTACACTTTGTTTTTTTTTTTTTACACATGCTCTGATCTGTGGGATTTTCCTCAGCTGAAATCAACTACATTTTATGTGGAATCCTTAGTAAATATGTTGTTTTTTAGGGAAAATGTCGGAAGCATGCCCCTTTTCGGAGACCACGCCCCTTATTCCCAGCAGCCATGCCCCCTTTTTTGGGGTTTTCTTAGCAAAATGGAGAGTTAGTCAGGTTCTTTTGAATTCTGGCACAAAATCTGGCGCAGACAGAATTTCTGGCGCAATGCGACAGAATCTTGCACAGTGCCATAGAATGGGGCGCACAACCCGACAAAACATGTCGGGTTTGCAATAGTAAATGAGGGCCATAGTGTAAAACAAATAAATAAAGCAAAGTAACTCTGCACCAGGACTTAACTTTACATTCATGGTTGTTAATGGGTTAACAAACAAAAAGCAAAAAAAAAAATTTAAAAAAAGGAAATGAAAGCCAAGATAAAAAAAAAAAGAAAAAAGAAAAGAGAAATTCCATAAAAATAAAAAAAATTCATAAAAAATGTAATATAAAAAGCTACAAAGGGGACAAATTAACAGCATTTTCAAAGAACCCACACTTTTTAACAGATTCCCCCCACCTCAAGGCAGTCGTGTTTTCAAGTTCAGTATTTCACAATTTTTCTGGTGGGTTTTTAAATATAACTGTCGGGTTTTCAGGAAAATGTTGGGAACATGCCCCTAATTATGCAAACCATGCCCCTTTAGTTGGGTTAAAAAAAAATATTCTGAGTAATTAGAAAACTGACGGGTTTTAACCAGTAAAATGTGTCGTATAAAGTGTTGCAGAGCACATACGACACAAATTGTGTCGTATAACTCTATAAAAAGAGTCGGGATCATGTTAGTAAATCAGGGCTATTGTGTGAACAACCATTTTCACATAGACATACAACGAGCACAATAATGTTATAAAATGGGAATACAATTTTGATTACATTTTTGTAATAAAATAAGTCTAAAATACATATTTCTATAATGTCATTTTTTTTTATATGTCAAACTTTTATTTCATAGAATGATTATTTAAAATTCATATTATCATGTTTTTTTAGGCTACATCCCAGGTTTTCCAGACGGTAAACTGAATTTCATATCTTACTTTACTTTTGTAGCATCAGTGTTTAAATGATATCTGAATGTTTTCTGAACCATTAACTTCCCATTTCAAATGCCAGATCCATCTGCTCTTCTATGTGTTATCATTTTAAGTATGCAAAGTAACACTTTTTATACTATGTTACTATAATCTAATCATAAATTTAGGAAGATGTAATATTTTTGTTCTTTATATTTAGACATAACAAATACATTTTACTTAACCCTAAACGAAAATGAAACTATTATGGGGGTGTACATGTTTAAACAAATAGTGAAACAGCCTGTACATACCGTATTTATCGGCGTATAACACGCACTTTTTAGGCTAAAATTTTTAGCCTAAAGTCTGTGTGCGTGTTATACGCCGATACACCCCCAGGAAAGGCAGGGGGAGAGAGGCCGTCACTGCCCGCTTCTCTCCCCCTGCCTTTCCTGGGGTCTAGAGCGCTGCTGCCGGCCCTTCTCTCCCCCTAGCTATCGGCGCCGCCCGTTCTGTCCCCCTGACTATCGGATCCGGCGCCAATAGCCAGGGGGAGAGAAGCAGCGCCGACAGCCAGGGGGAGAGAAGGGGCAGTGCCACCCATTGCCGGCGCCGCTGCCACGTTGCCTCCCCCCATCCCCGGTGGCATAATTACTTGAGTCGGGTCCGCGCTGCTGCAGGCCTCCGTTGTGCATCCCCGGCGTCGTTGCTATGCGCTGAACGGCGCGGCGCATGACGTCAGTGCGCCGCGCCGTGCATAGCAACGACGCTGGGGACGCACGACGGAGGCCTGCAGCAGCGTGGACTCGACTCAGGTAATTATGCCACCGGGGATGGGGGGAGGCAACGGGGCAGCGGCGCCAGCAATGGGTGCCGCTGCCCCTTCTCTCCCCCTGGCTGTCGGCGCCGCTTCTCTCCCCCTGGCTATCGGCGCCGGCACCGATAGTCAGGGGGACAGAACGGGCAGCGGTGCCGATAACCAGGGGGACAGAAGCGCTCTAGACCCCAGGAAAGGCAGGGGGAGAGAAGCGGGCAGCGACAGCCTCTCTCCCCCTGCCTTTCCTGGGGGTATATCGGGGTATACACGCGCACACACGCACCCTCATTTTACCATGGATATTTGGGTAAAAAACTTTTTTTACCCAAATATCCTTGGTAAAATGAGGGTGCGTGTTATAGGCCGGTGCGTGGTATACCCCGATAAATACGGTACTTTAAAATTGGAAAATAATCTATGTTTCTTAGATACCAGCCATGCTGACTCCAGAATTTCCAAGTCTCATTTTCAAAACTTTTCTGTATCCTTCTTGATATTCCACTAGAGACATTCATAGTGCTGTTGATTTATGTATTTTTTTTAATCAAATTTTAAAACAATAGTATTCTAAATATTGCAAAAAATTATTTTGTTTTTCTGTTCTCAAATATTCTAGTATAATTAGGAGTAACTGACTCTGGTAAAACATAGAACAATGCAACCTTTTTATACCAATATAAATTTATATTTCTTTTATTATACTTTTAAATATTTATCCATGTTGTACTTAGTAAAAATTTTTTAAAAGAAGTATCACTTATAGTTTCTAAGGCTAATCTATACTTGTTTTAATTTTTTTTAATTTTTTTTTGTTAATTTAAAAGCTACCTAACCAGATTGAATATGTTATAGATATAGGATAGTTAACTGTCAGACATGGTGAAAATAAGTGATATGTCACTTATTTATGCCACTCTAAGGCATGTATCCACATTCTTTACATATTGTGTGAACAACAAATTTCTCATAGACTTTCATAGAGCATATTAATGTTAAAAAAATCGGAGTACAATTTAGATTTCTTTTTTATAAATAAAATAAGCCTAAAAAAACACTGTTTAAACATAGCCATAGAATGATGTTTTATTTATTTATTTTATCATTCTTTCAGTCTACTACCCAGAAACACCAGAAGGTAAAACAAAATTAAAAATCTTTACATTTCTGTAACATCACTTTTTTTTTTTATATATATCAAGCTGTTATTTCATAGAATGAATATTTAAAATTCATATTATCATTTTTAGGCTATACCCCAGGTTTTCCAGAAGGTAAAACTGAATTTAGTATCCTATTTTATTTCTGTAGCATCAGTTTTTAAATGATATGTGACAGTTTCTGATCTATTAACTTCCTGTTTCAATAGCCAGATATATCTGATCCACTATGTGTCAACATTTCAAATATGCAAAGTTCCATTTTTTAAACTAGGTTACTATTATCTAATCAATAGAAAATATAATAGTTTTTGTGTTTCATATTTAGACATAAGAAATAAATGTTACTTAACCCTAAACAAAAAATTGGGTATACATGTTTAACCCCTTATCAACCACGGACGTATATTTACGTCCTGTGGCAGCTTCAGATCATTGAAGCGTGCTCAGAAGTTGAGCGCGCTTCGTAACTGCAAGGTCCTGGTTGCTATCAGGAACCAGGACCCGCGGCAAATACCGGACATCGCCGATCAGGCTGATGTCAGGTATTAACCCTATAGAAGCCACGATCAAATTTGATCGGTGCATCT
Source organism: Hyla sarda (assembly GCF_029499605.1). Lineage (NCBI taxonomy): Eukaryota > Metazoa > Chordata > Amphibia > Anura > Hylidae > Hyla > Hyla sarda. Next base: position 222,110,636 of record NC_079192.1, on the reverse strand, counting down.
AAAATGGGACAATACACTGCGGTTAGCTCAGCAGAGCTGTTCGGGATCGTTGCAGCACAATCACGGCATCCCGAACAGCTGACAGGACAGTGGGAGGTGTCTTACCTTGCTCCCAGCTGTCCGATCAGCATTTGTTTGCTCAAAGACTGAAATCCAACCGCAGAATACACTGATCAATGCATTTCTATGGCAATGCATTGAACAGTGTAAGAGATCAGTGCATGCAGTTTCATAGCCACTAGAGGGGGCTATATCACTGCATTAAAAAAGTAAAAAATAAAAGTTAATAAATGTGATTTAACCCATTTCCTAAAAAAAATCTAAATCACCCTCCTTTTCCCATAAAAATAATTGTGTAAATAAAAATAAATAGATGTGGTATCGTCGAGTGCGTAAATGTCTGAACCATAAAAATATTTATCGTTATTTAAACCGCACGGTCAATGGCGTACATGCCAAAAAATTCTAAAGTAAAAAATAGCATATTTTTGGTCACTTTTTATACCATAAAAAAGAATAAAAAGCAATCAAAAAGTCTGATCAAAACAAAAATGGAAACGATAAAAACTTCCGATCATGGCTCTCATACCATCCCATTCATTGAAAAATATAAACATTATAGGGGTCAAAAGATGACAATTTCAAACGTATGAATTTTCGTGTATGTAGTTATGATTTTTTCCAGAAGTACAACAAAATCAAACCTATATAAGTAGGGTATCATTTTAATCGAATGGACCTACAGAATAAAGATAAGGTATCATTTTTACCGAAAAATGTACTGCGTAGAAACGGAACCCCCTAAGAGTTACAAAATTGCATTTTTTCTTCAATTTTGTCGCACAAGGATTTTTTTTCCATTTCGCCATAGATTTTTGGGTAAGATTACTGTTGTCATTACAAAGTAGAATTATTGGTGCAAAAAAAAAGCCATCATATGGATTTTAAGGTGCAAAATTGAAAGGGTTATGATTTTTAAAATGTAAAGAGGAAAAAACGAAAGTGCAAAAGCTGAAAAACACTTGGTCCTTAAGGGGTTAAACAAATAGTGTAAAGGTCTCTGCATACTGTAAAATCAGAAAAGAAACTACTGTATTTTTCGTCCTATAGGACGCACCGGCGTATAAGACGCACCCAATTTTTAGGGGCAAAATCTAAAAAAATATTTTGAACCCAATAGTGGTCTTCAACCTGCGGACCTAAAGATGTTGCAAAACTACAACTCCCAGCATGCCCGGTCAGCCGTTGGCTGTCCGGGCATTCTGGGAGTTGTAGTTTTGCAACATCTGGAGGTCCGCAGATTGAAGAACACTGCAGGAGGAGGTAATACTCACGTGTCCCCGCCGCTCCGGACCCGTCACCGCTGCCCTGGATGTCGCTCCATCGCTGTCGCCGTGTCCCCGTCGCTCTGGAACTTATCTACTGCCGGCCGGGTATCCTCGCTCTCCGTCGCTGCCATCACGTCGTTACGCACACCGACGCACGTACGCAACGACGTGATGACAAGGAAGGAGAGCGCCGGCATACAGGGGATCACTGAACGGAGAAGACACCGAGGAGGCAGGTAAGGTCCCCCCCGGTGTCCTGTAAGCACTAACCCGGCTATTCAGTCGGGCTGTTCGGGACCGCCGCGGTGGTCCCGAACAGCCTGACTGAACAGCTGGGTTAGTGTCACTTTCCCTACAGACACGGCGGTCAGCTTTGATCACCGCGTCTGAAGGGTTAATACAGGGCATCACGGCGATCTGTGATGTCCTATATTAGCTGCGGGTCCCGGCCGTTGATGGCCGCAGGGACCGCAGCGATAGGGGTGTATTCGCCGTATAAGACGCACCAACTTTCCCCCCCCCCAGTTTTGGGGAAGCAAAAGTGCGTCTTATACGGTGAAAAATACGGTAATTTTCTAAGCTATCTGCCATGCTAACTCCAGAGCTTCCAAGTCTCATGTCCAGATTTTTTCTATATGTCAATTATTTATGCCACTCTAAAAAATGTATCCACATTCTTTAAATATTGGCCCTGTACATATATATATTTATATTTCTTTTATTATACTTTTATATATTTCTCCATATTTTACTTAATAATTTTTTAAAAGAAATATCACTTATAGTTGAAAAGGCTAACCTATGCTTGTTTCAAGTTTTTTTTTATGTTAATTTAAAAGCTACCTAACCAGATTGAATATGTTATAGATATAGGAGAGTTAACAGACATGGTGAAAATAAGTGTTATTTCCCTTATTTATGCCACTCTAAAACATGTATCCACATACTTTACATATTGTATGAACAACAACTTTCTTATAGACTTATATAGAGCACATGAATGTAAAAAAATCGGAGTACAATTTTGATTTCAATTTTATGAATAAAATAAGCCTAAAAAAACACTGTTTAAACATTGCCATAGAATGATGTTTTATTTATTTTATCATTCTTTTAGTCTACTACCCAGAAACACCAGGAGGGAAAACAAAATTAAAAATGTTAACATTTCTATAACATCACTTTTTTTTTATATATATCAAGCTGTTATTTCATAGAATGATTATTTAAAATTCATATTATAATTTTATAGGCTATATTCCAGGTTTTCCAGGAGGTGAAACTGAATTTTATATCCTACTTTACCTCTGTAGCATCAGTTTTTAAATTATATGTGACAGTTTCTGAACTATTGACTTCCCATTTCAATACCCAGATTCATCTGATCAACTTTGTGTTAACATTTCAAATATGCAAAGTAACACTTTTTAAACTAGGTTCCTTTTATCTAATCAAAAATTTAGGAAGATATAATAGTTTTTGTGTTTCATATTTAGACATAAGAAATAAATGTTACTTAATCCTAAACAAAAAGGGTGGTGTGCATGTTGAAACAAATAGTGTAACGGTCTCTACATACTGTAAAATTAGAAAAGAAACAAATTTTGTAAGATACCTGCCATGCTAACTTCAGAACTTCCAAGTCTCATGTCCAGACCTTTTCTATATTCTTCTTTATCTTTAACTAGAATGTTTCATAGTGCTTTTTATTTATATGGTTTTAATAAATAAATAAAAAAATAGTATTCTAATGGTTACAAAGAATGATTTTGTTTTTCTGTTCTCAAAAATTGTAGGAAATGTAGGAGTAACTGACTCAGGTAAAACATATACAAGTACAATGCAACCTTTTTATACCATCATAAAATTATATTTCTATATTATACATTTATTTTTATATTTCTCTATATCTCAGATTTGTAAATTACTTCTAGTTAAAAAGCCTAATCTCTCCAGTACTTATCAGCTGCTGTATGCCTTAGAGGAAATTATTTTCTTTTTGAATGTCTTTTCTATCAGACCACAGTGCTCTCTGCTGACACCTCTGTCCGTGTCCAGAGCACAATAGGATTGCTATGAGGATTTTCTCCTGCTCTGGATAGTTCCTGACATGGACAAATGTGTCAGAAGAGACCACTGTGGTCAGACAGAAAATAAATTTTAAAAAAAGAAGAACTTCCTCTAGAGCATACAGCAGCTGATAAGTACTGGAAGGATTAAGATTTTTTAATATAAATAATTTACAAATCTGTTTAACTTTTTGACACCAGTTGATTTAAAAAAAAAGAATTAAATAACATTTTTTAAGTTTAAAGTTTAAGTTTAAAAATGTAAGTTTTTTTTTCATTATTTAACTCATTCATTCTGTTACACAGAAACACCTGGAGGTAAAACTAAGTTAAACATCTTAACATTTTTTATAATATGCCTTTTTATAGGATATTGAGTAGATATATTGATTGTTTATTATTTTAATATCATGCTGTTATTTCATAGAATTATTTTTTTTAATTCATGTTATCATTTTTTTCAGGCTTCTTCCCAGAAACTACAGAAGGTAAATCTTCATTTATTAGATAAACTTCTGTAGCCTCAGTTTTTAAATTATATCTGAAAGTTTTCTTAACTGTTATTTTCCATTTCAATAGCTAGATCCACCTGCACTCCTATGTGTTAGGATTTCAAAACTGCAGAGTAACACTTTTTAACCCCTTAATGACCAATGATGTATATTTACATCCTTGGCCGGCTCCCGCGATATAAGACTGGGTCACGGGGTGACCCCGTGTCATATAGTGTCGGTCCCGGCCGACCCAGGGCAAATAGCGCGTTGCAGCGATCGCGGTGCCGTGCTATTAAACCTTTAGACGTGCCGTTTAACGTTAAACGCCATGTCTAAAATGAAAGTAAATGCTTCCCGCCTGCTCAGTGGGGCTGATCGGGACAACCGCAGTGTAAATGCGGTGTCCCGATCAGCTATTACGCGAGCAGAGGTCCTCTTACCTTCCTCTGGCTAGTCCATTGGCGATTGATTGCTCCAAGTCTAAGATGCAGGCTTGAGCAATCGACCGCCGATAACACCGCCCCATACACGGTAAAATAAAAACAGTTGTAGGGGGTCAGAAGATGACAATTTTAAAAGTACAGTGGTCCCTCAACATCCGATGATTCGTTCCAAATGAGCCATCGTTTGTCGAATCCATCGTATGTTGAGGGATTTGTGCAATGTAAAGTATAGGAAGCGGTACTCACATGTCCCCGCCGCTTGAGATGGTGTCCCCGGGCCTCCGCTGGGCTCTCCGCTGTCTTCTCCGGTCCTCTGCTGTCTTCTCCGGTCCTCTGCTTTCTTCCGCAAGGCCTTACTGGGACTGCGTAGCGACGTCATTACGCCGCTGCGTACGCCATTCCTATTGGATGACGTGCGCAGCAGCGTATTGACGTCATCGGAGAGGGCCGAGAAGACACCGGAAGACCAGCGCTGGTTCCGGAGGGCACCCGGAGCATTGTGGAGGGGTAAGTAATACTTACCGCACCACACAGGGAACATTAAGCTGCTATCCGGCAGCAGCTTAAGCATTTGGCGCTGCCAGATAGCACTTAATGCGATGGCCCCGACATAAAAAAGCATCGTATGTCGATGCTGGCATCGACATGCGATGGCCTCTGAGAGGCAATCGTATGTCGATTTCATCATATGTCGGGGCCATCGTAGGTCGGGGGGTCACTGTATACATTTTCCTGCATGTAGTTATGATTTTTTTCCAGAAGTACTACAAAATCAAACCTTTATAAGTAGGATAATATTTTAATCGTATGGACCTACAGAATAAAGGTAAGGTCTCATTTTTACCGAAAAATTTACTGCGTAGAAACGGAAGCCCTCAAAATTTACAAAATGGCATTTTTTCTTCAATTTTGTCGTACAATGATTTTTTTTTTCATTTTGCCATAGATTTTTGGCTAAAATGACTGATGTCACTGCAAAGTAGAATTAGTGGTGCAAAACATAAGCCATCATATGGATATTTAGTTGCAAATATGAAAGGGTTATGATTTTTAAAAGGTGAGGAGGAAAAAACAAAACTGCAAAAACGGAAAAACACGTGGTCTTTAAGGGGTTAAACTAGGTTACTATTATCTATTCAAATATTTAGGAAAATGTATTATTTTGTGTTTCATATTTAGACATAGCAAATAAATGTTACTTAACCCTAAACGAAAATTTAACTCTAAAGGGTGTATACATGTTAAAATGAAAATAGTGTAACAGTCTTTACATACTTTAAAATTAGAAAATAAACTAAGTTTCTAAGATAGACAATCTCTTGGAGAATAGGAACAATAGCACCTTTCTACGTCACTCTTAGTAAACAATTTCAGCAGGTATAAACATTATGATGTAACACTGGTTTTTGCGCTGTGGGTCAGTGCAACAACGTGCAACAGTCACTTCTATAACTTCATCATGAAAGAAAAAGAAAAGAACGGAGCACTGACCAGTTTGTAGCTGCAGGATTCTTTATTCACTTCATATGGCAATCCATATGGAGGGGGAGAGCGGACGGCAGGTGAGACCTCGGGCAACGGACCATATCACGCATTAGCGCTTCTTCAGGCCCTTCTTCATAATGAAGTTATAGAAGTTTCTAAGATAACTGTTATGATGAATCCAGAATTTCCAAGTCTCATTTTTAGAACTTTTCTATATACTTCTTGATCTTCAACTAGAAAGTTTCATAGTGCTGTTTATTTATGTATTTTTTTTCAAATAAAAAAATAGTATTTTAATTATTGTAAAAAATTATTTTGTTTTTCTGTTCTGGAATATTTTAGTATATGTAAGAGTAACTGACTCTGATAAAACATAGTACAATGCAACCTTTTTATACAATTATAAAAATATATTTTTTATATTATACTTTTAGATATTTCTCCTTATTTCACTTAGCAGATTTTTTAAGATTTTTTATTGGCTAATCTATGCTTGTTTTAAATTTTTTTTTAATTTCAAAGCTACCTAACCAGATTGAATATGTTAATATGTTAATATAAAGATATAGAAAAGTTAAGAGTCAGACTTGGCGAAAATAAGTGACATGTCACTTATTTATGCCACTATAAAAAATGTATCTGCATTCTTATACAGTATATTGTCCCTGATTTACAAAGAGTGTTTTTTTTTTTTTACTATTTTTTCTTACACATATTTATCAATGTTTCGCACATGTCGGGAACATTCTTTTGCATGATATTAAATTCTGCCACTCAGGGGAAAAAAAGCATCGCACAGGAAAAATAAAGTGTAAAGCAAATAAATAAAGCAAAGTAACTCTGCCCCAAGATGGAACTTTACATTCATAGTTGTTAATGGGTTAACAAACAAAAAACAAAAAAAACATTAAAAAAAAAAGGAAATGAGAGCCAAGATTCAAAAAAGAAAAAAAAGAGAAATTCCCAAAAATGTTTAAAATAAAATAAAAAATGTAATATAAAAAGCTACTAAGGGGACAAAGTAACAGGATTTTCAAAAAACCCCACACTTTTTAACATATTCCACACACCTCAAGGCAGTCGGGTTTTCAAGTTCAGTATTTAAAGGGGTACTCTGGCGCTAAGGCATCTCCATAGGCTTGGAGGACACGCCCCCTCCATAGGCTTGCATTGAGGGGGCGGAGCGTTATGTCACACGGGGGCGGAGCAGTGACGTCACTATGCTCCGTCCCCGTGATCACCAGTAATCAGACACACGCTCCGGGGGCTGATTCTAACGGGGTGGGTCATGGAAGATCACGGGGGTCCCCAGCACCGGGACCACCACGATCAGGCATCTTATCCCCTATCCTTTGGATAGGGGATAAGATGTCTTAGCGCCGGAGTACCCCTATAACTATTTTTTCTGGTGGGTTTTTAAATTCAACTGTCGGGTTTTCAGGAAAATGTCGGGAACACACTACAAATTATGCAATCCATGCCCTCTTAGTCGGTTAAAAAAATACTCTGAGTAATTAGAAAACCGTCAGGTTTTTACCAGTAAAATGTGTCACACAAAGTTTCGCAAAGGACATGCGACACAAATTGTGTTGCATAACCCGATAAAAAGAGTCGGGATCATGATAGTAAATCAGGGCCATTGTGTGAACAACCATTTTCTCATAGACATACGCAGAGTACAATAATGTTATAAAATGGCAATACAATTTTGATTTAATTTTTGTAATAAAATAAGCCTAAAAAATACTGTGTGGACATAGCAATAGAATGATGTTTTATTTCTTCATTTTATCATTTTTTTCTACTACCCAGAAATACCAGGAGGTAAAACTATGATAAAAATCGTAGCATTTCTATAATGTCACTTTAAAAAAAAAATATTCTAAGTAGATAAAAAGACAAAAAACAGAGCTTCCCATAGAGTAGTATGTTTGATATTGCGGGTGTGCAATGGTGAGTATATGAAATATCGCTCACCTTGTAAGGTTGTGTCTGGCACATAACAACCTTATATGTCTTGGTATATAGCAGTGCAGCCTCCCGGGGTTTTCGAAGACGAGGGTAAGCTCTACTCGATCTGTAGATCCAAAGTGGTGAGAGAAGAAAAAAGTCTCCGGGTCGGTGGTACAAACTACTTTCTCTGAAATTTCTATCGGAAGCAGTTTGTTTCACAAACCCAGAGATTTTTTTCTTCTCTCACCGCTTTGGACTTTTTTTTTATATGTCAAGCTGTTATTTCATAGAATGATTATTTAACATTCATATTATCATTTCTTTTTAGGCTATATCAAAGATTTCCCAGAAGGTAAAACTGAATTTTATATCTTACTTTACTTCTGTAACATCAGTTTTTAAATGATATCTGAAAGTTTTCTGAACTATTAATTTCCTATTTCAATTGCCAGATCCATCTGCTCTTCTATGTGTTAGCACTGTAGGGAAACTGATGCTACAACGGATCATATTTATTTGAAGGGATAGTTAACAATCATCCATCTTGCTGCACTCCCCCTTCCGGTGTCCAGAAACAATGGACGCTGGATGACATACAACTGATGACAACTAATGCACGTTGTCATCAGTTATGGCATCAGTTGTGTCACCTAGTTCACCTGTGCCAGACACAGGACATATATGAACCAAGCCTTACTTAACCCTAAACAAAATTAAACTCTAAAGGGGGGTTACATGTTTAACTCGTTCAGGTATGCCCTGACGTCCTGGGACTTAAGGACCCAGGGCATACCTTAATGCCCGTGGGAATTCTGGTCCCCGCCACACACCGGGCAGGGGCCAGACTCGGATGCCTGCTGAAATTATTCAGCAGGCACCCCCTGCAAACCCCTGGGGGGGGGGGTCCTGAGACCCCCCCATGTTGGCGATTTGCGGCGATTCAGCATCAGCATCCGACATGGCACCTCATGATCGTCCTGAATCAGGACACCTGCTGTTAGGGTGTCACTAACAGCATCCGCTCCGCCCCTACTCGGGAGGGTGAGAGCGGGTGCCGGGAGTATGTATGTAAGTCGGGCTCCCGGAGCTGGCGGCAGGCAGGATTTGGCATGTGCAGCAGCAGAATTTAAGGCTGGCCTCCAGCTGTTGCTTTGCAACAACTTCCAGCATGCACAAAAGAGCATGCTGGGAGTTGTTGTTATGCAACAGCAGAAGGTTCAAGTGCAACTCCCAGCATGCCTTTTGGTAATTTGTGCATGCTGGGGGTTGTAGTTATGAAACAGCTGGAGGCACATTTTCTCTATGAAAAAGTGTGCCTCCAGTAATTGCATAACTACAACCCCCAGCATGCACAAACTACCAAAGGGCATGGTGGGAGTGTTAGTAGCACGCCTCTAGCTGTTACATAACTACAAGTCCCAGCATGCCCTTTGGCTGTCCATGCATGCTGGGGGTTGCACAGCTGAAGGCTACCTAACTCAGTGTTTCGCAACCAGTGTGCCTCCAGCTGTTCCAAACTTCAACTCCCAGCATGGACTGACAGACCGTGCATGATGTGAGTTGCAGTTTTGCAACAACTGGAGGCATACTGGTTGCGAAACACTGAGTTAGGTAACAAACTCTCAGTGTTTTGCAACCAGTTTGCCTCCAGCTGTTGCATAAGGTACATTCACGCAGGCTGGGGTTTGCAGTGAGTATCCACTGCAGATCAAACTCCCAGCCTGAAACTCGCTATAAACCCCCACCCATATGAATATACCCTAAAAACCCTACACTAGACTATACTACACCTACACAAAATAAAGGGTAAAACACTACACATACACATACCCCCAAACAGCTACGCTCCCCCCCCCCCAATAAAAATGAAAAGCGTCCTTTTGCCCCTTATGAAAAGGTAAAATTTGGGTCTACTCAAGCATGTTATTGTATAAAAAAAAAATTTTTTACACTAACATGCTGGTGTTGCCCCATACTTTTCATTTTCACAAGAGGTAAAAGGTTAAAAAAAATAAAATAAATTTGTGACGCAATTTCTCTTGAGTACGGAAATACACCATATGTTGACGTAAAATGCTCTGTGGGTGCACAACAAGGCTCAGGAGTGAGAGTGCCATGTGATTTGCACATGGGTGGCTGATTGTTACAGCGGTTCTGACTTAAACGCAAAAAAAAAAATACCACATGTGCCCCTATTTTGGAAACTACATCGCTTGCGGAACGTAACAAGGGGTATAGTGAGCCTTAACACCCCATAGGTGTAAAGTTGGACATGAAAATGAATTTTTTTAATTTTTTCACGAAAATGCATTTGTTATCCAAAATAGGAAAAAAGCCCCCCCCCCCAAATTTGTAATGCCATTTCTTCTGAGTATATAAATACCTGATGTGTGGACGTAAAGTGCTCTGTGGGCGAACTTCAATGCTCAGAAGAGAAGGAGCGCCATTGGGTTTTTGGAGAGAGAATGTGTCTGGAATTTAAGTCCATGTGCGTTTACAAAGCCCCCATGGTGCCAGAAAAGTGGATCATCCCACATGCGACCCCATTTTGGAAACTACACCCCTAAAGGAATGTAGCAAGGGGTGCAGTGAGCATTTACACCCCACTGGTGTCTGACAGATTTTTTGAACAGTGGTCCATGAAAATGAAAAATTTTTTCATTTGCACAGCCCACTGTTCCAAAGATATGTCAAACATCAGTGGGATGTAAATGCTCACTGCACCCCTTATTAAATTCTGTGAGGGATATAGTTTCCAAAATGGGGTCACATGTGGGGGGTCCACTGTTCTGGCACAATTGGGGCTTTGTAAACACACATGGCCCCCGACTTCCATTCCAAACAAATTCTCTCTCCAAATGCCCAATGGTGCTCCTTCTCTTCTAACCATTGTAGTTTGCCCACAGAGCACTTTACATCCACATATGGGGTATTTCCATACTCATAAGAAATGGGGTTAACATTTTTGGGAGGCTTTTTCTCCAATTACCCCTTGTGAAAAATAAAAATTTGGGGTAATACCAGCATTTCAGTGACATTTTTTTTCATTTTCACGTCTAACTTTAGCAGAAATTTGTAAAATGCCTGTGGGGTGTTAAGGCTCACTGTACCCCTTGTTACATTCTTTGAGGGGTGTTGTTTACCAAATAGTGTGCCATGTAAGGCTTTTTTTCTGTTCTGGTACCATAGGGGCTTCCTTAATGCCCTCCAAAAACCATTTCAGCAAAATTTGCTTTCCAAAAGCCAAATGTGACTCCTTCTCTTCTGAGCATTGTAGTGCGCTCAGAGTGCACTTGACATCCACACATGGGGTATCTCCATACTCAGAAGAGATGGGGGGGGGAGCATTTTCTCCTATCACCCATGTAAAAATGTAAAATTTTTGGAAAAAACTGTATTTTAGTGAAAAAAAATTAATTTGCACATCCAACTTTAACGATAAGTTGTCAAACACTTGTGGGGTGTTAAGGCTCACTGGACCCCTTGTCACGTTCCTTGAGGGATGTAGTTTCCAAAATAGTATGCCATGTGGGTGTTTGTTGCTGTTCTAGCACCATAGGGGCTTCCTAAATGTGACATGTCCCCCAAAAACCATTTCAGAAAAACTCTTTAAAATTCCATTGTCGCTCCTTATTTCTGAGCCTTTTAGTGCGCCTGCAGAGCACTTGACATCCACATATGAGGTATTTCCTTACTCGAGAGAAATTGGGATAGAAATTTTTGGGGGATTTCTCTCCTTTTACCCCTTGTAAAAATTCAAAAACATGCGAGTGTAAAAACAAAGATTTAGAATTTTCTCCTTTACTTTGCTGGTATTACTGTGTAACACCTAAAGAGTTAACACACTTTCTTAATGTCATTTTGAATACTTTGAGGGGTGCAGTTGTTATAATGGAGTAATTTATGGGGTATTTCTAATATGAAGGCCCTTCAAATCCACTTCAAAACTGAACAGGTCCCTGAAAAATTCTGATTTTGAAAAAGTAGTGAAAAATTGGAAAATTGCTGCTGAACTTTGAAACCCTCTGATATCTTCAGACATGGTGAAAATAAGTGATATGCCACTTATTTATGCCACTCTATAAAATGTATCTGCATTCTTTACATATTGTGTGAACAACCATTTTCTCATAGATTTACATAGAGCACATTAATGTTAACCCCTTAAGGACCCAGTCAATTTTCAGTGTAGGACCCGGCCATTTTTTGCACATCTGACCACTGTCACTTTAAACATTAATAAATCTGGGATGCTTTTACCTTTCATTCTGATTCGGAGATTGTGTTTTCGAGACACATTCCACTTTATGTCAGTGGTAAAATTTTGTCGAAAATGTTGCCTTTTTTTAACTTTGAAGCTCTCTGCTTATAAGGAAATGAATATTCCAAATTAATGATATATTGATTTACATATACAATATGTCTTCTTTATGTATCCATAATAAAGTGTACATGTTTTTTACTTTTGGAAGACATCAGAGGCTTCAAAATATAGCAGCAATTTTCCAATTTTTCACAACATTTTCAAAATCTAAATTTTTCAGGGATCAGTTCTGTTTTGAAGTGGATTTGAAGGGCCTTCATATTAGAAATACCCAACAAATGACCCCATTATAAGAACTGCACCCTCAAAGTATTCAAAATGACATTCAAAAGGTTTGTTAACCCTTTAGGTGTTTCACAGGAATAGCAGCAAATTGAAGGAGAAAAGTCAAAATCTTCATTTTTTACACTGGCATGTTCTTGTAGACCCAGTTATTGAATTTTTACAAGGGGTTAAAAGAGAGAAATCTTCCTAAAATGTGTAACCCAATTTCTCTCAAGTAAGAAAATACCTCATATGTGTATGTCAAGTGTTCGGTGGGCGCAGTAGAGGGCTCAGAAGGGAAGGAGCGACAGTGGGATTTTGGAGAGTGAGTTTTTCTGAAATGGTTTTTGGGGGCATGTCACATTTAGGAAGCCCCTATGGTGCCAGAACAGCAAAAAAAAAAAAAAAAAAAAAACACATGGCATACTATTTTGGAAACTATACCCCTCAAGGTATGGGTCCAGTGAGCCTTGACATCCCACAGGTGTTTGACGACTTTTCGTTAAAGTTGGATGTGTAAATGATTTTTTTTCACTAAAATGCCCTCAAATTTTTTTTTTTTTACATAGGATAATAGGACAAAATGCCCCCCAAAATTTGTAACCCCATCTCTTCTGAGTATGGAAATACCCCATGTTAGGACATGAAATGCTTTGTGGGCAAACTACAATGCTCAGAAGAGAAGGAGTCACATTTGGCTTTTGAAAAGCAAATTTAGCTGAAATGGTTTTTGGGGGGGCATGTCACATTTAAGAAGCCCCTATGGTGCCAGAACAGCAAAAAAAAAAAACACATGGCATACTATTTTGGAAACTACACCCCTCAAGGCACGTAACAAGGGGTCTAGGTATTTGACGACAGGTGTTTGACAACTTTTTGTTAAAGTTGGATGTGTAAATTATTATTTTTTTCACTAAAATGCTAGTTTTCCCTCAAATTTAACATTTTTACAAGGGATAATAGGACAAAATGCCCTCCAAAATTTGTAACCCCATCTCTTCTGAATATGGAAATACCCCATGTGTGGACATCAAGTGCTCTGCCGGCGCACTACAGCACTACAATGCTCAGAAGAGAAGGAGCGCCATTGAGCTTTTGGGAAAAAAAATTGTTTGGAATGGAAGTCAGGGGCCATGTGCATTTACAAAGTCCCCCGTGCTGCCAGAACAGTGGACCTCCTCATATGTAACCCTATTTTTTAAACTACACCCCTCACAGAATTTAATAAGGGGTGCAGTGAGTATTTACATCTCCCTGGCGTTTGACAGATCTTTGGAACACTGGGATGTGCAAATGAAAAATTACATTTTTCATTTTCACGGACCACTGTTCCAAAAATCTCTCAGACACCTGTGGGGCGTAAATGCTCACTGTACCCCTTAATACATTAAGTGTGTAGTTTCCAAAATGGGGTCACATGTGGGGGGGGGCATTGTTCTGGCACTTTGGGGGCTTTGTAAACACACGTGGCCTTCAATTCAGGACAAATTTTCTCTTCAAAAGCCCAATGGCGCTCCTTCTCTTCTGAGCATTGTAGTTCGCTTGCAGAGCACTTTACATCCACACAAGGGGTATTTTCTTACTCAGAAGAAATGGGGTTACAAATTTTGCAGGGCTTTTTTTCTATTTTCCCTTGTGAACATGAAAAATTTAGGGTAACACCAGCATTTTAGTGAAATGTTTTTTTTTTTTTTACATCCAACTTTGAAGAATTTTCATTAAACACCTGTGGGGTGTTAAGGCGCACAATATTCCTTGTTACTTTCCGTGAGGGTGTCGTTTCCAAAATGGATGTGGGTATTTCTTTTTTTGCGTTTATGTCAGAACCGCTGTAAAATCAGCCACCCCTGTGTAAATCACCAATTTATGACTCAAATGTACATGGTGCGCTCTCACTCCTGAGCCTTGTTGTGTGTCCGCAGAGCATTTTACGCCCCCATATGCGGTATTTCCATACTCAGGAGAAATTGTGTTACAAATTTTGGGGGGTCTTTTTTTTTCCTTTTAATGCTTGTGAAAATAAAAGGTATGGGGCAACACCAGCATGTTAGTGTAAAATGTTTTAATTTTTTTTACACAACCAAGCTGGTGTAGCCCCCAATGTCTCCTTTTCATAAGGGGTAAAAGGAGAAAAAGCCCCCCAAAATTTGTAGTGCAATTTCTCCCGAGTACGGAAATACCCCATATGTGGCCCCAAACTATTTCCTTGAAATACAACAGGGCTCCTTATTGAAAGAGCTCCATGTGCATTTGAGGACTAAATTAGGGATTGCATAGGGGTGGAAATAGGGGTATTGTACACCAGTGATTCCCAAACAGGGTGCCTCCAGCTGTTTCTGAATTTTCAACATGCCTGGACAGTGAGTGGCTGTCCGGAAATGCTGGGAGTGGTTGTTTTGCAACAGCTGGAGGCTCCGTTTTGGAAACACTGCAATACAATACATTTTTCATTTTTATTGGGGGGGGGGGCAGTGAAAGGGGGTGTATATGTAGTGATTTACCCTTTATTTTGTGTTAGTGTAGTGTTTTTAGGGTACATTCGCACTGGCGTGTTACGGTGAGTTTCCCAGTAGGAGTTTGCGCTGCGGCAAAAAATGTAAAAAATTGCCGCAGCCCAAACTTGAAGCAGGAAATTTACTGTAAACCTGCCTGTGTGAATGTACCCTGTATGTTCACATGGGTGTGGGTGGGGGGGGGGGGTTCAAACCTCCAGCTGTTACAAAACTACAACTCCCAGCATGTACTGATAGACCGTGCATGCTGGGAGTTGTACTTTTGGAACAGCTGGAGGCACACTGGTTGGAAAACCTTCAGTTAGGTTCTGTTACTTAACTCAGTATTTTCCAACCAGTGTTCCTCCAGCTGTTGCAAAGCTACAACTCCCAGCATGTGCTGATCACCGAAGGGCATGCTGGGAGATGTAGTTATGCAACAGCTGGAGGTACGCAACTAAAACTCCCAGCATGCCGAGACAGCGGTTTGCTGTTTAGGCATGCCGGGATTTGCAGTTTTGCAACATCTGGAGGGCCACAGTGATCTCCAAACTGTGGCCTTTCAGATGTTGCAAAACTACAAATCCCAGTATGCCCAGACAGCAAACAGCATTTTGGACATGCTAGGAGTTGTAGTTTTGCAAGATTTGGAGGGATACAGTTTAGAGATCACTGTATAGTGGTCTCAAACTGTAGCCCTCCAGCTGTTGCAAAACTACATATTCCAGCATGCCCAAACAGCTGGTAAAACAAAGTTAAAAATCTTAACATTTCTATAACATCACATTTTTTTATACAATATCAAGCTGTTATTTCATAGAATGATTATTTAAAATTCATATTATCAAATTTTTCAGGCAACAGCCCAGGTTTTCCAGGAGGTAAAACGGAATTTAATCTTACTTTACTTCTGTAGCATCAGTTTTTAAATGATATCTGAAAGTTTTCTGAACTATTAACTTCCCATTTCAATAGCCAGATCCATCTGCTCTTCTATGTGTTTGCATTTCCAATATGCACAGTAACACTTTTTATACTAGGTTGCTGGTAGCTAATCAAAAATTTAGGACGATATAATATTATTTTTGTGCTTCACAGTTAGACATAACAAATACATTTTACGTAACCCTAAAAAAATATGAAACTCTAATGGGGGGTGGGGGTGGTACTTCTTTAAACGAATAGTATAACAGTTTCTACATACTGTAAAATAAGAAAGAAATCTAATTTTCTAAGACACCTGCCATGCTAACTCCAGAACTTACAAGTCTCATGTCCAGACCATTTTTATATCCTGCATGATCTTTAACTAAAATGTTTTATTTATGTGGTTTTATTAAATTTTAAAATATTAGCATTATAATGGTTGCAAAAAATGATTTTGTTTTTCTGTTCTCAAATATTCTAGGAAATGTAGGAGTAACTGACTCAGGTAAAACATAGTACAATGCAACCTTTTTATACCATCATAAAATAATATTTCTATATTACACATTTTTTTAAAGATATTTCTCTATGTCTATATATCTAAATTTTAAGAAAAAATGGGGAAACAATTTTTATAAAATTTTTATTAATGAAATAAAGCTAAAAAAAAATACCTTGTGAACATAACCATAGAATGTTTTAAAGGGGTACTTCAGTGGAAAACAGTTTTTTTTTTTTATCAACTAGTGCCAGTAAATTAAACAGATTAGTAAATTACAGTGGGGATCAAACATTTAGGCACCCCAGGTAAAAATGTGTATTAATGTGCATATAGAAGCCAAGGAAAGATGGAAAAATCTCCAAAAGGGTCCTTAAGGGGTTAAAGAATGGGGATGCAATTTTGATTTCATTTTTTTAATTAAATAAGCCTAAAAATCACTTTGTGAACATAGCAATAGAATGATGTTTTATTTATTTATTCTATTATTATTTTTTAGTCTCCTACCCAGAAACACCAGGAGGTAAAACAAAGTTAAAAATCTTAAAATTTCTTTAACATCACATTTTTTATACATCAAGCTGTTATTTCATAGAATGATTATTTAAAATTCATATTATCATATTTTTCAGGCAACAGCCCAGGTTTTCCAGGAGGTAAAACGGAATTTAATCTTACTTTACTTCTGTAGCATCAGTTTTTAAATGATATCCAAAAGTTTTCTGAACTATTAACTTCCCATTTCAATAGCCAGATCCACCTGCTCTTCTATGTGTTAGCATTTCCAATATGCACAGTAACACTTTTTATACTAGGTTGCTGGTATCTAATCAAAAATTTAGGACAATATAATATATTTTGTGCTTCCTAGTTAGACATAACAAATACATTTTTCGTATCTCTAAACAAAAATTAAACTCTAATGGGGGGGGGGGGGGTACTTCTTTAAACAAATAGTATAACAGTTTCTACATACTGTAAAATAATGAAAATAATCAAATTTTCTAAGACACTGGCATGCTATCTCCAAAACTTACAAGTCTCATGTCCAGACCTTTTTTTATATCCTGCATGGTCTTTAACTAAAATGTTTTATTTATGTGGTTTTATAAAATTTTAAAATATTAGTATTCTAATGGTTGCAAAAAATGATTTTGTTTTTCTGTTCTCAAATATTCTAGGAAATGTAGGAGTAACTGACTCAGGTAAAACATAGTACAATGCAACCTTTTTATACTATCATAAAATAACATTTCTATATTATACATTTTTTAAAGATATTTCTCTATGTCTATATATCTAAATTTAAAGAAAAAATGGGGAAACAATTTTTATTACATTTTTATTAATGAAATAAAGCTAAAAAATACCCTGTGAACATAACCATAGAATGGTGTTTTAAAGGGTTACTTCAGTGGAAATTTTTTTTTTTAATCAACTAGTGCCAGTAAATTAAACAGATTAGTAAATTACAGTGGGGATCAATCGTTTGGGCACCCCAGGTAAAAATGTGTATTAATGTGCATATAGAAGCCAAGAAAAGATTGAAAAATCTCCAAAAGGCTTCAAATTACAGATTAGACATTCTTATAATATATCTACAAAAATTTGATTTTATTTCCATCATTTACACTTTCAAAATAACAGAAAACAAAAAAACTGCGTCTGCAAAAGTTTGGGCACCCTGCAGAATTTATAGCATGCACTGCTACTAATAGCTGAGACCTGCTAGTGTCATGGATTGTTCTCAATCATCATCTGGGAAGACCAGGTGATGTCAATCTCAAAGGTTTTAAATGCCCAGACTCATCTGACCTTGCCCCAACAATCAGCACCATGGGTTCTTCTAAGCAGTTGTCTAGAAATCTGAAACTGAATATAGTTGATGCTCACAAAGCTGGAGAAGTCTATAAAAAGATATCAAAATGTTTTCAGATGTCAATATCCTCTGTTCGGAATGTAATTAAGAAAAGGCAGTCATCGGGAACAGTGGAAGTTAAAGCAAGATCTGGAAGACCAAGAAAAATATCAGACAGAACAGCTCGCAGGATTGTGAGAAAAACAATTCAAAACCCACAATTGACTGCACAATCCCTCCAGAAAGATCTGGCAGACACTGGAATTGTGGTACACTATTCTACTATAAAGAGATACTTGTACAAATATGGTCTTCATGGAAGAGTCATCAGAATAAAACCTCTTCTACGTACTCATCACAAAAATCAGCTTTTGAACTTTGCAAATGAACATATAGACAAGCCTGATGCATTTTGGAAACAAGTTCTGTTGACGGATGAGGTTAAAATTGAACTTTTTGGCCAGAATGTGCAAAGGTACGTTTGGAGAAGAAGGGGAACAGAATTTAATGAAAAGAACCTCTGTCCAACAGTTAAGCATGGGGGTGGATCAATCATGCTTTGTGGTTGTATTGCAGCCAGTGGCACAGGGAACATCTCACAAGTAGAAGGAAAAATTGATTAAATAAAATTTCAGCAAATTTTGGATGCTAACTTGATGCCATCTGTGAAAAAGCTGAAGTTAAAGAGAGGATGGCTTCTACAAATGGATAATGATCCTAAACACACCTCGAAATCCACGGGGGATTATACCGAGAGGCGTAAACTGAAGGTTTTGCCATGGCCTTCACAATCTCTTGACCTCAACATAATTGAAAAGAGCAGTGCGTGACAGACAGCCCAGAAATCTCAAAGAACTGGAAGACTTTTGTAAGGAAGAATGGGCATAGATACCTCAAACAAGGATTGAAAGTCTCTTGCCTGGCTACAAAAAGTGTTTACAAGCTGTGATACTTGGCAAAGGGGGCAGTACAAGTTATTAATTCTGCAGGGTGCCCAAACTTTTAAAGACGCCATTTTTTTGTTTTCTGTTATTTTGAAAGTGTAAATGATGGAAATAAAATCTAACTTTTGTTGACATATTATAAGAATGTCTAATCTGTAATTTGATGCCTTTTGGAGATTTTTCCATCTTTCCTTGGCTTCTTTATGCACATTAATACAAATTTTTACCTGGGGTGCCCAAACTTTTGATCCCCACTGTACTTCTGTTTAAAATTCTTAATCTTTCCAGTACTTAGCTGCTGTATGCTCCAGAGGAAGTTGTTTTCTTTTTGAATGTATTTTCTGTCTGACCACAGTGCTCTCTGCTCTGGATGGGGTCCCGGCTCTGCCACAGCTCTCCGATGCAGGAGGTGTGACTGCCACAGTATGATGCCGCGGCCAACATGCCCCCTCCATGTGTCTATATGGGAGAAGCGGAGATGAAGCATTAGTGCATCCCCGCCTCTCCCAAAGAGCTGTATGGATGGGGGCGTGTCATTGACCTCAGTGAAGTCGACGACACGCACATTAGCTGCTCATTAGCTGTTTGCTGTTCTCCAAACTGTGGCCCTCCAGATGCTGCAAAACTACAAATCCCAGGATGCCCAGACAGCAAACAGCTGTTTGGGCAAGCTAGGAGTTGTAGTTTTGCAAGATTTGGAGGGATACAGTTTAGAGACCTCTGTATAGTGGTCTCAAACTGTAGCCCTCCAGCTGTTGCAAAACTACATATTCCAGCATGCCCAAACAGCTGTCTGGACATGCTGGGAGTTGTAGTTTTGCAACATCTGGAGGGCTGCAGTTAGATACCACTGTATAGTGGTCTCAAACAGTACCCTCCAGATGTTGCTAGGACACTCACCGGCTTCCGTAGGATCAGGCCACACGACATCGTCGCCTGCCGATCTCCATCGCCCGCTGCCTCCGGATGGTTAAGTGGATCTTCGGCGCCCGGTCCTCTGTCGTTTCCCCATTCTGCCCTGCCTATTGTGGGTGGGCAGGATGGGGAAAACGAAAGTTAATCCCCCTCCCCCGATCTGCTATTGGTCGTCACTTCTGGTGACCAATAGCAGTGATAGGAGGGGTGGCACCCCTGCCACCTCACTCCTATCCCTTCAGGGGGATCGTTGGTGTCTGAGACAACCACATTCCCCCTTATATTCCGGGTCACCGGGTCACCATAGACCCATAATGAACCGGAATCGAGCAAATCGCAAGTGTGAATTCACTTGCGATTTGCCGCGATCACCGACATGGGGGGGGGGGTCTAAAGACCCCCCTGGGTGTTTGCACGGGATGCCTGCTGAATGATTTCAGCAGGCATCCCGGTCTGATCCCTGCCCGGCACGCGGCAGGGGCCGGAATTCGCCAGGACGTGCGCGTACTTCATGGGTCCTTAAGTACCAGGGTGTCATGACGTACACGTACGTCAAGGGTCCTTAAGGGGTTAGAGAATGGGGATGCAATTTTGATTTCATTTTTTTTATATAATAAGCCTAAAAATCACTTTGTGAACATAGCAATAGAATGATGTTTTATTTATTTATTCTATTATTATTTTTTAGTCTCCTACCCAGAAACACCAGGAGGTAAAAAAAAGTTAAAAATCTTAACATTTCTATAACATCACATTTTTTTTATATATCAAGCTGTTATTTCATAGAATGATTATTTAAAATTCATATTATCATATTTTTCAGGCAGCAGCCCAGGTTTTCCAGGAGGTAAAACGGAATTTAATCTTACTTTACTTCTGTAGCATCAGTTTTAAATGATATCTGAAAGTTTTCTGAACTAATAACTTCCCATTCCAATAGCCAGATCCATCTGCTCTTCTATGTGTTTGCATTTCCAATATGCACAGTAACACTTTTTATACTAGGTTGCTGGTATCTAATCAAAAATTTGGAACGATATAATATTTTTTGTGCTTCAAATTTAGACATAACAAATAAATTTTTCGTAACCCTAAACAAAAATGTAACTTTAATGGGGGGGGGGGGGGGGGGGGTACTTCTTTAACCCCTTAAGGACCAGGCCATTTTACACCTTAAGGACCGGAGCGTTTTTTGCAATTCTGACCACTATCACTTTAAACATTAATAACTCTGGAATGCTTTTAGTTATCATTCTGATTCCGAGATTGTTTTTTCGTGACATATTCTTCTTTAACTTAGTGGTAAAATTTTATGGTAACTTCCTTTCTTGGTGAAAAATCCCAAAATTTTATGAAAAAAATGAAAATTTAGCATTTTTCTAACTTTGAACCTCTCTGCTTGTAAGGAAAATGGATATTCAAAATATATATTTTTTGGGTTCACATATACAATATGTCTACTTTATGTTTGCATCATAAAATTTATGAGTTTTTACTTTTGGAAGACACCAGAGGGCTTCAAAGTTCAGCTGCAATTTTCCGATTTTTCACAAAATTTTCAAACTCGCTATTTTTCAGGGACCAGTTCAGGTTTGAAGTGGATTTGAAGGGTCTTCATATTAGAAATACCCCATAAAAGACCCCATTATAAAAACTACACCCCCCAAAGTATTCAAAATGACATTCAATAAGTGTTTTAACCCTTTAGGTGTTTCCCAGGAATGGCCTCAAAGTGAAGGAGAAAATTCAAAATCTTCATTTTTTACACTCGCATGTTCTTGTAGACCCAATTTTTGAATTTTTGCAAGGGGTAAAAAGGAGAAAATTTTTACTTGTATTTGAAACCCAATTTCTCTCGAATAAGGACATACCTCATATGTCTATGTTAATTGTTCGGCGGGCGCAGTAGAGGGCTCAGAAGGGAAGGAGCGACAAATGGTTTTTGGGGGGCATGCCGCATTTAGGAAGCCCCTATGGTACCAGGACAGCAAAAAAAAACACATGGCATACCATTTTGGAAACTAGACCCCTCCGGGAACGTAACAAGGGGTAAAGTGAACCTTAATACCCTACAGGTGATTCACGACTTTTACATATGTAAAAAAAATATATATATTTTTTACCTAAAATGCTTGATTTCCCAAAAATTTTACATTTTTAAAAAGCGTAATAGCAGAAAATACCCCCCAAAATTTGAAGCCCAATTTCTCCCGATACAGAAAACACCTCGCATGGGGGTGAAAAGTGCTCTGCTGGCGCACTACAGGTCTCAGAAGAGAAGGAGTCAAATTTGGCTTTTTTGAAGGAAATTTTGCTCTGGGGGCATGCCGCATTTAGGAAGCCCCTATGGTGCCAGAACAGCAAAAAAAAAAACCACATGGCATACCATTTTGGAAACTAGACCCCTCGGGGAACGTAACAAGGGGTAATGTGAACCTTAATGCCCTACAGGTGTTTCACGACTTTTGCATATGTAAAAAAAAAAATTTTTTTTTACCTAAAATGCTTGTTTTCCCAAAATGTTTACATTTTTAAAAAGGGTAATAGCAGAAAATACCCCCCAAAATTTGAAGCCCAATTTCTCCCGATTCAGAAAACACCCCATATGGGGGTGAAAAGTGCTCTGCTGGCGCACTACAGGTCTCAGAAGAGAAGGAGTCACATTTGGCTTTTTGAAAGCGAATTTTGCTCTGGGGGCATGCCTTATTTAGGAAGCCCCTATGGTGCCAGGACAGCAAAAAAAAAACACAAGGCATACCATTTTGGAAACTAGACCCCTCGGGGAACGTAACAAGGGGTAGTTTGAACCTTAATACCCTACAGGTGTTTCACGACTTTTGCATATGTAAAAAAATATATATATTTTTTTACCTAAAATGCTTGTTTTCCCAAAAATTTTACATTTTTAAAAAGGGTAATAGCAGAAAATACTCCCCAAAATTTGTTAGGCAATTTCTCCCGAGTACGGTGATACCCCATATGTGACCCTAAACTGTTGCCTTGAAATACGACAGGGCTCCAAAGTGAGAGCGCCATGCGCATTTGAGGCCTAAATTAGGGACTTGCATAGGGGTGGACATAGGGGTATTCTACGCCAGTGATTCCCAAACAGGGTGCCTCCAGCTGTTGTAAAACTCCCAGCATGCCTGGACAGTCAACGGCTATCTGGCAATACTGGGAGTAGTTGTTTTGCAACAGCTGGAGGCTCCGTTTTGGAAACAGTGGCGTACCAGACGTTTTTCATTTTTAATGGGGAGGGGAAGGGGGGCTGTGTAGGGGTATGTGTATATGTAGTGTTTTTTACTTTTTATTTTATTTTCTGTTAGTGTAGTGTAGTGTTTTTAGGGTACAGTCGCACGGGCGGGGGGTTCACAGTAGTTTCTAGCTGGCAGTTTGAGCTGCGGCAGAAATTTTGCCGCACCTCAAACTTGCAGCCCGATACTTACTGTAATCCTCCGCCCATGTGAGTGTACCCTGTACATTCACATTGGGGGGGGGGGGGGGGGGGGGAAACATCCAGCTGTTGCAAAACTACAACTCCCAGCATGTACGGTCTATCAGTGCATGTTGGGAGTTGTAGTTTTGCAACAGCTGGAGGCACACTGGTTGTGAAACACCGAGTTTGGTAACAAACTCAGTGTTTTGCAACCAGTGTGCCTTCAGCTGTTGCAAAAGCTACAACCCCCAGCATGTACGGACAGCGGAAGGGCATGCTGGGTGTTGTAGTTATGCAACAGCTGGAGGCATTCTACTTTGGCTGGGGATGCTGGGGATTGTAGTTATGCAACAGCTGGAGACACACTGGTTTGCTACTTAACTCAGTGTGCCTTCAGCTGTTGCAAAACTACAACTCTCAGCAGTCACCGACAGCCAACGGGCATGCTGGGAGTTGTAGTTATGCAACCACCAGATGCACCACTACAACTCCCAGCATGCACTTTAGCTGATTGTGCAAGCTGGGAGTTGTAGGTACACAACAGCTGAAGGTACACTTTTCCATAGAAAGAATGGGCCTCCAGCTGTTGCAAAACTACAAGTCCCAGCATGCCCATAAGGGAATGCTGGGAGTCTTGGTGGTCTGCCTCCTGCTGTTGCATAACTACAGCTCCCAGCATGCCCTTTTTGCATGCTGGGAGCTGTTGCTAAGCAACAGCAGGAGGCTGTCACTCACCTCCAACGATCCTCGCCGCACAGGTCAGTCCCTCGTCGTCTCCGCCGCCGCCGCTGCTTCTGGGGCCCCGATCCCAACAGGGGCGCCGGGGATCGGGGTCCCCAGCACCCGGGGTGCATGTCCCGCACCCGCTCACGTCCTCCGGAAGAGGGGCGGAGCGGGTTGCGGGAGTGACACCCGCAGCAGGCGCCCTGATTGGTCGGCCGGTAATCCGGCCGATGAATCAGGGCGATCGTGAGGTGGCACCAGGGCCACCTCACCCCTGCTGGCTCTGGCTGTTCGGGGCCGTCTCTGACGGCCCCGATCAGCCAATAATTCCGGGTCACCGGGTCACTGGAGACCCGATTGACCCGGAATCCGCCGCAGATCGCTGGACTGAATTGTCCAGTGATCTGTGGCCATCGCCGACATGGGGGGGTCATCATGACCCCCCTGGGCGATATGCCCCGATGCCTGCTGAACGATTTCAGCAGGCATCGGGGACCGGCTCCGCTCCAGATGGTTGCGGGGGGCCGGTAAAACACATGACGTTCTCATACGTCATGTGTCCTTAAGGACTCGGAAATGGAGACGTATGAGAACGTCATGTGTCCTTAAGGGGTTAAACGAATAGTGTAACAGTTTCTAGATACTGTAAAATAATGAAAATAATCAAAATTTTCTAAGACACCTGCCATGCTAACTCCAGAACTTACAAGTCTCATGTCCAGACGTTTTTTTTTATATCCTGCATGGTCTTTAACTAAAATATTTTATTTATGCGGTTTTATAAAATTTTAAAATATTAGTATTCTAATGGTTGCAAAAAATTATTTTGTTTTTCTGTTCTCAAATATTCTAGACTTTTGTAAGGAAGAACGGGCATAGATACCTCAAACAAGGATTGAAAGTCTCTTGTCTCTTGCCTGGCTACAAAAAGTGTTTACAAGCTGTGATACTTGCCAAAGGGGGCAGTACAAGTTATTAATTCTGCAGGGTGCCAAACTTTTAAAGACGCCATTTTTTTGTTTTCTGTTATTTTGAAAGTGTAAATGATGGAAATAAAATCTAACTTTTGTTGACATATTATAAGAATGTCTAATCTGTAATTTGATGCCTTTTGGAGATTTTTCCATATTTCCTTGGCTTCTTTATGCACATTAATACAAATTTTTACCTGGGGTGCCCAAACTTTTGATCCCCACTGTACTTCTGTTTAAAATTGTTAATCTTTCCAGTACTTAGCTGCTGTATGCTCCAGAGGAAGTTATTTTCTTTTTGAATGTCTTTTCTGTCTGACCACAGTGTGGTCAGACAGAAAAGACAATCAAGAAGAAAATAACTTCCTCTGGAGCATACAGCAGCTAACTACTGGAAAGATTAACAATTTTAAACAGAAGTACAGTGGGGATCTGGACGGGGCCCCGGCTCTGCCACAGCTCTCCGATGCAGGAGGTGTGACTGCCACAGTATGATGCCGCGGCCAACATGCCCCCTCCATGTGTCTCTATGGGAGAAGCGGAGATGAAGCGTTAGTGCATCCATGTCTCTCCCATAGAGCTGTATGGAGGGGGCGTGTCATCGACCTCAGTGAAGTCGACGACACGCACATTAGCTGCCATTTTTTTTGTTTTTTCTGGCACGCTATACCAACCCCACTGTCGAACAGTTAGGGTTATTTGGAAGTGACTTGCTCCTGCCTGATATCCAGTATATCATTTTATTTGTCCCTAAAGAGGGATTGATATAGAGACCACAACCCACCCTGGTGAGTGGCTCTATTGCTAACTGGTATTTTTATCATCTTTTGTGACGTTATTACCCTAAATGGTGCTCTGCCTGTATGTGTCTCTTTTTTCTATTCATTGGGGGAGATTTACTAATCTAGTCTATTCTGGGTATGCTTATAGACCAGCGTATGTGGTAGTCTCCTGTCTATTGTGCTCCTAATTTATCAAAGGTCTCACAGCCCTTGATAAATTCTGTGCTCAGACTTCAGGGTCTACAGCTTAAACTGCTTTTAGACCTCCTGCAACATGGTCTTACATTTCAGCATATTTTGGGCAGATGCGACTTGTCGCACAAAAGTCGCACCAATGCATTTTTCAATGCATTTCAGTCTAAAATAGACTTGCATGCATCATGTTCTAAAAATCCTCTACAGCAAAAGTCGCAGAAAAGTCGCACATATTTAGACTGCGACTTTCTGTGCGGCAAATTTAGACATGAAAAACCAGTCTAAATCCTTTGATAAATCTCCCCCAATATGTCTAAAGTTTCCTACACTAAAATTTCACTTAGGTGTATGCCACTATTTTAAATCTGCAATGATATGTTTTGTTAAAGATATTTTTTAAAAGAAAATTTGAGATTTTCCTGCCCTTGGGGATGGAAAATATGGATTTTATTAAAAACAGGAGGCGAATATTAATGCTTTATCTTTCTTTTACTGACATCCAGCAGAAAGAGAGTTAACAAAGAAAAAATGTTCACAGAGTAGGTATGCAAATGAACTTAGGCAGCTAGTCCAATGAGATGTCAGATAGAGGTTATAAAGGTGAGGTACAGGTGATTCTCTTCCTCTTTCTTGATTAGTGTTGAGCGGCATAGGCCATATTCGAATTCGCGAATATTCGCGAATATATGGACGAATATTCGTCATATTCGCGAATATTCGCATATTCGTAATGTTCTCTTTTTATTTTCGCATATGCGAATATTCGCGTGTGCGAAAATTAACATATGCGAAAATTTGCATATACAAAAATTAACATAAGCTAAAATTCGCATATGCGAAACTTATCATATGCAAATTTTCGCATAAGCGAAAATTCGCACACCAGTCTCACACAGTAGTATTAGAGCCTTCTTACACCACATAGGCTGGAAGCAGAGAGGGATGATCACTGTGATGTGTACTGTGAAAAAAAAAAAAAAAAAAAAAAAGAATATTCGTAATTACGAATATATAGCGCTATATTCGCGAATATTCGCGAATTCGCGAATATGCGATATTCGCGAATAAAATTCGAATTGCGAATATTCGCGAGCAACACTATTCTTGATGTCCAAATGTAATAACCGGAACATAACTTGAACTGAACTTAGACTTTAACCAGTCATGAAACTTTAAAACAGGATCGTGGAATTAAACTGGAGGAAAAAAGTGAAATATATCAGAATAACAAATTTGAAGGGTAGGGTATTAGGGTGGGATAATATTCGCCTCCTGTTTTTAATAAAAATCCATATTTTCCGTACCTAAGGGTAGGAAAATCTAAAATTTTATGGCAAACAGGAGGCTCATATTAATGCTTGTTCAAAGCTGCGTAAGGAAAATACTAATAAAATACATAAATAATTCATAAAACAGACATAGAAACGTGAGATTCAGGTTTAAAGTAGAAGTTTTTAAATGTGGATTCTGAAGACCAGTTTGCGGTTTGCATTAAATCTGATAGGGATCCACCGGTTTGGAAAACTTTAGTTGCCATAGCACCTCTGGTGGAATGGGCATCAAAAATGGATATGTCAATACCTGCCATTTCCATGGTTTGCCTTACCCATCTTGCTAAGGTAGGAGAGGAGACCGGTTGAAATGGTTTGCAATGCGAAATTAGTAATTGAGAGGCGTCTGGATCTCTAAATGATTGTCTTGTTCTTGTAGGATTTTAGACATTGGACCACACAAAGGTTTGGATTAAAAGGAAAAGCAGGATAAAAAACAGAATGCAGGTTAGTTTTAGTACGTCTGAAAATAGAAAATTGGACTCCTTGAGGTAAGTACTGTCTACGGGATATATCCAGGGCTTTGACATCTGCAACTCTTTTAAGAGAAATTAAGCATAGTAACACTGTCAGTTTGTAGGATAGATGTTTAAAAGACAAATTCTCATTATACCCCCAATTATTGATAAAATTTAAAAGGATGGATACATCCCATGTACATTGATATCTGGGTTTTGGAGGTCTTTTGAATTTTATGCCCTTCATTAACTTACAGACTAAAGGATGTTTTCCAGCAGGTAATGAATCTATAGGGAAATGTTTAGATGAAATAGCTGAACGATATACGTTAATGGTCCTGTATGCCTTCCCGGAAGAAAATGCGTCCGAGAGGAAATTCAGGATGTGGGGGAGAGGTGCATGTAAGGGATCCAAATCCCTTTGCATGCACCAATTAGACCAAAGCTTCCAGGCTGATCTGTAAACTGTTTTGGTTCCTGGTGCCCAGGCCTCTGACAATATGTCTCTAGATGTCTGCAAAAGTTCAGAGCTAATTCATGATTGCCCGAAATCATCCATTATACTAATGAGAGAATTCCCGAGGTCACGAGACGGTGAGGGTTCTGAGAAGGATCCAGTAGAATGGATGGAAATATTGGGAAGATTCGTGGGTAGTCTATGCTCATTTCCAAAGCTTGGGGGAACCAAGTTTGGGATGGCCTATAGGTGGTTATCAGAACCATAGTTGATTCTTGATAACGAGTCAGAAGAAGAACTCTTGATATTAGGGTAAATGGAGGGAAGGCGTATAGCATTCCTTTCGGCCAGATTTGTAGAAGGGCATCCGTCCCCAGCGCTTCTGGGTCCGGACGCCAGCTGAAAAAGGTTGGGATTTGTCTGTTTAGGCGGGATGCAAAGAGGTCCACCTGAAAGGGGCCCCAGAGGGCATTCAGAAGACCAAAGATTGTCTGATTCAACATTCAATCGCTAGAATCTGTTAGATACCGGGAATTCCAATCCGCAATTGAGTTGGATAGACCTGGGATTTACTCTGCTTTCAATACAATGTTTTTGTTCAAGCAAAAATGCCAGAAATCCTTTGCGATGTTTGCTAAAGGTTTCGATTTGGCACCTCCTAGACGATTGATGTATTGAACTGCGGAGATATTGTCCATACACAGTAGAATACAACAATTGGATCTGTCTCTCGCAAAACTCTTGAGAGCAAAAGATCCTGCCAAGAGTTCGAGACAATTGATATGTAATTGAGATTCGTCTGGAGACCATTTCCCTCCTGTTGAAAGAGGACCACAGCGAGCACCCCCCCCCCCCCCCCCCCCCCCCGAGTTGCTTGCGTCTGATTCTATTATTAAATCCGGATGCGGATGGAATATGGTCTTCCCGTTCCACATCTGGATGTGAGATAACCACCAAAGAAGTTCCTCTTTGGTATCTGGGGTTAGGGATATCTCGTCTGAGTATCCTAGCCCGTCTCTCAGATGTTGGGCTTTTAGTCGCTGCAGGGCTCTGTAGTGTAGCGGTGCTGGGAAAATCGCCTGAATGGAGGCTGATAATAAACCGACAATCCTCGCAATCGTTCGCAATGATACCTGACTTTTGTTCAAAACTGAACGAATCTCTCTTCTGATCGTCTTTAGTTTCCTGTTTGGAAGACTCAGAAGGGTCAGTTGGGTATTGACTAGAAAACCCAGAAATTCTACCTCCTTTGAAGGGGTCAAAATTGATTTTTTGTAATTGATTATGAATCCCAGCATAGTCAAAAGGGATATCGTCCATTGGAT
This sequence comes from Hyla sarda, assembly GCF_029499605.1. Taxonomy (NCBI): domain Eukaryota; kingdom Metazoa; phylum Chordata; class Amphibia; order Anura; family Hylidae; genus Hyla; species Hyla sarda. The sequence goes on along the minus strand of NC_079192.1, from coordinate 222,080,963 downwards.
GTGTAAGTGTATGGTCTGTAATGATTGGGCCATGATCAAAATGTCGTCTAGATATATTATTAGACGAACGCCCCTGCTCCTCAGAGTCGCTATTACAGGTTTCAGTAGTTTCGTAAAAAAAAACAGGGGGCAGAAGACAGACCGAATGGAAGACTGGTGAATTGCAATTTTTTGTTTTGCCACCAGAATTGAAGGTAAGGTTGGGAATTCTCGTGCATATGGACTGAAAGATAGGCATCCTTTAGATCTATCTTTGCTAACCAGTCTCCTTGTAGTAACAGATCCTTCAACAGGCGAATATCTTCCATTTTGAAATGGTGGTAATGCACAAAATTGTTGAGGTATTTGAGGTTTATTACTGTTCTGAAGCCTCCATCCTTCTTCTTGACCAGAAAAAGGTTGCTCACGAAACCTGGTACTTGTAAGGGAACTTGTATTATGGCCCCTTTTGAATGCAGATCTTTGATCTCTAGTGATATTAGGTTTTGGTCCTCTAATGAGAACATTATCGGTTGAGGATCCTGACTTTGAGTCGGTAAAAAGGTGAAATCTATCTGGTAATCTAGTACGGTGTTCAGAATCCACACATCTGAGGTTATCATATTCCAGTTTTGGAAAAAATGCATTATCCTTCCTCCTAAGGGAAGTTGGGGAAAATACCTCGGATGCGGACTTACCAGAAGAGGGTCTTGATCTGGGGAAACCACGTTGGCCTCTCGCCCTCCAAGGTCTGCCTCGTTGTGGCAAGAATGGAGATTGATGGTATGTATTGACTGGATGGGTAAAATGTTCTGAACAGGGAGGGCCTCTAGAGAATTGACCTTCGTGAGAAGGTCTGCTGGGAAATCGGCCCTTGTGTTTCCCAGCTTTTGGAAAATTCTTTGGGTGGAAAACCTTTTTGAGTGAGGATTGGGCTTTGTCTAGTGATGTAAACAGGGATACATATTTATTAATCTCTTTGATGAAATAAACACCGAAGAGGAGGCCTTCAGTAGAAGAAGGCGGTTGAGATGAGGCCAAATGCATTAGTTGGGGATCTAGCTTCATCAGAATCGACCTTCTCTTTTCACTAGAAATGGCCGTATTAACGTTGCCAAACATTACTATGGCTCCTTGGTCCCATCCTTTGAGTACATTGAAATCTATGGTGGTATTTGAAGAGACCGCCTCTTCCGTTAGATCTAGAATTTTTGCTAGGGGCCTAAAAGATCTAGAAGTTTGTCTTGACAGAATCTATAAGATCTGTCAACTCCCTTCTTTGGATGTTTCCCTGACTTTAAGAGAAACTTTACTAGGGTAGGATCTAATTCTGGAGTATTAGCTAATTTTTTAGGAAGGGACGGTCTCGGACATTCTGCTCTGAATTTACTGCCGTCATTTTTGTCTAGAGGTTTATGGATCCAAAGATTCAAAAATTTTGTAGCAAGAGGATGGGTGACCCATTCCCCTGAGCGAGGGTGTTTTATTTGTCCTGGATCAAAGTATGGATCACCACATTCGTCAATAAGAGTGTCAGTGGATTCCTCCTTTTCTAGTGGTGTATTTCCGTGCGTGTCAACAACATCCTCGTACTCAGAATCTCCATCCTCTCCCGACGGAGCCTCCTCATCAGAGGAAGAGTCATTGGACGAGGTGCGATAGGAATCTGGTTTCTGCCTTTTTGAGGCCAATTCAACCCGTTGTAATATCAACTCCTCCCGGGCAGAGGGTATTTTTAGTGATCTCTTATCACAAACAATAATCTTTTCCTTATTAGGTGGCATAGAATGTTCACCCTGGTCCTCCACTAAAATTACTTTTTAGAATGGGAGGGACCGGTATGATGAATGTGATGCCTTTTATGTAATGCTTTACCCGATTTCCTTAACCCCTGCATCATTTGGGAAGTAGAATCCTCCGCTGACCAATAAATGTCAGATGGGGTAGTAGGTAAAGTCTGGGAAGGAATTTGTGGTTTGTTCTGAGCTAAGGCTGTAACCACCGATTTTGTTATGGATTCCTGCATAGATGACATGGCAATCTGCATTGCCGACTGAATGGACCTGTCTACTAGGGACTGAATTTTTTGGTTTTCCTCAGGATTTTCTGAGGGTAAGTCAGTAACATTATCTTTATTAGACATGGTGCCAAAGTGTATAGAGTGTTGAAACTGTGCAGAAGGTATACACTGAAAGAAAAAAAGCAATAGAACGCAATAAGCATAAATGCTGCAGCAGAAATGTATCTGTATCAAAATTCATACATGTGTTGATAAAACAGCATATGTATAATAAAGCATACACATCTCTCTCTCTCTCTCTCTCTCTCTCTCTCTATATATATATATATATATATATATATATGATATATCAGATACCTATATATATACATGCACCAATATATATATCTCCCAATCCTATACGAGGTTCAGAAAATATCATATGGTGCGCATATACCTATATATATATATATATATATATATATATATATGTATATATATATATATATATATATATATATATATGCTAGTGTGCAGAAAGTCTGTATTCAACAGACAGGGGTTTAGTTTCCTGCCTGTGCGCTCTGACAAGATTCCTATCAGTTCAGGCGGTAATGCGGAGTTGTGTGGGCAGACACAGCGCGACCGCCCTGAGGAGATTCACGCTTCGTCTGAGGTAACAGCTGATCACCAGCTGTGAGGGGACTCGATGTCTCGGACTGCCGAGACACCGCCGAAGCGGCCGTGCGTGAGGGGAAGGCGGCTGCTCTCGGTATGGGGAAGATACAAAGATGAACAGGAAACAGACCGGGGACAATACTGAATAAAACACAAGGTAAGAGAGTGAGGGGTTAGAACCGAATGCTATGGGGAATATGAGGGAGACAGATACTGGCTGTATAATAAAAACCAGTATAGGACATGTAAACCTGCAGTCCTATGAAAATTATAGGCCTTGCAGGGTGTATGCATACAGGAGTAAATGGTATATAACTACATATATATATATATATATATATATATATATATATATAAGAATTCTAGAGCACCTGAGAAAAAATTACACTTTTACTTATCTGGCTGGAGCAGCAAGAAAGAGGAAGAGAATCACCTGTACCTCACCTTTATAACCTCTATCTGACACCTGATTGGACTATCTACCTAAGTTTATTTACATACCTACTCTGTGAACATTTTTTCTTTGTTAACTCGCTTGCTGCTGGATGTCAGTAAAAGAAAGATAAAGCATTAATATGAGTCTCCTGTTTACCATAAAATCACTGTTATATGCTGGCCCATCTTGGAATTTTATGAATAGAAGGAGAGTCATCAAACAGAACCATGTATCCCCTTTTATGCAATTTAGAAACATATATATTTATTTAGTTTGTTAAATGTGCTCCAATGTTTTTATAGCTGGACTAAACATTTAGACTAGGTTCACACAGTGTAATATTTTCAACGCATATTGCATTTTGCATGTGGATATTCCTGCAAAATGTCGGCACATTTTATTTAGTGGCTGCATTTTACAGTTTACTGCCACATTGTGGCACATAAATGAAGAAAAGAAAATATGTTCTGAATTTTACACTATGTTCACACACCTTTGAGCCACATTTTTAGACATAAACTTATACTGAAAAAACTTATATGACCATAGCCATAAACGGTTACTCACCTTCCCCAGCATTTGGAACATTTTGTTCTGTGAGCTTGGAGCAGGTGGCGGGGGTTGGAATGCCACTACCACGCCCCTCAAGATGTCACACCATCTCAATGCAAGTCTAGGGGGGACGTGTGAAGACTGCCAGGCCCCTCCTATAGACTTGCATTTAGGAGGCGTGATGTCAGGAGGGGCGTGGCTGTGACATCATGACCCCTGCCGCCCACATCCAGCATTAAATGAACGCTGAGTTCTGCACAGAGATCGCGGGGGTCCCAGCTACGGGACCCCCACAATCAGACATCTTATCTCCTATCCTTTTGATTTTTTTATATCTAGCATTCATTAACTGACAGGCTGTTTACCTGCAGTTAACAAAATGCACTGGGTTATAGTGCAGGGGAGAGGAGTAAAATTATATCTTACTTACAAAAAGGGATATAGTAGGTAAGGAGTTATGGCCCCTGTTGCTACATAGTGATAAACGGCAGGGGCCATATTCGAATTTGCGATATTTCACGAATATATGGATGAATATTCGTCCTATGTACGCGAAGCTTGCATATTCGCTATGTTCAGTCTCTTTTTTTCATGCGAAAATTTGTATTGAAATTCGCATAGTGCGCATGTGCAATTAAATTTTTCACCTAAAAGAAGGGAGGGATCAGTGTCCAGTCTGGAAGTGCCGATATTCGCATAAATATTTGCATAAATTCGCATAAAAAAACAAATATTCGTCATTACAAATATATTTCACTTTATTCAAAATATTTGTGAAATTGTGCCGATATTCGCGGTAACATTTTTTAATATTCGCATTCAACACTATAGCTTTATTGCTACAGCTCTTCTGTGTATAAAAGAGGTGGGGAGCCAGCTGGCAGAGCTTCCCTGCCTCCTCTCTATGGCATAATATGCCACCCTTCTTATGAATATTCATTATTATTACTATTGTAGCAGAGTGCAGGCCCCGTACTTCGGGTGTCGGCTATCACGTCACTAGGACGGAAGGGTGAAGAAATTTGAATATTCATATGAAGGATGGGCATTGCATCTCCCTCCTCCATTGCGAACTAAAGACATTTAGCAATACAGCAACAAAGAGCCATAACTTTTAAATGCCAGCATCAATTTCTGTAAGTGATACCTCGCTTTACTTCTGTTCACCTGCACTATATCCCAGTGTATATAACAACTGATATGCTTCTTTATTTTTAGTAACTTAGTGATATCATCTTAACTTATTTAAACATTACGACATATTGCTCATATGATGTTTGTCTTTTCTTCTAGTTGATGCATCAACTGTTCATATTGAAGGTAATTTTAATTTGAGTAGTAGATCTGTTTATTGCTGCATAATATACAGGGAAATTTAACAGAAAAAAAGATAAAGTGGAGGAGTTGTCAACAGAAACCTTTTTATTTTAATTTACAAATGGCCAGACCTGTTTTCTGAGGGGTTGTTATAGGCAACACCTTTACTTTTCCTACCTGTAGTGGCATTGATTCCTTAGTCTGATCACTGCCAGCCCTCCTATAATGTCAGTACCAGTTTAAGTGCTATTGATGAAGTTTGGGTTTGGACCAAACTAGTTCAGCTTGAACAAAACTTTTTTCTAAAGTTCAGCGAATCTTCTGAACTGAACTGTTAAACGGGTACTCCAGTGAAACGTTTTTTTTCTTATCAACTGGCTCCAGAAAGTTAAAAGATTAGTAAATTACTTCTATAAAAAATATTAATCCTTCCAGTACTTATGAGCTGTTCTTTTCTGTCTGACCACAGTACTCTCTGCTGACACCTCTGTTCATGTCAGGAACTGTCCAGAGTAGGAGAAAATCCCCATAGCAAACCTCTTCTGTTCTGGACAGTTCCTGACATGGACAGAGGTGTCTGCAGAGAGCAGTGTGGTCAGACAGAAAACAATAACTCAACTTCCTCTGTAGCATACAGCAGCTGATAAGTACTGGAAGATTAAGATTTTCTATTAGAAGTGATTTAGAAATCTGTTTAACTTTCTTGCACCAGTTGATTTAAAAAAATAGTTTTCCACTGGAGTACCCCTTAAAAATATTTGTTAATCTCTACTGATAATACTACAATTAATAATGTGTATATATATAAATATATATATATATATATATATATATATATATATATATATATATAAATTTATATTTATTTAATTTCATTTCAGTCCCAGTTACAGGACCTAAAGGTATTATTAATTATCTTTTCACATTTCATTAATGGATTCCTATGTACAAAATATATCTAAAACCATATCCAATCTCCCGGGAATGTGTTACCTATTTTTTAACTAATTAAATATAGATTTTTTTTAAATCACCAAAAACCCTTAAAATAATGATGTTTATTATACCAGGTTGTTTTAGATAGGTATTTTTCTGATGACACATTCCCTTTTTGATAAATCTAAACATAAAACATTTGAAAAAAGTTAGGGAAAATGGCAAATATTCAGAAAACATCTGGAATTTGCTCAAAAGCTTTGATACATATCCACTTGACATACAAGCAACTGTACAATACCACACGTTACAAGATGCACAGTATGCAGCACATTACAACATTGTAAAATACCATTTATATATACATTTATATATATATATATATATATATATATATATATATATATATATATATATATATTATACACAGCATGTATATGTCAATAGCAGGATAAGAGTTGTACATTTATTCTGAAAGTGATATTAATATGGTCTCTTTGCAAGAGCACACACCCTGTTGTACAGCATATATAGAAAAGCAGGTTAAAAGTGTATGTTTCCAATTTACATGCCCTTAGGAAAGTTTTTTGAAAACTAAAAAATAAATAGCTGTAAGATTTAAAAAAAAACAATGATAAATATCCCCTTAATGATGCAGGGATTTTTCATTTTTGCACTTTACTTTTTTTCTTCCTCACCTTCTAATAGCCAAAACGTTTTCAATTTATCACCTACAAACCTATGTGAGGGCTATGTGGGGCTAATTTAACCCCTTAAGGACCACGGGTTTTTCCATTTTTGCACTTTTGTTTTTTCCTCCTTACCTTTTAAAAATCATAACCCTTTCAATTTTGCACCTAAAAATCCATATGATGGCTTATTTTTTGCGCCACCAATTCTACTTTGTAATGACATCAGTCATTTTACCCAAAAATCTACGGCGAAACAGAAAAAAAATCCTTGTGCAACGAAATTGAAGAAAAAACGCCATTTTGTAACTTTTGGGGGCTTTCATTTCTACGCAGTACATTTTTGGTAAAAATGACACCTTATCTTTATTCTGTAGGTCCATACAATTAAAATGATACCCTACTTATATAGGTTTGATTTTGTCGTACTTCTGTAAAAAATCATAACTACATGCAGAAAAATTTATAAGCTTAAAATTGTCATCTTCTGACCCCCTATACATTTTTTATTTTGAAAGAAAAATAAAGAATTGGGTAGCTCTAAAACCAAAATAATGACTTATGGGTGCCAGGCAAGTACTAACGTGGAGGTTGTGTATTCCATACAACCTAAACAATAATATAGGTAGGTATGTACACAATCATGTGTATATAGAATACGTATTCCTCAAGGCTGGACTTGATTATAGTATATTTTATAAATGCTTGTATATAAAAAAAAATGCTTGTATATAAAAAATAAATATTAAAGAAATGTATATATATATATATATATATATATATATATATACAATATGTATATGTGAAAAATGTAAAGATAATAATAATACAATAGGATTTGTTCTGTATAAATTGATTCGTTTTTAATTATAAAAATATATAAATAATATAAAAATATTGGTTATTAGCTTGCTGCATCCTTTGCAGGGCCCTTGCTCGGGGCAGTATAGGCTATTTATTATAAAATAAAGTAAAATATAAAGATAACAATTGAAAGAATAGGCCAAAACTACCAACTGGTACTGGTATCTTCTTAGTACAATAGTGTATCAATATACAGTTAGTATACTAAAGTTCCTTTTGATATATTGAAGCAAAGTATATAGTTAGTATAAAGCAACAAGGTTACTTTGAGACTTGTTGGGGATACAGTGGTAGTTTCTGTATCTTTTGTGCATGTATGAAAAACGTTTTCCAAAATGATAAATAGTCTTGTATATTGTTGGTGCACAGCACCACTCACCGCCCTGTTCCTGTGAGGTCCCGATAGCTTGTAGATGGAGCTGGCACGGGAACAGCGGAGCGCAACGTGCAGGTCCCCCGAGACGGGCCTTTTTCCCCAAGGCCGGTGCTTCCGTGCCAGCTCCATCTACAAGCTATCGGAACCTCACAGGAACAGGGCGGTGAGTGGTGCTGTGCACCAACAATATACAAGACTATTTACCATTTTGGAAAAAGTTTTTCATACATGCACAAAAGATACAGAAACTACCACTGTATCCCCAACAAGTGTCTAAGGAACTTTGTTGTTTTCTACTAACTATATACTTTGTTGCCATATGTCAAAAGGAACTTTAGTATACTAACTGTATATTGATACACTATTGTACTCAGAAGATACCAGTACCAGTTGGTAGTTTTGGCCTATTCTTTCAATTGTTATCTTAATATTTTACTTTATTTTATAATAAATAGCCTATACTGCCCCGAGCAAGGGCCCTGCAAAGGGTGCAGCAAGCTAATAACTAATATTTTTATATTATATATATTTTTATAAATAAAAACTAATCAATTTATACAGACCGAATCCTATTGTATTATTATTATTTTTTAATTTTTCACATATACATATTGGGGGATATTTATCAAAGTTGTCTATGTCCCGCATCAATATAGACCAAACTACAGAGGGTCAGTCTGGTCTATTGTGCACCTAATTTATCAAATGGCGCACAGCTCTTGATAAATTCTGTGCACAGACTGCATGATCTATGCTTTAGTCTATATTTAAACCTGCTCCAACATGGTCTGACATTTCGGCGTACTTTCAGCCTATGCGACTTGTCGCTGAAAAGTCGCACTTGATAAATTCAGCACCAATGCATTTTTCAATGCATTTCAGTCTAAAATAGACTAGAATGCATCATGTTCTAAAAATCCTCTAGAGCAAAAGTCGCGGAAAAGTCGCACATATTTAGACTGCGACTTTCTGTGCGACAAATTTAGACAAGAAAAACCAGTCTAAATCCTTTGATAAATCTCCCCCAATGTATATATATATATATATATATATATATATATATATATATATACACACACACACACATTTCTTTAATTTTTATTTTTTTCTATACAAGCATTTTTATATGTACAAGCGTTTATAAAATATACTATAATCAAGTCCAGCCTTGAGGAATACGTATTCTATATACACATGATTGTGTATATACCTACCTATATTAAATTTTTTAATTTACCGCTTATGGGGTGGTATGAGGGCTCATTTTTTGCTCTATGATCTGAGGTTTTTAGCGGTACCATTTTTGTATTGATCTGACTTTTTGATCGCTTTTTATTCATTTTTTCACGATAAAAAAAGTGACCAAAAATGTTTAATTGTGTGGTTTAATTAATTATATAGTTTTATAGTTCGGACATTTACACACGCGGCAATACCACATATGTTTATATTTATTTTATTTACATGTTTTATTTTTTTTATGGGAAAAGGGGAGTGATTCAAACTTTTATTAGGGAAAGGGTTAAATGACATTTCTTAACTTTTTTTTTACACTTGTTTTTTGCAGTGTTATAGCTCCCATAGGGGGCTATAACATTGCACACACTGATCTTATACCCTGTTCACTGCAAAGCCATAGCTTTGCATTGATCAGTGTTATCGGCGGTCGATTGCTCAAGCCTGCATCTCAGGCTTGGAGCAATCAATCGCCGAAGGGACACGCCGAAGGTAAGAGGACCTCCGCTTGTGTCCCAGCTGATCGGGACACCGCATTTTCACTGCGGTGGTCCCGATCAGCCCCACTGAGCAGCCGGACAGCTTTCACTTTCGTTTTAGATGCAGCGTTCAACTTTGAACGCCACGTCTAAAGGGTCAATAGCGTGCACTGCACCGCGATCGCTGCTGCACGCTATTAGCCCCGGGTCCCGGCTTCAGATACATGCCAGGACCGACCCAATATGACGCGGGGTCCCCGCGTGACCCCGCGTTATATCGCGGGTGCCGGCCAAGGACGAAAATATACGTCCTTGGTCGTTAAGGCGTTTAAAAAAATCCCCTGAGCATGCTTCATATGTGCTGCATCATTACAGATGTGGACAAAATGTGTTTTTTTTTTTGTTTTAGACACTTTTTTTTTGCCTTGTTAGGCAGCTCTGACAAATGTATAGAAGAAGGTGGGCTTGTTTTAGACTAAAAGGTATAGTTTAAAATTACATCAACATGTTAGCACAAAATATTATTCTAAACTAAGTAAACCAAGATGTGGTATAAGGAAGAGAAAAAAAAAACACATCTAGCAGAATGCTTCAAATCTATCACATGATGATATTTTGTACATCGTCTGCCTGCCTGGTCTCACTGTCTACCTCTGGCTTTCTCCAGCTACCCCTCCTCATTCACACTCTTTCCCTTTCCCTCTCCATGGACTTGAATAATAGCTATAACATAATATATGTAATCCATTTACCAATAGGCTTGAGCTCTTTTAAGGATTTCAGCTCTTTTTTGGAGGGGAAGAAACTGGAAAGGAGCACGATAAGTGGAGGATGAGGCATTTTTCATGATTTATTTCAAAATTATATAGGTTTCTTATATTGGCTGGAATATTTCTTACAGAAAGAAATGTAATTAATAAAACTAATATCAAATAAGTGATACATTCCCATTAACACATATTTTACATTGATTTACTTATTATATATTTCTTAGATGTATAGTATTGTATTGTAATAATTCTATGCTTTTTTTTTTATTCAGCTGCAGGTCAAATGTTTACCACTAGACCACCTGGTAAATCTTGATATATGCATTTTTATCTATCTTTTGTTGTCCAATAGTATCACTTTACAAAGAGTTTTTCATTACATATTCTTAATTTCTGAAGGAAAGTAAAGAAAATGTCTAATATTGTTTTTAGTCATATACAGTTTGATCTCTATTTTTTTTAATTCTTGCTAAATTTTAAGCTAGATTGTTTACATAAGCTGTTTATTTCTTAGTATCCAGAAATTCAAAGTCTGCTGACTTCATAAAATTATCTTTCCTTTCCTGATTTTTAGTATATGAACCAGGAGTAACTGAATCAGGTAAAATATTACATAGTAAGCTTTTAATAGTGTAAAAAATACTATTTTCATGCTATAATATTTTATTTAAAAAAAGTGTCACATTGGGCAGAAAAGAGTGCAAACAACCAGTCTCATTAACACCTCTGTCCCTGCCAACTTGACAATCCACTCTAAATGAAGGACTCTCAACTGGGCAATGATCTCTGTACGAAGTGCAAAGCATAACACAGTCAAAACCTACAAAACAAAATGAAATGGTTAGGGAACAAAGTAAAACAAAAAATAGGAAAAAAAACAACAGCTAACCAATCAAGACAATAAGGAAAAACTATAGATAAACAAGCCCAAACTTAGGCCAGGAAAGCAAGGGTTCAAATCAAGGACAAGTATATAGGTAGCAAATCAACAGGCTAAAGAATGGTCAGGTAACATGCAGAAGGTCAGAGATAATTTGTTTTCCCTTTGACCTAACAGCAGCCCAAGTGGGGTATTATTGCCCCAGTGTACAATTAGGACAGGTGGGATATTTAATTGCTTAAACCTCCATGACTAATTTACCCCTCAATAACCTCCTATAAGAATCCTACCCCTTAACACAGTGTGCACTAACAAATAATATTATAGGGAGGGGTATTTGTGTACTGCTGTTAGGACTAAGGGAAAGCAATTTATTTTTTTAGTAATTAACACTTCCCTTATGTCTTAAGGAAGAAGAAGTGGGGAACTAGAAAGAAGATAACCTATGAGGCAGTGTCTTAGAGCTGTACAGAGTTCAAAATAGACCCAAAGGAAATGTCTTCTGAACTCCTTAGATTAAGCCTAAAATGGCTCATAAGGGTGGAGTGAGAACTCCAAGATGCAGTAGCATAGACATATAAGGGGGGGCAATAGATCCTGAGCCACAAATGTCTTTCTTAAGGAACCTTCTGATTTGGGATCTAGAAACAACTGATTTCTAAGGACTGTGGAAAGTGTAGATATCTGAACTTTTAAGATAGATGGTCTTAGACCCTTACCCAGGCCATCCTAAATAAACTGTAGAACGGTAGAAATAAATGATTCTAAGAAAGCAAATTCCTCCCTAGAGCACAATTGCGGAAAAACTCACTTGATTCTCACGTAAGTCCTGTTTGTGGAATTCGCTCTGGAATTAGACAATGGGGGAGATTTATCAAAACCTGTGTAGAAGAAAAGTTGACCAGTTGCCCATAGCAACCAATCAGATTGCTTCTTTCATTTTGAAAAGGCCTCTGAAAAATAAAAGAAGATATCTGATTGATTGCTATGGGCAACTGGTCAACTTCTACTTTACACAGGTTTTGATAAATCTCCCCCAATGTGTTCAAGATTCCCTGGGCAAATTCTATTGCTTATAGCTTCTAGAAGGGACTGATCAATCTCCAGACTGTCAGATTGAGACTTCTCATATCTAGGCAGGAACCTGTGCCCATATACAGCAGGTTCTGCATTGAAGAAAGCTTCCAGCATTGCCCTTAACTTATCTGCATGTGCTAAATGGCATTCACTGTTCAATGCTGTGCCATAGCACAGCAGTGATCCATGTTTTTAGCGTTCCATTCTTCCAGGCTGCCATGGCTTCTTGCAGCATTGTAGAGACAATCCGACAGCAAGGACACAGATAAGGGCCTCAGCTTATTGGGACCCTGCAGGTGTCCCAATAAGCTCTGCTAAGCTGCCAGGATCATATTTTTTGCATTCTAAATGCTGCAATAACTTTAATTATGGTGTCTAACGAGTTAATGCCAGACATGACATCACTCCTGAGCGCTTGTTATAGAGCGGAAGCAAGTGCAGTGAGTGCATTTATGCCCTGCGTCTTTAAGGGGTTAATCAGAGGTTAATTATTCATGAAGGTGAAATTTATTGAATATTCCATCTGTCCTAATTGTCCACATGGGCAGTAATACCTATTTATGCTGCATCTCAATTATATTGTGCTTCATCTCAATTATATTAAAATATTATATTTGTTTTATTTGTTATCATTCTTCTAGTCTATAACTCAGGTGTACAAAAATAATAAAGTTCATGATCCATCTCACTGCTTGCTGAAAGAGTGCATGGTGGGACAGCTTTTGTGGGAGAGCGAAGAGATCAGAAAGCGGGCCGTATCATGGAGACACAGTGGACAAGAAAAAATGTTCCTCCAGCTCCTCCCAAAAAAATAGTGTAGATTCGTTAAAACATAACTTTTACTGAAAGATGAATAAAAATCCATGGATGACAAAACAAAGGTGAGGTAAAACAATTAGAATCACCTTTGTTTACCTCACCTTTGTTTTGTCATCAATGGAGTTTTAATCATGTTCCAGTAAAAGTTATATTTTAACAAATATACACAATTTTTTCGGGAGGAGCTGGAGAAACATTTTTTCATGTCCATTATAACCCAGGTGTATTGGGAGATTTTTCATTTATTTTATAGACAACTACTTGAATTAAAGGTGGTACTTTACTGGAAAACATTTTCTTTTAAATCAACTGATGCCAGAAATACCAATCCTTCCAGTACTTATGAGCTGCTGTATAATTTCCTTTCAGCCTGACCACAAGTGCTCTCTGTTGACACCTCTGTCCTTGTCCAGAGCCAGAAGATGCACCATAAGGGATATTTTTGGCCGAAACTGAAAACCGAAAATGCATTGCCCTGCCCACTTTTAATAGTACAGACATTTATGCATGTGGCATTACCACATTTGTTTGTTTATTTTTATTTACTTTATTTTATTCAAAAAAAGGGGGAAAGGGGGGTGATTGAAATGTTTATTTAGGGGAGGGGCTTTTTTGCATTTAGTTCCTTTTCATTTTTTACAATTTTTTTTTCCCCATAGGGTATTGTTTTCCACAGTGTGCCACCAGGGTTTGAAAAACTACAACTCCCAGCATGCCCAGACAGTCAAAGGCTATAGGACATGCTGGGAGTTGTAGTTTTGTAACAGCTGGAGACACACAGTTGCACTCCTGTGCTTGCATGCCCCGATCAATGCTGTGCTATAGGAGCTTATAATACAGCACTGATCAGTTTTATTGGCACCCCATTACCACAGGCTGCAGAAGCTGCCTGTATTATTGGAGCGTCGATCGGACAGGACGGAGGAAGGTAGGGACCCTCCTCCTGTCTTTTCAGCTAATCGGGACCCAATCAGCTCCACTGAGCTACCGGAGATTGTTTTCAGTATTTTAGATGCCGCAATCAACTTTGATTGTAGCATCTAAACGGTTAATGCCGGACATCACCCAGATCGGTGATGTCTGGCATTAGCCATTATAAAGTGTGCTCAGCTCCAGAGCTCGCTTCATACACACGGCTGCTCTGTATACATATGGCAGCCAGTCGCTAGGCACTGTTGGGGGGAGAGACAGTAGGCCCATAATAGAGGGGCAAAACCATGCCACTTTAGACCTGACTGCACAGGGAAGGGGGCACATGCTGCAGTACAGGGACTACTGCCGTCTCCCCGAGCTCCCTCCTGCGGCATCATGTATGGCAGGTCCCAACTGCTATCACATCCTAAGATGTTGGGATAAATACAGATCACAGCATCTGTGGAAATTCAGGCATTACATTGGATGATTAGATTGCCAGCGGCACTGCCGCAGGGACCTGATCATCCAAAACGGCAGAAGGAGGTCCCCTCACTCTGTCTTCACCGCTCTAACAGGGTCTTCTTCTCTGGTCTTTCATTGAGCAGACCAGAGAAGAAGATCGCCAATAATACTGATAAGTGCTATGACTATGCATAGCACTGAACAGTATTAGCAATCCAAATTTTACCCATTTCCCCATTTTTACCACTAAAAGCGTTAAAAAAAATATAACAAACATATTTGGTATCGCTACGTGTGTAAATGTCCGAACTATCAAAATGTAATGTTACTGATCCTGTACGTTGAACGGTGTAAACATAAAAAAAAGTCCAAAATTGCTGCTTTTAGGCCACATCAGATTCTCAACATTTTTTTTAAATAAAAAGTGACTAAAATGTGCTATAAAAAACCTACATGTCATGGCGCAAAAAATGAGCCCTCATACAGCCCCGTATATGAAAAAATGGAAAAGTTAGGGGTGGTCAAAATAAGGTGATATGAAACATACTTATTTTGTAAAAAAAAAAAAAAAAAAAAAACGTTTGAGATTTTTTAACAGCAATACAATAATAGAAAAGCATTTTTACCATAAAGTGTACCCAGCAAAAACTAAACCCTCTAAAATTAGCAACATTTCATTTTTTTTGTATACATTTCTTTACTTAAATAATATTTTTTGGGTATGCCATACATTTTATGGTAAAATAAGTGATGCCATTTCAAAGTACAATTGCTCGCGCAAAAAACAATTGCTCTCATGGGTTTATGGATGGAAATATAGAAGAGTTATAGATTTTAGAAAGTGAGGAGGAAAAAACAAAAAAACCTAATTAAAATTGGCTTTGTCCTTAAATGGGTTATCTAGGAATAAAAAAACATGCTTAATTTCTTTCAAAGAACGCTCCCTCTCTGTCTCCATTTGGATGTGGTATTACAACTTGGCTCCATTGACTTCAATGGAACTGAGCTTGTCTTTGAAATAAATTATTTCTGTTTTTTGATTCCTTAATAACCCTTTTAAGGCCAACATGGGCTTGGTCCTTTAACGGTTAAACATAGACTCGCAACCTTTTTTTATACCATTATAAAATTACATTATTATATTATAATTTTTTTTTAGATATTTCTCCAAATTTTACTTAGCGTATATACTCGAGTATAAGCCGAGTTTTTCAGCACGATTTTTCGTGCTGAAAACACCCCCCTCGGCTTATACTCGAGTGAACTCCCCCACCCGCAGTGGTCTTCAACCTGCGGACCTCCAGAGGTTTCAAAACTACAACTCCCAGCAAGCCCGGGCAGCCATCGGCTGTCCGGGCTTGCTGGGAGTTGTAGTTTTGAAACCTCCGGAGGTCCGCAGGTTGAAGACCACTGCGGCCTTCAACATCATCCAGCCCCCCTCTCACCCCCTTTAGTTCTGACTACTCACCTCCGCTCGGCGCTGGTCCGGTCCTGCAGGGCTGTCCGGTAAGGAGGTGGTCCGGTGAGGAGGTGGTCCGGGCTGCTATCTTCACCGGGGAGGCCTCTTCTAAGCGCTTCGGGCCCGGCCTCAGAATAGTCACGTTGCCTTGACAACGACGCAGATACGTCGTTGTCAAGGCAACGGCTCTATTCCGGGCCGGAAGCGCGGAGAAGAGGCGCCCCCGGTGAAGATAGCAGCCCGGACCACCTCCTCACCGGACCACCTCCTTACCGGACAGCCCTGCAGGACCGGACCAGCGCCGAGCGGAGGTGAGTACTCAGAACTAAAGGGGGTGAGAGGGGGCTGGATGATGTTGAAGGCCGCAGTGGTCTTCAACCTGCGGACCTCCGGAGGTTTCAAAACTACAACTCCCAGCAAGCCCGGACAGCCGATGGCTGCCCGGGCTTGCTGGGAGTTGTAGTTTTGAAACCTCTGGAGGTCCGCATGTTGAAGGCCGCAGTGGTCTTCAACCTGCGGACCTCCGGAGGTTTCAAAACTACAACTCCCAGCAAGCCCGGACAGCCGATGGCTGCCCGGGCTTGCTGGGAGTTGTAGTTTTGAAACCTCTGGAGGTCCGCATGTTGAAGGCCGCAGTGGTCTTCAACCTGCGGACCTCCGGAGGTTTCAAAACTACAACTCCCAGCAAGCCCGGACAGCCGATGGCTGCCCGGGCTTGCTGGGAGTTGTAGTTTTGAAACCTCTGGAGGTCCGCAGGTTGAAGACCACTGAGGGCGAATGATGAGAAGAGGATGATGAAGGGGGGGGGGGGGTGGGGATGATGAAGGGGGGGGGGTGTGGGATGATTACAAGGGGATGATGAAGGGGGGATGTGTGGGATGATAAGGGGATGTGTGGGATGATGACAAGGGGATGATGAAGGGGGGATGTGTGGGATAAGGGGATGTGTGGGATGATGACAAGGGGATGATGAAGGGGGGATGTGTGGGATAAGGGGATGTGTGGGATGATGACAAGGGGATGATGAAGGGGGGATGTGTGGGATAAGGGGATGTGTGGGATGATGACAAGGGGATGATGAAGGGGGGATGTGTGGGATGATAAGGGGATGTGTGGGATGATGACAAGGGGATGATGAAGGGGGGATGTGTGGGATAAGGGGATGTGTGGGATGATGACAAGGGGATGATGAAGGGGGGATGTGTGGGATAAGGGGATGTGTGGGATGATGACAAGGGGATGATGAAGGGGGGATGTGTGGGATAAGGGGATGTGTGGGATGATGACAAGGGGATGATGAAGGGGGGATGTGTGGGATGATAAGGGGATGTGTGGGATGATGACAAGGGGATGATGAAGGGGGGATGTGTGGGATGATGACAAGGGGATGATGAGGATGTTAATGACGGGTCTGGATGATGACAGGGGGGGATGAGGTATTTCCCACCCTAGGCTTATACTCGAGTCAATAACTTTTCCTGGGATTTTGGGTTGAAATTAGGGGTCTCGGCTTATACTCGGGTCGGCTTATACTCGAGTATATACGTATTAGATTTTTTCAAAACCTCACTTATAGTTTTAAAGGCTAATCTATGCTTGTTGCAACTTTTTTTAAATTTTATTTTAAAAGCTACCTAACCAGATTGAATATATTATAGATATAGCAGAGTGAGTGTCAGACTTGGCGAAAATAAGTGACATGTCACCTATTTATGCCACTCTAAAAAATGTGTCCACATTCTTTACATATTTTGTGAACAACCACTTTCTCATAAATATAGCAATTTTACATAGAGCACATTAATGTTAAAAAATGGGAATGCAATTTTGATTTATTTTTATTAATAAAATTAGCCTAAAAAACACAGTGTGAACATAGCCATAGAATGATGTTTTATCTATTTATTTATGTATTTATTTTATCATTATTTCAGTCTACTACCCAGAAACACCAGGAGGTAAAACTAAGTTAAAAATCTTAACATTTTTATAACATCACTTTTTTATATATATTTATCAAGCTGTTATTTCATAGAAAGATTATTAAAAATTCATATTATCATATTTTTCAGGCTACATCCCAGGTTTTCCAGGAGGTAAAACTGAATTTAATATCTTACTATACTTCTGTAGCATCAGTTTTTAAATGATACTTGAAAGTTTTCTGAACTATTAAAGGGGTACTCCGGCCCTAAGACATCTTATCCCCTATCCCAAGGATAGGGGATAAGATGCTTGGTTGTGTGGGTTCCACCGCTGGGGACCCCTGCAATCTTTCATGCAGCACCATGTTATCATTAGTCTCCGGAATGAACATCGCTCAGGGTCTGACGAATCACGATCACAGGGCAGGAATATCGTGACATCACAGCTCCGCCCCATGTGACATCACACTCAGCCCCTTCAATGCAAGTTGGGCTTGCATTGAGGGGGCGGAGCATGACATCACACAGGGGTGGAGCCGTGACATCATGATGCTCCGGCCCTGTGATCGTTATTCATCAGACCCGGAGCGATGTTCGCTCCAGAGGCTGATGATATCGGGGTGCTGCATGAAAGATTGCAGGGGTCCCTAGCGGTGGGACCCCCACGATTAGGCATCTTATCCCCTATGCTTTGGATAGGGGATAATATGTCTTAGGGCCAGAGTACCCCTTTAACTTCCCATTTCAATAGCCAGATCCATCTGCTCTTCTATGTGTTAGCATTTCAAATACGCAAAGTAACACTCCAGAACTTCGAAGTCTCATGTCTAGACCTTTTCTATATCCTGCATGATCTTTAACTAGAATATTTCATAGTGCTTTTTATTTATATGGTTTTATTAAATTTAAAAATAAATATTATTCTTATGGTTAGAAAAAATGATTTTGTTTTTCTGTTCTCAAATATTCTAGAAAATGTAGGAGTAACTGACTCAGGTAAAACAGTACAAAACAACCTTTTTATACCATTATAAAATTATATTTCTCATATTATTCTTTTAGATATTTCTCCATAGCTTTAGATTTTTTTAAAGAAATATCACTTATAGTCTTAAAGGCTAATCTTTGAAATAATGTTTTTTTCATTTAAAAGCTACCTAACCAGATTGAATATGTTATAGATATAGGGAAAATTCGTACTCACCTGTTATTTTACTTTCCTTGAGTCTGAACGCAGCGCAGAGGGGTTAATAGCTCTGTTCAGTTCATCCTAGGACTGCCCACCTAGCAAAACAATAAGGCTAGGTTCATACTACAGAATTTCTGGGCAGAATTTCTGCTGGAGATCGAGCCGGCGGTGCTAGGACCGAGCAGACTGCATTGCTGCCCCCATAGACTGCAATGCATTTCTGGGTGGATCTTTTGGGAGATCTGCTCAGAAATGCATTGCCATCTATGGGGACGGCAATGTAGTCTGCTTGGTCCTAGTGCCGTCAGCTCGATCTCCGGCAAAAATTCTGCCCAGAAATTCCACTGTGTGAACCTAGCCTTAAGAGAATTAACAAATCCCAGGCCAGGCCTGGCTATAAGCATCTATCAGATACCATCCACTTTGTGTTAATGAATAGACTTAGTTCTGATGAAAAAAATGATATTTAATAGGGAGGGTTTATATGTGCTGCCTTCAGACTCACAGAAAGTAACATTACAGATAAGTACAAATTTTCCCTTTCTATATTCGTCTTCTGGAAATAGGGGTGTAGAACACTTTGCCTTGCCATAACACACATAAGCAGTGTGCTGGGGTAGTGAAATAATAATGTTATTCAGTATGACATGCAGATTGCATGCCTCACTATTAGAATCACTGCTGCGGAGCGGCACAATGACATGAGTCTGGATGTGGCAGCAGGGTCGGGAGACCATATGGCATCACAACTTTGCTGCAACCTCTGCCTGCGCCTGATAAATGTAGGCCTCTGCCACTCCTCTGTGCATGGCCTGGCACTTCTCTGCCTGACATACTTGTAGAACAATGGTGTGCATATATATTTGACTTTTTATAGAGCAATACGCCCCTATACGGCTGCAACAGAGACTTGCGGAACGCTCAATGTGTGTATATAGATCCCTGCTTTTACATTGACAGGCCAAAATACGATTGAAACAGAAAACACGTACAACAGCGGAGTGCATCTATATTTTACTTTTTATAGAGAAATATTTCACGAATATATAGACGAATATTCGCCCTATATTCGTGAATTTCGCGTATTCGTTATGTTCGCATATGCGAATATTCGCTTATGTGAATATTCGCATATACATGTATTGGAGGAAGAAAACAGTGAGGGGGTGGGCAACTTTACTATTGGTTGCAAGGGATGTTGTTGATAACCTCTGACAAGTGTATTTGAATCATTCTAATTGGCCTACAAGTGAAAAGAAGGAATATGCGAACATTCACATATGCGAATATTCGCACATGCGAATATGCGCATATACGAATATTTACATATGCGGGGATAAACAAATATTCACAATTTTGTATATACAGCGAATATATTCGCAATATTTGTGAATTAGCGATATTCGTGATAAAAATACGAAATGCGAATTTTCGTGCCCAACACTAAAATACGCCCCTATACAGCTGCAACAGAAAAATTTGCCGAACTCAATGTGTGTGTATATATCCCTGCTATTACACTAACAGGCCACTATACGCTTTAAACAGTAAACACATACAACAGCAGAGTGCGTCTATATTTTACTTTTTATAGAGAGATACGCCCCTATACTGCTGCATCAGAAACTTGTGGAACACTCAGTGTAAAAGCAGGAATATAAACACACACATTGAGTGTTCCGCAAGTTTCTGTTGCAGGCGTATAGGGGCGTATTTCTCTATAAATGTAAAATATAGACACGCTCCGCTGTTGTGCGTGTTTTCTGTTTCAAGCTTATAGTGGCCTGTTTGTGTAAAAGCAGGGTTATATACACACACATTAACAGGCCATTATACGCTTGAAACAGAAAACAGGTACAACAGCGGAGTGTGGACATATTTCATTTTTTTTTTTAACAATATGCCCCAGTACGGTTGCACCAGAAATAAGCGTAACAATCTAGTGCGTAAGTCTTTTAGTGCTTTTACACTTACTGCTCCCTATTAGCTTTAACCAGAAAAAACGTAGAACTGCAGAGTGCGTATATATTTTCCTTTTTTTGGTGTAATACACCCCAGTACGGTTGCACCATAAATAAGCGTAACAATCTAGTGCGTAAGTCTTTTAGTGCTTTTACACTTACTGCCCCTTATTAGCTTTAACCAGAAAAAAAGTAGAACTGCAGAGTGCGTATATATTTCCCTTTTTTTTTTTTATAATATGGCCCAGTACAGTTGTTGCACCAGAAATAAGCATACTATCTTTCTCTCTCTGAACTGTCCCTGCCTGCACTAGGATTGCTTGCAGTCTTGAATGGGGATTGCTCCCAGTTCTGAATAATGTTGGGCGCGATTATTCGCATTTCAAATTTTTATCGCGAATATCACAGATTCAAGAATATTGCAAATATATTCGCTATATATTCGAAATTACAAATATTCACTTTTTTCTGCATACGCGCATATTCGCATGTGAATATTCGCATATTCCTTCTTTTCCCTTGTGGGCCAGTTAGAATGATCCAAATACACTTGTCAGAGATTATCAACAACATCTCTAGCAACCAATAGTAAAGTTGCCCACCCCCTCACTGTTTTCTTCCTTGAATATGCGACTATAACAAATTCACGAAATTCACGAATATAGGATGAATATTCGTCTATATATTCGTCTAAAATCGCGATTTCGAATATGGCCAATGCCGCTCATGACTAGTTCTGAACTCAATTGGCAGACTCTGAAACAACTTCTGAACTGTTACTCCCTGCACTATAGTTGCTTGCAATTTTTGAATGGGGAGTGCTTCCTGTGATGATCTCTAGAGATGAGCGAACTTTTAAAAAATTTGATTGGCCGAATTTTCCGAAAAAGTTTGTTTCGATCCAAATTTTTTTGTGGCGAATCTATATTAAAAAAGGCTATTTCTAGCCTACAGCCTCTATAAGGGTATAGAACACTTTGCTGTGTTCTAAAACGCATATGGAGTGTGCTGGGATAGTGAAATAATACTGTTATTCAGAATAACATGCAGATTACCGGCATCGCTTTTAGAATCACTGCCGCACAGCAGCACAATGACAGAGCTTGGTGGTGGCATCAGTGTCAGGAGACCATTTAGTGACTGAATGACAGCGTGGAGGTGTTGGCAGCATGAGGAGACCATATAGTGGCTGAATGGCACAGTGTGGAGGTGTTGGCAGCATGAGGACACCATATAGTGGCTGAATGACACTAGGCCTTCACAATCCCTAAAAGATGAATTAAGAAATTTAAACCAAAGATTTTGGATAGCGGGTGCTACCTATGAGAAAATTTGAAATTCCCAGACCCAGGCACAGCAACGCCATCATTTTTTTATTTGAAAATTAAAACAAACTTTGAGTGTCCCAGACCCCATCATGTGGGTACGAAGGACCAAATCCAACAAGCCCCCACAGCAACATCAGTAAAGCATATATTGCCTGAATGATACAGCCTTGAGTTGGCTGATTTACGAGGACACAGCAGGGCTTCACAATTCCCCCCAAAAAACACCGCAATTTTTGAAATTCTTTAAAAAGATTTTGGATAGCGGGTGGTACCTATGAGAAAATTTGAAATTCCCAGACCCAGGCCCCACAGCGGCATCAGTAAACCATATATTGCCTGAATGACACATCCTGGAGTTGGCTAATGCACGAGTACACAGCAGGGCTTCACAATTCCCCCAAAAAAACACCACAATTTTAGACATTTTTTAAAAAGATTTTGGATAGCGGGTGCTACCTATGAGAAAATTTGAAATTCCCAGACCCAGGCACAACAGCGCCATCATTTTTTTATTTGAAAATTAAAACAAACTTTGAGTGTCCCGGACCCCATCGTGTGGGTACGAAGGACCAAATCCAACAAGCCCCCACAGCAACATCTGTAAAGCATATATTGCCTGAATGACACAGCCTGGGGTTGGCTGATTCAAGAGTACACAGCAGGGCTTCACAATTCCCCCCAAAAAACACCACAATTTTGGAAATTTTGGAAAAAGATTTTGGATAGCGGGTGCTACCTATAAGAAAATTTGAAATTCCCAGACCCAGGCCCAGCAGCACCATCATTTTTTTATTTGAAAATTAAAACAAACTTTGAGTGTCCCAGACCCCATCGTGTGGGTACGAAGGACCAAATCCAAAAAGCCCCCACAGCAACATCAGTAAAGCATATATTGCCTTAATGACACAGCCTGGAGTTGGCCGATTCACGAGTACACAGTAGAGCTTCACAATCCCCCCAAAAAAACACAGCAGTTTTAGACATTTTTGAAAAACATTTTGGATGGCGGGTGCTACCTATGAGAAAATTTGAAATTCCCAGACCCAGGCCCCACAGCGGCATCAGTAAACCATATATTGCCTGAATGACACAGCCTGACGTTGGCTAATGCACGAGTACACAGCAGGGCTTCACAATCCCCCCCAAAAAACAACACAATTTCAGAAATTTTTGAAAAAGATTTTGGATGGCGTGTGCTACGTATGAGAAAATGTGAAATTCCCAGGACCAGCAGCGCCATCATTTTTTTATTTGAAAATGAAAACAAACTTTGAGTGTCCCGGACCCCATCGTGTGGGTACGAAGGACCAAATCCAAAAAGCCCCCACAGCAACATCAGTAAAGCATATATTGCCTAAATGACACAGCCTGGAGTTGGCCGATTCACGAGTACACAGTAGAGCTTCACAATCCCCCCCAAAAAACACAGCAGTTTTAGACATTTTTGAAAAACATTTTGGATGGCGGGTGCTACCTATGAGAAAATGTGAAATTCCCAGACCCAGGCCCCACAGCGGCATCAGTAAACCATATATTGCCTGAATGACACAGCCTGGAGTTGGCTGATGCACGAGTACACAGCAGGGCTTCACAATTCCCCCCAAAAAACAACACAATTTCAGAAATTTTTGAAAAAGATTTTGGACGGCGTGTGCTACCTATGAGAAAATTTGAAATTCCCAGACCCAGGCCCAGCAGCGCCATCATTTTTTTATTTGAAAATTAAAACAAACTTTGAGTGTCCCGGACCCCATCGTGTGGGTACGAAGGACCAAATCCAACAAGCCCCCACAGCAACAGCAATAAAGCACATATTGCCTGAATGACACATCCTGGAGTTGGCTAATGCACGAGTACACAGCAGGGCTTCACAATTCCCCCCCCCCAAAACACCACAATTTTAGACATTTTTGAAAAAGATTTTGGATAGCGGGTGCTACCTATGAGAAAATTTGAAATTCCCAGACCCAGACACAGCAGCGCCATAATTTTTTTATTTGAAAATTAAAACAAACTTTGAGTGTCCCAGACCCCATCGTGTGGGTACGAAGGACCAAATCCAAAAAGCCCCCACAGCAACATCAGTAAAGCATATATTGCCTAAATGACACAGCCTGGAGTTGGCAGATTCACGAGTACACAGTAGAGCTTCACAATCCCCCCCAAAAAACACTGCAGTTTTAGACATTTTTGAAAAACATTTTGGATGGCGGGTGCTACCTATGAGAAAATGTGAAATTCCCAGACCCAGGCCCCACAGCGGCATCAGTAAACCATATATTGCCTGAATGACACAGCCTGGAGTTGGCTGATGCACGAGTACACAGCAGGGCTTCACAATTCCCCCCAAAGAACACCACAATTTTGGAAATTTTGGAAAAAGATTTTGGATAGCGGGTGCTACCTATGAGAAAATTTGAAATTCCCAGACCCAGGCCCAGCAGCGCCATCATTTTTTTATTTGAAAATTAAAACAAACTTTGAGTGTCCCGGACCCCATCGTGTGGGTACGAAGGACCAAATCCAACAAGCCCCCACAGCAACATCTGTAAAGCATATATTGCCTGAATGACACAGTCTGGGGTTGGCTGATTCACGAGTACACAGCAGGGCTTCACAATCCCCTCCAAAAAACACCACAATTTTAGAATTTTTTTTAAATGATTTTGGATAGCGGGTGCTACCTATGAGAAAATTTGAAATTCCCAGACCCAGGCCCCACAGCGGCATCAGTAAACCATATATTGCCTGAATGACACAGCCTGGAGTTGGCTGATGCACGAGTACACAGCAGGGCTTCACAATTCCCCCCAAAGAACACCACAATTTTGGAAATTTTGGAAAAAGATTTTGGATAGCGGGTGCTACCTATGAGAAAATTTGAAATTCCCAGACCCAGGCCCAGCAGCGCCATAATTTTTTTATTTGAAAATTAAAACAAACTTTGAGTGTCCCGGACCCCATCGTGTGGGTACGAAGGACCAAATCCAAAAAGCCCCCACAGCAACATCTGTAAAGCATATATTGCCTGAATGACACAGCCTGGGGTTGGCTGATTCATGAGTACACAGCAGGGCTTCACAATCCCCTCCAAAAAACACCACAATTTTAGAAATTTTTTGAAATGATTTTGGATAGCGGGTGCTACCTATGAGAAAATTTGAAATTCCCAGACCCAGGCCCCACAGCGGCATCAGTAAACCAAATATTGCCTGAATGACACAGCCTGGAGTTGGCTAATGCACGAGTACAATGCAGGGCTTCACAATCCCCCCCAAAAAACACCACAATTTCAGAAATTTTTGAAAAAGATTTTGGATGGCGTGTGCTACCTATGACAAAATTTGAAATTCCCAGACCCAGGCCCAGCAGCGCCATCATTTTTTTATTTGAAAATTAAAACAAACTTTGAGTGTCCCGGACCCCATCGTGTGGGTACGAAGGACCAAATTCAACAAGCCCCCACAGCAACAGCAATAAAGCATATATTGCCTGAATGACACAGCCTGGGGTTGGCTGATTCATGAGTACACAGCAGGGCTTCACAATCCCCCCCAAAAAACACCACAATTTTAGAATTTAAAAAAAAAGATTTTGGATAGCGGGTGCTACCTATGAGAAAATTTGAAATTCCCAGACCCAGGCCCCACAGCGGCATCAGTAAACCATATATTGCCTGAATGACACAGCCTGGAGTTGGCTGATGCACGAGTACACAGCAGGGCTTTAAAATCCCCCCAAAAAACAACACAATTTTAGAAATTTTTGAAAAAGATTTTGGATGGCGTGTGCTACCTATGAGAAAATTTGAAATTCCCAGACCCAGGCCCAGTAGCGCCATCAATTTTTTGATTTGAAATTTAAAACAAACTTTCAGTGTCCCCAGCATGTGGGTACGAAGGACCAAATCCAACAAGCCCCCACAAGGCTCATGTGGCAGTGAGATGTAGGCGCAATGTCTCCATTTCCTTGACCGGCCATTGTTTCCAAGACTTTTCGCCAAGGCAAACCATGTGAAGAACAGCGTGACACCGCTGTGCCCTACACACGGTACGATGAAGGGCCACTGAGATTTGGATGTGCAGTGGAGGCCGAGGACACGGTGGAGGATGAGGAGGCGGCGTTGCACACTGTAACAGGACCAACTGCGCGAGAGCTGTTGTGGCTGTGCAGGAACTAGTGTTGCTCGCGAATATTCGCAATTCGAATATTATTCGCGAATATCGCATATTCGCGAATTCGCGAATTTCGCGAATATAGCGCTATATATTCGCAATTACGAATATTCGTTTTTTTTTTTTTTTTTTTTATTCACAGTATACATCACAGTGATCACCCCTCTCTGCTTCCAGCTTGTGTGGTGTAAAGAGGGCTGTAATACTACTGTGTGAGACCGGCGTGCGAAAATTCGCATATGCGGAAATTAGTGTATGCTAATTTTCGCATATGCGAATGTTTGGTTGTGCGAATTTTCTGTATACTAATTTTCACACATGTTAATTTTCGCATACGCGAATGTTCGCGTATGCGAAAATAAAACGAGAATATAACGAATATGCGAATATTCGCGAATATATGAGGAATATTCGTCCATATATTCGCGAATATTCGCGAATTTGAATATGGCCTATGCCGCTCAACACTAGCAGGAACCACATTTACCCAGTGTGCCATAAAAGACAAGTATTGTCCCTGCCCGTAGTTACAGCTCCACACGTCGGTGCTGCCGTGCACTTTTGAACACACCGACAGGCTCAAGGACTGGCCCACCTTCTCTTGTACAAACTTATACAGGGCTGGTACTGCCTTCGGCTTGGGACTCTCCACCTCGGCTCGGCACAAGCCATCAATTCTCTGAAAAGTGCAGAGTCCACCACTTGAAAAGGAAGGGACTGCAACACCAGAAACTTGGACAGAAGCACATTCGACTTCTGTGCCGTTGGATGAGTGGACACATACTGTTGTCTCTTGGACATGGCTTCGCCGATGGATTGTTGGCGGAATGGCTGACTAAAAGCGGGAGAAGCAGGAGCGACAGAAGGAGGGTTTGACACACAACTCCCTTCGGCTGAGGTGGTGGAGCCTTGGCTGGATGAAGGAGGGCAGTGGATGGCCACTGGGTGATGCAGCAGGATGGACCACTACATTGGAGCCACGGTTCTCCCAAGCCGTTTTATGGTGGCGAAGCATGTGTTGACGCAGGGCCGTGGTGCCGACATTGGGACCCTGGCCACGCTTCACCTTCTGCCGACAGATCTTGCATGTGGCTACGTGAACCTCCTGCGGATGCCTTATGAAAAACTTCCACACCACCGAGTAGCTGATTTTCCCACCTGCAGTTCGCACTAATTGACTGCTACTGGCGCCGTCTCCAGGAGCCCCTGTTCCACTACCTCCCGGAAAGGTAGGCTGCCGCGAAGCAGGTGGTCTCCCCTGGGAACGTTTGGCTCCTGAATTTCCACTCCTGCCACCACGCTGACTGCCAACTGTGATACCGCCTTGCTGCCTCAAGGGCAACCTGCAACTCTCTTCTCATGATGATTAGTGTTGAGCGGCATAGGCCATATTCGAATTCGCGAATATTCGCGAATATATGGACCAATATTCGTCATATTCGCGAATATTCGCAATATTCTTGTTTTATTTTCGCATATGCGAATATTCGTACGTACGAAAATTAACATACAAAAATTTATATATGTGAAAATTTGCATATGCGAAAAGTGGTATATGCTAATTTTCGCATGTGCGAAAATTCGCACACCGGTCTCACACAGTAGTATTAGAGCCTTCTTACACCACATAAGCTGGAAGCAGAGAGGGATGATCACTGTGATGTGTACTGTGAAAAAAAAAAATTAAAAAAATGCGATATTCGCGAATAAAATTCGAATTGCGAATATTCGCGAGCAACACTAATGATGATGATGAAGCCCCTTCTGCACCCGGCTCCCAATTGCGATAAGCTTCATCATCATGAACAGGTGTGTGCACGTCACTGATGTCCTCCTCAGGTTCCCCAACAGTGTCTGCTTCAGGACCCCGAACCCTTGCAACACCGCCTCCCACATCACTCTCCGCATCACTACTTGGCCGCCTAGCGGAGCAAGCGGCGCATGTCTCATCCCCTTCTTGGCTGGCCAGTAGCTGCTGACTGTCCTCTATTAGATCGTCCTCAGTAAATAGTGGAGCTGAACCAACAGCATAAGATACTTCTTTAGGAGAGGGAACAGCATAGGACAAAGGCAATGGGAGGACAGGGACTGCTTCCGGGCCATGCCAACTGAGTGTTGTGTCTGAGGAACCCACCGACTGTTGACTGGGGGTGTCAGATGTCACTTGTGATGATGTGGATGAGCGTGTTAACCAATCGACGACGGCAGATGGGTTGCTGGTCGAGACACGACCGTTGGCTGATAAAGGGAGCTCTGGCCTCTCGCTGCGACTCCTGCTGCCACTCACCCCAAGTCTGCTGCCAACTCTGCCTGAAGTATTTAGGCCTCTGCCACTCCTCTGTGCACATCCTGGCACTTCTCTGCCTGACATACTTAGTGCGTTTATGAGGGTATTACAATACGCTACACTACTCTTTAAACAGTATTTGTCTAGAACAGCAGCAGGTGATTACTTATGGCTGTCCTTTCACAGTATGTAGGCCCTTTACAGATTAACAGGTACAAGATGGTACACTAGTTGGATGTAGGTATGCGGTATGCACTGATGAGGGCAGTAATATGGGCAACTATAGGCAGAAAAAACTCAGTATTTTTTAAAAACACCAGCCGGTGAATACTATTGTTTGGACTTTGACAGTATGGAGCACCTTTACAGATTAACAGGTATTAAATGGTACAATACTTGGATGTACCAATGCGGTATGCACTGATGAGGGCAGTAATATTTGCAACTATACGCAGAAAAAATAAGTATTTTTTAAAAACACCAGCAGGTGATTACTTTTGCCAGGAGTCAGGACTTAGTAGACTAGTTAGAGATACAGAAATAGTAGACTGCTTTGATGTAGGCATGTGTTATGCACGTATGAGGGCAGACAAATGCACTATAGTCCGCTGAAAAAGAACGTATTTGTGAACAGCAGCAGGACACAACAGTGCAGCACCAAAATAAAAAAATATACAGGGATTAAACCCTAAATTGCACTCTATCACACAATTCTGAGCAGCAGATGATTTCTGGAGCAAAAAAATACTGAATTGCGATGAAAAATGAGGTGGTAAGATGGTTGATAAAGTTCAGGCAGCTTGTTGATCTGTATGAGGAAACTAACAGCTATCTCCCGCTCTCTGCTGCAATCGTAGAGAAGTGACGTCAGGGCCAGAGAGGTAGATTTGAGTGCCATCAGCGTAGAGGTGGTACTTGAAGCCATGGGCTTCTATAATCTGTCCCAGGCCAATGGTGTAGATAGAGAAGAGTAGGGACAGAGGTATGGGAGACGCTGAATGTGCTGTTGGGGAGGTATGAGGAAATCCAGGAGAGGGTTAAGTTTGTGATGCCAGGGATGAGAGAGACTGTAACAAGAGAGACAGGTCTACTGTGTCAAAGGCAGAGGAGAGGTCAAGGAGAAGGAGAACTGAGTATTTTATTCGGCTTTTGCGGTCAACAGATTATTGGCCACCTTAATTAGAGAAGTTTCAGTAGAATGGTGGGGACGGAAGCCAGATTGCAGGTAGTCGAAGAATGAGTTGGATGAGAGATGGGAGGACAGTTCAAGGTGTATTGAAGCAAAGGGAAGAAGTGAGATGGGGCAGTAGCTGGACAAAGAGGATGGGTCAAGAGGTGGTTTTTTGAGGATGGGTGTGATGATTGCATATTTGAAAGATAAGGGGAAGGTACCGGAGTTTAGTGATATGTTGAAGAGCTGGGTTAGGGCCGGGATGAATAATGTAGTCAGGTTAGGGATGAGGTGGGATTGGGTCATGTGCACAGGTGGTGAGACATGAAGAGGAAAGTAGTTTGGAGAGCTTGTATTCAGTAATGGTGGAAAGGGCAATCATGGGGGAAGGGCACTGGGCAGGAGTGAAGATGGGTTGTGGGGGCTGTAAGGTAAAGATTTCCCTGATGGTGTCAATCTTGTGTTTGAAGTATGATGCAAAATGCAACTTTAATTTCATTTGTAATAATAAGATAAGCCTAAAAAACACTGTGTGAACATAGCAATAGAATAATGTTTTGCTTATTTTATCTTTTATTTTAAAGTCTACTACCCAGAAATACCTGAAGGTAAAACTATGATAAAAATTGTAACATTTCTATAACAATCCCTTTTTTGAAATATTTATATCAAGCTGTTATTTCATAGAATGATTATTTAAAACACATTTTCTTATCTCTTTTCAGGCTATATCCCAGGTATTCCAGAAGGTAAAACTGAATTTAATATCTTACTTTACTTCTTTAACATCAGTTCTTAAAGGGAACCAATCATCAGATTTTACCCTATATAACACTTGGCAAAGCATTATATAGGTTAAAATCTTTATCCTCACCATCCCCGGGGTAAAAATCCTGCCTGCGGGGATGGTGAGGAAATGAACTTAAAAACTAGTCACCGCCGTGCCCCTAAGTAGTCCCCTTGGCGGGGAGCTCTTCTCACCTAATCCTGTTTCTTCGGCCAGCAGCGACACCCCTTTGGCTTGATTGACAGGCTGCATCATCGCTCTGCTCTGTCTGTTCAGTGAGGCCGTTACGCTCCCTCCCATAGACATGCATTGAGGGGGCGTGGCGTGAAGTCACACGGGGCGGAGTCGTGACGTCACAATACTCAGGCCCCATGGTCGTCACGCTGCACACTCGGAGCCTCCAACGCTGCGGAAAGCTTGCAAAGGTGGATGCTGAATGACAGATTGAGGGGGTCCATAGCGGTGAGACCCCCACGATCAAACATCTTATCCCCTGTCCTTTGAATATTTATAAGAGGTATTAGTGCTGGAGTACCCCTTTAACAGCTGGTGCTGACTGTCTGAGATGCTGCACAGCACCAACTGCAAAACAAATATACACACAAAAACAGCTCTAACAAATCCTTTGCTCAGTATTTATTTGAAGCACCTTTGGCACCGATTAAAGCCTCCAGTCTTTTTGGTCCTAAAATCCTACAAACAAATTCACCACCTACGTGGAAAGCTACCTGAAACAT
Source organism: Hyla sarda (assembly GCF_029499605.1). NCBI lineage: Eukaryota > Metazoa > Chordata > Amphibia > Anura > Hylidae > Hyla > Hyla sarda. Next base: position 222,049,480 of record NC_079192.1, on the reverse strand, counting down.
ACATAAATGCAAATCCTATGGAAGAAAGGTAGACTGAACAACTAAATCCAGTAAAAGTTACAAATATTGATTAGCAGAAACAACAAAAAATTATATAAAATACATAAAAACACACAATTTGGATAGAAAATGTCCTGCAATGGAGTAGCCAGTAAAGAGTGGTGCAGAGCTACACAATTTTTTTACTTTAGGATAAAACCAATAATATTGCACAGTCCCAACACTTAACAGCCTACACAAAGTGCATAGTATATGGAAACAATAATAACATTAGCCACTACAGATGGATAAGTATCCAAGTCCCAATGGTCCATCTGCCCACCATTCGCCCAGCTATTACCTGCAGGGGTACGCACCTCTCTAATGTGTTTTACGTGCTGCTTGTTCACAGGGCCCAGTGTCATATGAGGGAGCACAACACTATTTATAGGGGACACAAGTACCTGGCCATACCCACATCCTAAAGACCCCTCGCACGCCCGCACAACCTTTTCCGGGTTACGTCAGCACATCTTGCACCTGCGTCACCACGCTCACTCTGTGACGTCCAAGGTGAGTGCGGAGAGGCAGCACCAACAGGATGCATCGCCATAGTTGCCCTCCGAGCTCCAGAGGGAAACTGATGCTAGAACTGATCCATCAGTTCACAACCATCCAGCATCTCAATTTTGATGCCGGATAGTTGGACACGTCGGACGGCACCAGACAGGGGAACACAGCTTGCTGCCTTCCCCTTTCCGGCATCCAGAAATAATTAAGATTAATCAAAAATTAATAAAAAAAATTATTAAATGAAGAAATGACTTAGGTATACATAGTACCAACTTGCGTAAGTCTTTTAGCGCTTTTACACTTACTGCCCATATTAGCTTTAACCAGAAAAAACTTAGAACTACAGAGTTCGTATATATTTCACTTTTTTTTTAGAGTAATACACCCCAGTACGGTTGCACCACAAATAAGCGTAACAATCTAGTGCGTAAGTCTTTTAGTGCTTTTACACTTACTGCCCCCTATTAGTTTTAACCAGAAAAAAACGTAGAACTGCGGAGTGCGTATATATTTTCCTTTTTTTTTGGAGTAATACACCAAAGTACGGTTGCACCAGAAATAAGCGTAACAATCTAGTGCATAAGTCTTTTATTGCTTTTACACTTACTGCCCCTATTAGCTTGAACCAGAAAAAAACTAGAACTGTGGAGTGCGTATATATTTCTCTTTTTTTTTTAGTAGTATGGCCCAGGACGGTTGCACCAGAAATAAGCATACTCTCTTTCTCTCTCTGAACTGTCCCTGCCTGCACTAGGATTACTTGCATACTTGAATGGGGATTGCTCCCAGTTCTGAATAGTGTTGGGCGCAAATATTCGCATTTCGATTTTTTATCGCGAATATCGCAATTTCACGAATATTGCAAATATATTCGCTATATATTCGAAATTACAAATATTCACTTTTTTCCGCATATGCGCATATTCGCATATGTGAATATTAGCATATTCCTTCTTTTCCCTTATCGACAACATCCCTAGCAACCAATAGTAAAGTTGCCCACCCCCTAACTGTTTTCTTCCTCGAATACGCGAATATGCGCCTATAACATATACGCGAAATTCGCGAATATAGGATGAATATTCGTCTATATATTCGTCTAAAATCGCGAATTCGAATATGGCCAATGCCGCTCATGACTAGTTCTGAACTCTTTTGGCAGACTCTGAAACAACTTCTGAAATGTCACTGCCTGCACTATGGTTGCTTGCAGTTTTTGAATGGGGAATGCTTCCTGTGATGATCTCAATTTGTAGACTATGAAACGACTTTTAAACTCTCCCTGCCTGCCTGCAGTGATGCAGGCTTGGGGTCAATGACTTCCCCCAGTGCTGATCTGTATTGTCAGTAATGCTGACTAGTGACCACACAGTGTCTGCTCTCTCTCTAGCCAGAACGAATGCGGGCTTGAGATGAATGGATTCACTGCTGTAAAAATGGAGGATAGAACCATTGACTTTGATTGATAGACCAGGTGGGGGGTTGGGGCCGGGTGGGGGGAATATGATGAATTTCGTTTTCTCCATGTTGAGTTAGAGAAAGTGGGAGGAGAAAAAAGAAGAAAGATCAGGCAGACAGTTTGGGATTCTGGATAGTAGAGAAGTGACGTCAGGGCCGGAGAAGTAGATTTGAGTGTCATCAGCGTAGAGGTGGTACTTGAAGCCATGGGCTTCTATAATCTGTCCCAGGCCAAGGGTGTAGATAGAGAAGAGTAGGGACAGAGGTATGGGAGACGCTGAATGTGCAGTTGGTGAGGTATGAGGAAATCCGGGAGAGCGCTAAGTTTGGGATGCCAGGGATGAGAGACTGTAACAAGAGAGACAGGCCTACTGTATCAAAGGAAGGGGAGAGGTCAAGGAGACGGAGAACAGAGTATTTTATTCGGCTTTTGCAGTCAACAGATTATTGGCCACCTTAATTAGAGCAGTTTCAGTAAAATGGTGGGGACGGAAGCCAGATTGCAGGTAGTCGAAGAATGAGTTGGATGAGAGATGGGAGGACAGTTCGTGGAGTTTTGAAGCAAAGGGAAGAAGTGAGATGGGGCAGTAGCTGGACAAAGAGGATGGGTCAAGAGGTGGTGTTTTGAGGATGGGTGTGATGATTGCATGTTTGAAAGATAAGGGAAAGGTACCGGTGTATAGTGATATCTTGAAGAGCTGGGTTAGGGCCGGGATGAATAATGTAGTCAGGTTAGGGATGAGGTGGGATTGGGTCATGTGCACAGGTGGTGAGACATGAAGAGGAAAGTAGTTTGGAGAGCTTGTCTTCAGTAATGGTGGAGACGGCAGTCATGGGGGAAGGGCACTGGGCAGGAGTGAAGATGGGTTGTGGGGGCTGTAAGGTAAAGCTTTCCCTGATGGTGTCAATCTTGTGTTTGAAGTATGATGCAAAATGCAACTTTAATTTCATTTATAATAATAAAATAAGCCTAAAAACACTGTGTGAACATAGCAATATAATGATGTTTTGCTTATTTTTTCTTTTTTTTTTATAAGTCTACTACCCAGAAATACCAGAAGTTAAAACTATTATAACAATTTTAACATTTCTATAACAATCCCTTTTTTGAAATATATATATATATATATATATATATATATATATATATATACATATATATATATATCAAGCTGTTATTTCATAGAATGATTATTTAAAACAAATTTTCTTATCTCTTTTCAGACTATATCCCAGGTATTCCAGAAGGTAAAACTGAATTTAATATCTTACTTTTATTCTGTAACATCAGTTCTTAAGGGGAACCAATCGTCAGATTTTACCCTATATAATGCTTGGCAAAGCATTATATAGGGTAAAATCTTTATCCTCACCATCCCCAGGGGACATTCCTGCCTGCGGGGATGGTGAGGATATGAACCTAAAAACTAGTCACCGCCGTGCCCCTAAGTTGTCCCCTTGGCGGGGAGCTCCTCTCACCTAATCCTGTTTCTTCGGCCGGCAGCGACACCACTTTGGCTTGATTTACAGGCTGCATCATCGCTCTGCTCTGTCTGTTCAGTGAGGCCGTTACGCTCCCTCCCATAGACATGCATTAAAGGGGCGGGGCGTGAAGTCACATGGGGCAGAGTCGTGACGTCACAATACTCAGGCCCCGTGGTCGTCACGCTGCACACTCGGAGCCTCCAGCGCTGCAGAGAGCTTGCAAAGGTGGATGCTGAATGACAGATTGAGGGGGTCCCCAGCGGTGGGACCCCCACGATCAAACATCTTATCCCCTATCCTTTGGATATGGTATAAGAAGTATTAGTGCTGGAGTACCCCTTTAACAGCTGGTGCTGGAAGCCTGAGATGCTGCACAGCACCAACTGCAAAACAAATATACACACAAAAACAGCTCTAACAAATCCTTTGCTCAGTATTTATTTGAAGCACCTTTGGCACCGATTAAAGCCTCCAGTCTTTTTGGTCCTAAAATCCTACAAACAAATTCACCACCTATGTGGGAAGCTACCTGAAACATACAAAAATGCAAATCCTATGGAAGAAAGGTAGACTGAACAACTAAATCCAGTAAAGGTTGCAAATATTGATTAGCAGAAACAACAAAAAATTATATAAAAAACATAAAAACAAACAATTTGGCAAGAAAATGTCCTGCAATGGAGTGGCCAGTAAAGAGTTGTGCAGAGCTACACAATATTTTACTTTTAGGATAAAACCAATAATATTGCACAGTCCCAACACTTAACAGCCTGCACAAAGTGCATAGTATATGGAAACAATAATAACATTAGCCACTACAGATGGATAAGTATCCAAGTCCCAATGGTCCATCTGCCCACCATTCGCCCAGCTATTACCTGCAGGGGTACGCATCTCTCTAATGCGTTTTACGTGCTGCTTGTTCAAAGGGCACAGTGTCATATGAGGGAGCACAACACTATTTATAGGGGACACAAGTACCTGGCCAATCCCACATCCTAAAGACCCCTCGCACGCCCGGACAGCCTCTTCCGGTTTACGTCAGCACATCTTGCACCTGCGTCACCACACTCACTCTGTGACGTCCCAGGTGAGTGCGGAGAGGCAGCACCAACAGGATGCATCGCCATAGTTGCCCTCCGAGCACCAGAGGGAAACTGATGCTAGAACTGATCCATCAGTTCACAACCATCCAGCATCTCAATTTTGACGCCGGATAGTTGGACACGCCGGATGGCACCAGACCGGGGAACACAGCTTGCTGCCTTCCCCTTTCCGGCATCCAGAAATAATTAAGATTAATTAAAAATTTATAAAAAAATAATTACTTGAAGAAATGACTTAGGTATACATAGTACCAACTTGCGTAAGTCTTTTATTGCTTTTACACTTACTGCCCCTATTAGCTTTAACCAGAAAAAACTTAGAACTGCAGAGTTCGTATATATTTCACTTTTTTTTATAGTAATACGCCCCAGTATGGTTGCACCACAAATAAGCGTAACAATCTAGTGCGAAAGTCTTTTAGTGCTTTTACACTTACTGCCCCCTATTGGCTTTAACCAGAAAAAAACGTAGAACTGCAGAGTGCGTATATATTTTCCTTTTTTTGGGAGTAATACACCCCAGTACGGTTGCACCAGAAATAAGCGTAACAATCTAGTGCATAAGTCTTTTAGTGCTTTTACACTTACTGCCCCCTATTAGCTTTAACCAGGAAAAAGTAGAACTGCGGAGTGCGTATATATTTCCCTTTTTTTTTTGAGTAATATGGCCCAGTACGGTTGCACCAGAAATAAGCGTAACAATCTAGTGTATAAGTCTTTTATTGCTTTTACACTTACTGCCCCCTATTAGCTTGAACCAGAAAAAAAGTAGATGTAGGCTTTGATGTAGGCATGTGTTATGCACGTATGAGGGCAGACAAATGCACTATAGTCCGCTGAAAAAGAACGTATTTGTGAACAGCAGCAGGACCCAACAGGGCAGCACCACAATAAAAAAATATACAGGGATTAAACCCTAAATTGCACTCTGACACACAATTCTGAGCAGCAGATGATTTCTGGAGCAAAAAAATGCTGAATTGCGATGAAAAATGAGGTGGTTAGATGGTTGATAAAGTTCAGGCAGCTTGTTGATCTGTATGAGGAAACTAACAGCTATCTGCCGCTCTCTGCTGCAATCGTAGAGAAGTGACGTCAGGGCCGGAGAGGTAGATTTGAGTGCCATCAGCGTAGAGGTGGTACTTGAAGCCATGGGCTTCTATAATCTGTCCCAGGCCAATGGTGTAGATAGAGAAGAGTAGGGACAGAGGTATGGGAGACGCTGAATGTGCTGTTGGGGAGGTATGAGGAAATCCAGGAGAGGGTTAAGTTTGTGATGCCAGCGATGAGAGAGACTGTAACAAGAGAGACAGGTCTACTGTGTCAAAGGCAGAGGAGAGGTCAAGGAGAAGGAGAACTGAGTATTTTATACGGCTTTTGCGGTCAACAGATTATTGGCCACCTTAATTAGAGCAGTTTCAGTAGAATGGTGGGGACGGAAGCCAGATTGCAGGTAGTCAAAGAATGAGTTGGATGAGAGATGGGAGGACAGTTCAAGGTGTTTTGAAGCAAAGGGAAGAAGTGAGATGGGGCAGTAGCTGGACAAAGAGGATGGGTCAAGAGGTGGTTTTTTGAGGATGGGTGTGATGATTGCATATTTGAAAGATAAGGGGAAGGTACCGGTGTTGAGTGATATGTTGAAAAGCTGGGTTAGGGCCGGGATGAATAATGTAGTCAGGTTAGGGATGAGGTGGGATTGGGTCATGTGCACAGGTGGTGAGACATGAAGAGGAAAGTAGTTTGGAGAGCTTGTCTTCAGTAATGGTGGAGAGGGCAGTCATGGGGGAAGGGCACTAGGCAGGAGTGAAGATGGGTTGTGGGGGCTGTAAGGTAAAGATTTCCCTGATGGTGTCAATCTTGTGTTTGAAGTATGATGCAAAATGCAACTTTAATTTCATTTGTAATAATAAGATAAGCCTAAAAAACACTGTGTGAACATATCAATAGAATAATGTTTTGCTTATTTTATCTTTTATTTTAAAGTCTACTACCCAGAAATACCAGAAGGTAAAACTATGATAAAAATGTTAACATTTCTATAACAATCCCTTTTTTGAAATATATATATCAAGCTGTTATTTCATAGAACGATTATTTAAAACAAATTTTCTTATCTCTTTTCAGGCTATATCCCAGGTATTCCAGAAGGTAAAACTGAATTTAATATCTTACTTTACTTCTGTAACATCAGTTCTTAAAGGGAACCAATCATCAGATTTTACCCTATATAACGCTTGGCAAAGCATTATATAGGTTAAAATCTTTATCCTCACCATCCCCGGGGTAAAAATGCCTGCGGGGATGGTGAGGATATGAACTTAAAAACTAGTCACCGCCGTGCCCCTAAGTAGTCCCCTTGGCGGGGAGCTCTTCTCACCTAATCCTGTTTCTTTGGCCAGCAGCGACACCCCTTTGGCTTGATTGACAGGCTGCATCATCGCTCTGCTCTGTCTGTTCAGTGAAGCAGATGCAAAATGCTACTTTAATTTCATTTTTTTGTTGGGCAGTAGCTGGACAAAGAGGATGGGTCAAGAGGTGGTTTTTTGAGGATGGGTGTGATGATTGCATGTTTGAAAGATAAGGGGAAGGTACCTGTGTTTAGTGATATGTTGAAGAGCTAAGTTAGGGCCAGGATGAATAATTTAGTCAGGTTAGGGATGAGGTGGGATTGGGTCATGTGCACAGGTGGTGAGACATGAAGAGGAAAGTAGTTTGGAGAGCTTGTCTTCAATAATGGCAGAGAGGGCAGTCATGGGGTAGGGGCACTGGGCAGGAGTTAAGATGGGTTGTGGGGGCTGTAAGGTAAAGCTTTTACTGATGGTGTCATTCTTGTGTTTGAAGTATGATGCAAAATGCAACTTTAATTTAATTTTTAATAATAAAATAAGCCTAAAAAACACTGTGTGAACATAGCAATAGAATGATGTTTTGCTTATTTTATCTTTTTGTTTAAAGTCTACTACCCAGAAATACCAGAAGGTAAAACTATGATAAAAATGTTAACATTTCTAAAACAATCCATTTTTTGAAATGTATATATATCAAGCTGTTATTTCATAGAATGATTATTTAAAACAATTTTCTTATCTCTTTTCAGGCTATATCCCAGGTATTCCAGAAGGTAAAACTGAATTTAATATCTTACTTTACTTCCGTAACATCAGTTCTTAAAGGGAACCAATCATCAGATTTGACCCTATATAACGATTGGCAAAGCATTATATAGGGTAAAATCTTTATCCTCACTATGCCCGGGGGACATTCCTGCCTGCTGGGATGGTGAGGATATGAACTTAAAAACTAGTCACCGTCGTGCCCCTAAGTAGTCCCCTTGGCGGGGAGCTCCTCTCAACTAATCTTGTTTCTTCGGCTGGCAGAGACACCACTTTGGCTTGATTGACAGGCTGCATCATCGCTCTGCTTTGTCTGTTCAGTGAGGCCGTTACGCTCCCTCCCATAGACATGCATTGAGGGGGCGGGGCGTGAAGTCACACGGGGCGGGGTCGTGACGTCACAATACTCAGGCCCCGTGGTCGTCACGCTGCACACTCGGAGCCTCCAGCGCTGTAGAGAGCTTTCAAAGGTGGATGCTGAATCACAGATTGATGGGGTCCCCAGCGGTGGGACCCCCATGATCAAACATCTTCTCCGCTATCCTTTGGATATGGTATAAGAAGTATTAGTGCTGGAGTACCCCTTTAACAGCTGGTGCTGGCTGCCTGAGATGCTGCACAGCACCAACTGCAAAACAAATATACACACAAAAACAGCTCTAACAAATCCTTTGCTCAGTATTTATTTGAAGCACCTTTGGCACCGATTAAAGCCTCCAGTCTTTTTGGTCCTAAAATCCTACAAACAAATTCACCACCTATGTGGGAAGCTACCTGAAACATACAAAAATGCAAATCCTATGGAAGAAAGGTAGACTGAACAACTAAATCCAGTAAAAGTTACAAATATTGATTAGCAGAAACAACAAAAAATTATATAAAATACATAAAAACACACAATTTGGCAAGAAAATGTCCTGCAATGGAGTGGCCAGTAAAGAGTGGTGCAGAGCTACACAATATTTTTACTTTAGGATAAAACCAATAATATTGCACAGTCCCAACACTTAACAGCCTGCACAAAGTGCATAGTATATGGAAACAATAATAACATTAGCCACTACAGACGGATAAGTATCCAAGTCCCAATGGTCCACCTGCCCACCATTCGCCCAGCTATTACCTGCAGGGGTACGCATCTCTCGAATGTGTTTTACGTGATGCTTGTTCAAAGGGCACAGTGTCATATGAGGGAGCACAACACTATTTATAGGGGACACAAGTACCTGGCCATACCCACATCCTAAAGACCCCTCGCACGCCCGCACAACCTCTTCCGGGTTACGTCAGCACATCTTGCACCTGCATCACCACGCTCACTCTGTGACGTCCCAGGTGAGTGCGGAGAGGCAGCACCAACAGGATGCATCGCCATAGTTACCCTCCGAGCACCAGAGGGAAACTGATGCTAGAACTGATCCATCAGTTCACAACCATCCAGCATCTCAATTTTGACGCCGGATAGTTGGACACGCCGGATGGCACCAGACCAGGGAACACAGCTTGCTGCCTTCCCCTTTCCGGCATCCAGAAATAATTAAGATTAATTAAAAATTTATAAAAAAAATAATTACTTGAAGAAATGACTTAGATATACATAGTACCAACTTGCGTAAGTCTTTTATTGCTTTTACACTTACTGCCCCTATTAGCTTTAACCAGAAAAAACTTAGAACTGCAGAGTTCGTATATATTTCACTTTTTTTTATAGTAATACGCCCCAGTACGGTTGCACCAGAAATAAGCGTAACAATCTAGTGCATAAGTCTTTTAGTGCTTTTACACTTACTGCCCCCTATTAGCTTTAACCAGGAAAAAGTAGAACTGCGGAGTGCGTATATATTTCCCTTTTTTTTGAGTAATATGGCCCAGTACGGTTGCACCAGAAATAAGCATAACAATCTAGTGTATAAGTCTTTTATTGCTTTTACACTTACTGCCCCCTATTAGCTTGAACCAGAAATAAAGTAGATGCAGGCTTTGATGTAGGCATGTGTTATGCACGTATGAGGGCAGACAAATGCACTATAGTCCGCTGAAAAAGAACGTATTTGTGAACAGCAGCAGGACCCAACAGTGCAGCACCACAATAAAAAATATACAGGGATTAAACCCCCAAATTGCACTCTGTCACACAATTCTGAGCAGCAGATGATTTCTGGAGCAAAAAAATGCTGAATTGCGATGAAAAATGAGGTGGTTAGATGGTTGATTAAGTTCAGGCAGCTTGTTGATCTGTATGAGGAAACTAACAGCTATCTGCCGCTCTCTGCTGCAATAGTAGAGAAGTGGCGTCAGGGCCGGAGAGGTAGATTTGAGTGCCATCAGCGTAGAGGTGGTACTTGAAGCCATGGGCTTCTATAATCTGTCCAAGGCCAATGGTGTAGATAGAGAAGAGTAGGGACAGAGGTATGGGAGACGCTGAATGTGCTGTTGGGGAGGTATGAGGAAATCCAGGAGAGGGTTAAGTTTGTGATGCCAGCGATGAGAGAGACTGTAACAAGAGAGACAGGTCTACTGTGTCAAAGGCAGAGGAGAGGTCAAGGAGAAGGAGAACTGAGTATTTTATACGGCTTTTGCGGTCAACAGATTATTGGCCACCTTAATTAGAGCAGTTTCAGTAGAATGGTGGGGACGGAAGCCAGATTGCAGGTAGTCAAAGAATGAGTTGGATGAGAGATGGGAGGACAGTTCAAGGTGTTTTGAAGCAAAGGGAAGAAGTGAGATGGGGCAGTAGCTGGACAAAGAGGATGGGTCAAGAGGTGGTTTTTTGAGGATGGGTGTGATGATTGCATATTTGAAAGATAAGGGGAAGTTACCGGTGTTGAGTGATATGTTGAAAAGCTGGGTTAGGGCCGGGATGAATAATGTAGTCAGGTTAGGGATGAGGTGGGATTGGGTCATGTGCACAGGTGGTGAGACATGAAGAGGAAAGTAGTTTGGAGAGCTTGTCTTCAGTAATGGTGGAGAGGGCAGTCATGGGGGAAGGGCACTAGGCAGGAGTGAAGATGGGTTGTGGGGGCTGTAAGGTAAAGATTTCCCTGATGGTGTCAATCTTGTGTTTGAAGTATGATGCAAAATGCAACTTTAATTTCATTTGTAATAATAAGATAAGCCTAAAAAACACTGTGTGAACATAGCAATAGAATAATGTTTTGCTTATTTTATCTTTTATTTTAAAGTCTACTACCCAGAAATACCAGAAGGTAAAACTATGATAAAAATGTTAACATTTCTATAACAATCCCTTTTTTGAAATATATATATCAAGCTGTTATTTCATAGAATGATTATTTAAAACAAATTTTCTTATCTCTTTTCAGGCTATATCCCAGGTATTCCAGAAGGTAAAACTGAATTTAATATCTTACTTTACTTCCGTAACATCAGTTCTTAACCCCTTAACGACGCAGGACGTATATTTACGTCCTGCGCCGGCTCCCGCGATATGAAGCGGGATCGCGCCGCGATCCCGCATCATATCGCGTGGGTCCCGGCGCTAATCAACGGCCGGGACCCGCAGCTAATACCACACATCGCCGATCGCGGCGATGTGCGGTATTAACCCTTTAGAAGCGGCGCTTCTAAAGTGAAACTGAAAGTATCCCGGTTGCTCAGTCGGGCTGTTCGGGACCGCCGCGGTGAAATCGCGGCGTCCCGAACAGCTGATCGGACACCGGGAGGGCTCTTACCTGCCTCCTCGGTGTCCGATCGACGAATGACTGCTCCGTGCCTGAGATCCAGGCAGGAGCAGTCAAGCGCCGATAATGCTGATCACAGGCGTGTTAATGCACGCCAGTGATCAGCATAGGAGATCAGTGTGTGCAGTGTTATAGGTCCCTATGGGACCTATAACACTGCAAAAAAAAAGTAAAAAAAAAGTGTTAATAAAGGTCATTTAACCCCTTCCCTAATAAAAGTTTGAATCACCCCCCTTTTCCCATAAATAAAATAAAACAGTGTAAAAAAAATTTAAAATAAACATATGTGGTATCGCCGCGTGCGTAAATGTCCGAACTATAAAAATATATAATTAATTAAGCCGTACGGTTAATGGCGTACGCGCAAAAAAATTCCAAAATCCAAAAATGCGTATTTTGGTAACTTTTTATAACATTAAAAAATGAATAAAAAGTGATCAAAAAGTCATATCAAAACAAAAATCATACCGTTAAAAACTTCAGATCACGGCGCAAAAAATGAGTCCTCATACCGCCCTGTACATGGAAAAATAAAAAAGTTATAGGGGTCAGAAGATGACATTTTTAAACGTAAAAATTTTCCTGCATGTAGTTATGATTTTTTCCAGAAGTGCGACAAAATCAAACCTATATAAGTAGGGTATCATTTTAACCGTATGGACCTACAGAATAATGATAAGGTGTAATTTTTACCGAAATATGCACTGCGTAGAAACGGAAGCCCCCAAAAGTTACAAAATGGCGTTTTTTTTTCGATTTTGTCGCACAATGATTTTTTTTTCCGTTTCGCCGTGCATTTTTGGGTAAAATGACTAATGTCACTGCAAAGTAGAATTGGCGATGCAAAAAATAAGCCATAATATGGATTTTTAGGTGGAAAATTGAAAGGGTTATGATTTTTAAAAGGTAAGGAGGAAAAAACGAAAGTGCAAAAACGGAAAAACCCTGAGTCCTTAAGGGGTTAAAGGGAACCAATCATCAGATTTGACCCTATATAACGAATGGCAAAGCATTATATAGGGTAAAATCTTTATCCTCACTATGCCCGGGGGACATTCCTGCCTGCTGGGATGGTGAGGATATGAACTTAAAAACTAGTCACCGTCGTGCCCCTAAGTAGTCCCCTTGGCGGGGAGCTCCTCTCAACTAATCTTGTTTCTTCGGCCGGCAGAGACACCACTTTGGCTCGATTGACAGGCTGCATCATCGCTCTGCTTTGTCTGTTCAGTGAGGCCATTACGCTCCCTCCCATAGACATGCATTGAGGGGGCGGGGTGTGAAGTCACACGGGGCGGGGTCGTGACGTCACAATACTCAGGCCCCGTGGTCGTCACGCTGCACACTCGGAGCCTCCAGCGCTGTAGAGAGCTTTCAAAGGTGGATGCTGAATGACAGATTGATGGGGTCCCCAGCGGTGGGACCCCCATGATCAAACATCTTCTCCGCTATCCTTTGGATATGGTATAAGAGGTATTAGTGCTGGAGTACCCCTTTAACAGCTGGTGCTGGCTGCCTGAGATGCTGCACAGCACCAACTGCAAAACAAATATACACACAAAAACAGCTCTAACAAATCCTTTGCTCAGTATTTATTTGAAGCACCTTTGGCACCGATTAAAGCCTCCAGTCTTTTTGGTCCTAAAATCCTACAAACAAATTCACCACCTATGTGGGAAGCTACCTGAAACATACAAAAATGCAAATCCTATGGGAGAAAGGTAGACTGAACAATTAAATCCAGTAAAAGTTACAAATATTGATTAGCAGAAACAACAAAAAATTATATAAAATACATAAAAACACACAATTTGGCAAGAAAATGTCCTGCAATGGAGTGGCCAGTAAAGAGTGGTGCAGAGTTACACAATATTTTTACTTTAGGATAAAACCAATAATATTGCACAGTCCCAACACTTAACAGCCTGCACAAAGTGCATAGTATATGGAAACAATAATAACATTAGCCACTACAGACGGATAAGTATCCAAGTCCCAATGGTCCATCTGCCCACCATTCGCCCAGCTATTACCTGCAGGGGTATGCACCTCTCTAATGTGTTTTACGAGATGCTTGTTCAAAGGGCACAGTGTCATATGAGGGAGCACAACACTATTTATAGGGGACACAAGTACCTGGCCATACCCACATCCTAAAGACCCCTCGCACGCCCGCACAACCTCTTCCGGGTTACGTCAGCACATCTTGCACCTGCATCACCACGCTCACTCTGTGACGTCCCAGGTGAGTGCGGAGAGGCAGCACCAACAGGATGCATCGCCATAGTTACCCTCCGAGCACCAGAGGGAAACTGATGCTAGAACTGATCCATCAGTTCACAACCATCCAGCATCTCAATTTTGACGCCGGATAGTTGGACACGCCGGATGGCACCAGACCGGGGAACACAGCTTGCTGCCTTCCCCTTTCCGGCATCCAGAAATAATTAAGATTAATTAAAAATTTATAAAAAAAATAATTACTTGAAGAAATGACTTAGATATACATAGTACCAACTTGAGTAAGTCTTTTATTGCTTTTACACTTACTGCCCCTATTAGCTTTAACCAGAAAAAACTTAGAACTGCAGAGTTCGTATATATTTCACTTTTTTTTATAGTAATACGCCCCAGTACGGTTGCACCAGAAATAAGCGTAACAATCTAGTGCGTAAGTCTTTTAGTGCTTTTACACTTACTGCCCCCTATTGGCTTTAACCAGAAAAAAACGTAGAACTGCGGAGTGCGTATATATTTTCCTTTTTTTGGGAGTAATACACCCCAGTACGGTTGCACCAGAAATAAGCGTAACAATCTAGTGCATAAGTCTTTTAGTGCTTTTACACTTACTGCCCCCTATTAGCTTTAACCAGGAAAAAGTAGAACTGCGGAGTGCGTATATATTTCCCTTTTTTTTTTTGTAATATGGCCCAGTACGGTTGCACCAGAAATAAGCGTAACAATCTAGTGTATAAGTCTTTTATTGCTTTTACACTTACTGCCCCCTATTAGCTTGAACCAGAAAAAAAGTAGATGTAGGCTTTGATGTAGGCATGTGTTATGCACGTATGAGGGCAGACAAATGCACTATAGTCCGCTGAAAAAGAACGTATTTTTGAACAGCAGCAGGACCCAACAGTGCAGCACCACAATAAAAAAATATACAGGGATTAAACCCTAAATTGCACTCTGTCACACAATTCTGAGCAGCAGATGATTTCTGGAGCAAAAAAATGCTGAATTGCGATGAAAAATGAGGTGGTTAGATGGTTGATAAAGTTCAGGCAGCTTGTTGATCTGTATGAGGAAACTAACAGCTATCTCCCGCTCTCTGCTGCAATCGTAGAGAAGTGACGTCAGGGCCAGAGAGGTAGATTTGAGTGTCATCAGCGTAGAGGTGGTACTTGAAGCCATGGGCTTCTATAATCTGTCCCAGGCCAATGGTGTAGATAGAGAAGAGTAGGGACAGAGGTATGGGAGACGCTGAATGTGCTGTTGGGGAGGTATGAGGAAATCCAGGAGAGGGTTAAGTTTGTGATGCCAGGGATGAGAGAGACTGTAACAAGAGAGACAGGTCCACTGTGTCAAAGGCAGAGGAGAGGTCAAGGAGAAGGAGAACTGAGTATTTTATTCGGCTTTTGCGGTCAACAGATTATTGGCCACCTTAATTAGAGCAGTTTCAGTAGAATGGTGGGGACGGAAGCCAGATTGCAGGTAGTCAAAGAATGAGTTGGATGAGAGATGGGAGGACAGTTCAAGGTGTTTTGAAGCAAAGGGAAGAAGTGAGATGGGGCAGTAGCTGGACAAAGAGGATGGGTCAAGAGGTGGTTTTTTGAGGATGGGTGTGATGATTGCATATTTGAAAGATAAGGGGAAGTTACCGGTGTTGAGTGATATGTTGAAAAGCTGGGTTAGGGCCGGGATGAATAATGTAGTCAGGTTAGGGATGAGGTGGGATTGGGTCATGTGCACAGGTGGTGAGACATGAAGAGGAAAGTAGTTTGGAGAGCTTGTCTTCAGTAATGGTGGAGAGGGCAGTCATGGGGGAAGGGCACTAGGCAGGAGTGAAGATGGGTTGTGGGGGCTGTAAGGTAAAGATTTCCCTGATGGTGTCAATCTTGTGTTTGAAGTATGATGCAAAATGCAACTTTAATTTCATTTGTAATAATAAGATAAGCCTAAAAAACACTGTGTGAACATAGCAATAGAATAATGTTTTGCTTATTTTATATTTTATTTTAAAGTCTACTACCCAGAAATACCAGAAGGTAAAACTATGATAAAAATTTTAACATTTCTATAACAATCCCTTTTTTGAAATGTATATATATCAAGCTGTTATTTCATAGAATGATTATTTAAAAAAATTTTCTTATCTCTTTTCAGGCTATATCCCAGGTATTCCAGAAGGTAAAACTGAATTTAATATCTTACTTTACTTCTGTAACATCAGTTCTTAAAGGGAACCAATCATCAGATTTTACCCTATATAACGCTTGGCAAAGCATTATATAGGTTAAAATCTTTATCCTCACCATCCCCGGGGTAAAAATCCTGCCTGCGGGGATGGTGAGGATATGAACTTAAAAACTTGTCACCGCCGTGCCCCTAAGTAGTCCCCTTGGCGGGGAGCTCTTCTCACCTAATCCTGTTTCTTTGGCCAGCAGCGACACCCCTTTGGCTTGATTGACAGGCTGCATCATCGCTCTGCTTTGTCTGTTCAGTGAGGCAGATGCAAAATGCTACTTTAATTTCATTTTTTTGTTGGGCAGTAGCTGGACAAAGAGGATGGGTCAAGAGGTGGTTTTTTGAGGATGGGTGTGATGATTGCATGTTTGAAAGATAAGGGGAAGGTACCTGTGTTTAGTGATATGTTGAAGAGCTAGGTTAGGGCCAGGATGAATAATTTACTCAGGTTAGGGATGAGGTGGGATTGGGTCATGTGCACAGGTGGTGAGACATGAAGAGGAAAGTAGTTTGGAGAGCTTGTCTTCAATAATGGCAGAGAGGGCAGTCATGGGGGAGGGGCACTGGGCAGGAGTTAAGATGGGTTGTGGGGTAAGGAAAAGATTTTACTGACGGTGTCAATCTTGTGTTTGAAGTATGATGCAAAATGCAACTTTAATTTAATTTTTTATAATAAAATAAGCCTAAAAACACTGTGTGAACATAGCAATAGAATAATGTTTTGCTTATTTTATCTTTTTTTTTTTTAAAGTCTACTACCCAGAAATACCAGAAGGTAAAACTATGATAAAAATGTTAACATTTCTAAAACAATCCCTTTTTTGAAATGTATATATATCAAGCTGTTATTTCATAGAATGATTATTTAAAACAATTTTCTTATCTCTTTTCAGGCTATATCCCAGGTATTCCAGAAGGTAAAACTGAATTTAATATCTTACTTTACTTCCGTAACATCAGTTCTTAAAGGGAACCAATCGTCAGATTTTACCCTATATAATGATTGGCAAAGCATTATATAGGGTAAAATCTTTATCCTCACTATCCCCGGGGGACATTCCTGCCTGCTGGGATGGTGAGGATATGAACTTAAAAACTAGTCACCGTCGTGCCCCTAAGTAGTCCCCTTGGCGGGGAGCTCCTCTCAACTAATCTTGTTTCTTCGGCCGGCAGAGACACCACTTTGGCTTGATTGACAGGCTGCATCATCGCTCTGCTCTGTCTGTTCAGTGAGGCCGTTACGCTCCCTCCCATAGACATGCATTGAGGGGGCGGGGCGTGAAGTCACACGAGGCAGGGTCGTGACGTCACAATACTCAGGCCCCGTGGTCGTCACGCTGCACACTCGGAGCCTCCAGTGCTGCAGAGAGCTTGCAAAGGTGGATGTTGAATGACAGATTGAGGGGGTCCCCAGCAGTGGGACCCCCACGATAAAACATCTTATCCCCTATCCTTTGGATAAGGTATAAGAAGTATTAGTGCTGGAGTACCCCTTTAACAGCTGGTGCTGGCTGCCTGAGATGCTGCACAGCGCCAACTGTAAAACAAATATACACACAAAAACAGCTCTAACAAATCCTTTGCTCAGTATTTATTTGAAGCACCTTTGGCACCGATTAAAGCCTCCAGTCTTTTTGGTCCTAAAATCCTACAAACAAATTCACCACCTATGTGGGAAGCTACCTGAAACATACAAAAATGCAAATCCTATGGAAGAAAGGTAGATTGAACAACTAAATCCAGTAAAAGTTACAAATATTGATTAGCAGAAACAACAAAAAATTTATATAAAATACATAAAAACACACAATTTGGATAGAAAATGTCCTGCAATGGAGTGGCCAGTAAAGAGTGGTGCAGAGCTACACAATTTTTTTACTTTAGGATAAAACCAATAATATTGCACAGTCCCAACACTTAACAGCCTGCACAAAGTGCATAGTATATGGAAACAATAATAACATTAGCCACTACAGACGGATAAGTATCCAAGTCCCAATGGTCCATCTGCCCACCATTCGCCCAGCTATTACCTGCAGGGGTACGCACCTCTCTAATGTGTTTTACGTGCTGCTTGTTCAAAGGGCACAATGTCATATGAGGGAGCACAACACTATTTATAGGGGACACAAGTACCTGGCCATACCCACATCCTAAAGACCCCTCTCACGCCCGCACAACCTCTTCCGGGTTACGGCAGCACATCTTGCACCTGCGTCACCACGCTCATTCTTTGACGTCCCAGGTGAGTGCGGAGAGGCAGCACCAACAGGATGCATCGCCATAGTTACCCTCCGAGCACCAGAGGGAAACTGATGCTAGAACTGATCCATCAGTTCACAACCATCCAGCATCTCAATTTTGACGCCGGATAGTTGGACACGCTGGACGGCACCAGACAGGGGAACACAGCTTGCTGCCTTCCCCTTTCCGGCATCCAGAAACAATTAAGATTAATTAAAAATTAATAAAAAATAATAATTACTTGAAAAAATGACTTAGGTATACATAGTACCAACTTATTCTATTATTTGGGTTTGAGGTAGTAAAAGCTGGTTCTCTGAGTGGGATACTAAGATCCAACTGGTGGCTGATGGTAAGTCAAGACAAATGTTAGAATTGGCTTAATAATATTAATTAGGGCAGAGGTCACATGTTAGTAGGTTCTCCAGAGTTTATGTAGGAGGTAGAGGGGTGATTTTTTTTCAGTTCAGTAGCTTCATTTAATCCAGTAGGTTGAAGGGTCCACTACCTCAAACCCAAAGTATTTACTTATTTAATTATTTATTCATTCATTAAATTCTTTGTGTTTTTATGTTTTTTTTAACCCCTTTAGGACCATGGGTTTTTCTGTTTTTGCACTTTTATTTTTTCCTCATCACCTTCTTAAAATCATAACACTTTCAATTTCGCACCTACAGACTCATATGAGGGCTTATTTTTTGTGCCAACAATTGTACTTTGTAATGACATCAATCATTTCACCACAACATTTACGACAAACCCAGAAAAAACATATTTTGGGGGCAAAATTGGATAAAAAATGCCATTTTATACATTTTGGGGGCTTGCTATTTTATGCAGTGCCCTTTTTGGTAAAAATGACACCATATATTTATTCTGTATGTCCTTTCGGTTACAATGATAACCAATTTGTATAGGTTTTCTTTATTTTACTACTTAAAAAAATTATAACTACATGCACCAAAATTAGTATGTTTAAAATTGTCCTTTTCTGACCCCTATAATTTTTTTATTTTTCCGTATACGGGGAGGTATGAGGGTTAATTTTTTTTTGCACCGTGATCTGAAGTTCCATGATTGTTTTGATCTGAATTTTTGATCACTTTTTATACATTTTTTTAGGGTATACAAAGTGACCAAAAATTCGCTATTTTGGACTTTTGAATTTTTTTTACATGTACGCCATTGACCGTGCGTTTTAATTAACCCTATATTTTTTATAGTTCGGACATTTACACACAGCGGTACCACATATGTTTATTTTTATTATGTTTATACATTTTTTATATGGAATTTGGGAAATGGGGGGTTGATTTAAACTTTTAATAAGGAATTTTTTTTTTACACTTTTTTTTTACACTTTGGGGGACATTTATCATTAAAAGTGTACGCTACTCTTTTTTTTACCAATCTTTTTCCTTCTAACTTTTTGCTTAGCAGTGTGTAATTTATCATCTGTGTCTAGCATAGATAATGAATTCCCCGCTGCTGTGCACGTTTGTTTGTTTTGCGCATGGTAGAGAGGTTTTGTACGTGTGCTTTTGGTATGCGTACTTTTGCGCCTAGAAATCGAGGTTAGCGCAATATTTAGCGACTTATTACAAATGTCGCATATGATAAATAAGGGTGCAGTGCATGTCTAAATCAGAAAACGGTGTACTGCTAGGCAAAACACTATGAAACTTCTATTCAAAAAGTCGCATATAAGTCGCTAAATTTACATAATTGTGACATTCAAGCACCAAAGATAGATGGAAAAAAACATCTACCATATTTATCGGGGTATACCACGCACCGGCCTATAACACGCACCCTCATTTTATCAAGGATATTTGGGTAAAAAAAGTTTTTTACACAAATATCCACGGTAAAATGAGGGTGCGTGTGTGCGCGTGTATACCCCGATAAACCCCCAGGAAAGGCAGGGGGGAGAGGCCGTCGCTGCCCGCTTCTCTCCCCCTGCCTTTCCTGGGGTCTAGAGCCCTGCTGCCGGCCCTTCTCACCCCCTGGCTATCGGCGCCGCTGCCCATTCTGTCCCCCTGACTATCGGTGCCAGCGCCCCATTGCCGGCGCCGATAGCCAGGGGGAGAGAAGCGGCGCCGACAGCCAGGGGGAGAGAAGGGGCAGCGGCACCCATTGCCGGTGCCGCTGCCCCGTTGCCTCCCCCCATCCCCGGTAGCATAATTACCTTTTGACAGGATCGGGTCCGCGCTGCTGCAGGCCTCCGGCATGCGTCCCCTGCGTCGTTGCTATGCATAGCGTGGCGCACTGACGTCATGCGCTGCGCCGTGCAGCGCATAGCAACGACGCCGGGGACGAACGCCGGAGGCCTGCAGCAGCGCGGACCCGACCCAGGCAAAAGGTAATTATGCCACCGGGGATGGGGGGAGGCAACGGGGCAGCAGCGCCCCTTCTCTCCCCCTGGCTTCTCTCCCCCTTCTCTCCCCCGGCACCGATAGTCAGGGGGACAGAACGGGCAGCGGCGCCGATAGCCAGGGGGTGAGAAGGGCCAGCAGCAGGGCTCTAGACCCCAGGAAAGGCAGGGGGAGAGAAGCGGGTAGCGACGGCCTCTCTCCCCCTGCCTTTCCTAGGGGTGTATCGGCGTATAACACGCACATAGACTTTAGGCTAAAAATTTTAGCCTAAAAAGTGCATGTTATACGCCGATAAATACGGTATATTGAATGATAAATGTCCCCTTTGTTTTTTTGTTTTTTTTAAACTTTTAGTCCCCTTAGGGGACTTTTAGGAGGAATCATTTGATTCCTCATACAGATCAATGTGGTTCCATTGATCTGTGTGCTCTGCTCTCAATTGATGAAGCCTTGCCCTCCGACTACCTCAGAAGTGGACCACCAGGGAGCAGTTAAAGGTACCTTTAGATGCTGCTGTCATCTTTGACAGCGGCAATCTAAAGGGTTACTAGCCGGCCGTGGTGATCGCCGCATGTTGGCTATTAACGCCAGCCCTCAGCTACCTGACTCAGCTGCGGGCCGACCGGCATGACGCGGGCTCGAGTCGGGAGCCTGCACCATACCCTGTTAAAGGCACAAGGACATGTATACACATCCTTGGTCGTTAACCAGTTAAAGCTTCATTTTCATTACTCATTCTCTATATGTGCTTAACTTAACAAAAAATCGCAAGCCCCTTTTTAAACACCTTTAGTGCCACCTACTGACAGTATGCAGAAATTGCATTTGCTCTTTAACCTGGCATTCACATAAGAACAATTACATTCTAATTGACCTTAATTGATGTTCTATTAGCCAATTAACCCACTTCCTTTGATGTGATCTACTCTATTTACCCATTGACCCACTTATGTCATTTATCCTTAAAATCTTCATTACTTTGATAAACTTGGCTTCCTGGAAGATTCAAAACTCCATCTCTCTGATCTTGGTCTCCAATACAGTGTTCAAGCCATGCATGCTTAACTTCCCCGCTAGCCCATATCGTCTACTATTGACTTTGCATCAATGGCCTGAATTGACTGCACTTGTACCCTGAACCTGCCTAACCTCTTCTTAATTAACACACTGCTTATCTCAGCACCAGGTCTCCTATAAGCTGACTGCTATAGTTTCCAACAAGTTTATTGAGACAATTCCTACAATTATTATGTTTTATCTCAACTTCACCATCCACCGCAACATCTTCATCATAACAAACCACTCAAAGTCAGGTTTCCTTGTTAGTTATATCAATGAGCTTTATTTCATTTACGTTAGATGTACTGTACCATGTATCCACACTTGCTATACGTACTTGCTATCTTTTAACAATATCGATCCTCCATATATTTCGACATACAAAATGTTCGAAACCAGCGATCTCCTCCTTACTCTGGACCTCCTCTGGACTATCACCAGCTGGATACCCAGATGTGTCCAGCCAAGTTTTTTTGGTTTGAAGAATTAGAAAATGCTTTTGTGTACATTTTCGGTGTATCATATTTTACTTGGTGTAGTTGTGCAAATTTTTAGGCATATGTGACTTTTTATGCAACAAATATAGACGTATTGCTCCTTATGAATTAGTATCACCGAAGAAAAACCTTTCATTGAATTGCGTTACAGTTATAAAACATAACATTATTCCTAAAGTAAAACTAACTAAATAATACAAAATCCTGAATAAAGCAACTGTGAATAATCCACTCCACAATAACCAGATAGTAGGTAAAGATATCAAGAGTCTTAAAGATGATAGTGGGTCTATATATCACGACATAAATCCCATGGATGGAATGGAATGCTCAACTATTGTTTCAGCGGCTAGGAAACAGAGAAAAGGGTAGTGATGAGTGCACTCTAGACACCCCGTCCCATCAAAATATAACCGTGTGTATAGTGATATAAAAAGTGTGCTACACTGGTACACAATTGATTACCAGAGAACAATCTATTGGATCCCAATAAACTGTTCCGACGCGTTTCACATTCCAATATTGATGAATTCATCAGGGAACCAAAATAGCAACCACACAACTGTGGATATAGCCAAGATAGGGATAAAAAAGCAATACTCAATTATATAAAAGGCTGGCATCGGTCTCCAGCACCTAGCCTTATACTTGGAATCAAACAGTAGATAGTCCAATATTATATAAATCATCACATAGATGAAAAGATGCCACACAATAAAAAGATCAATGTTATGTATAAATAATGAGCATGAATGGAAAAAAAATCTATGTGTGCAAGGCGTATGTCACTCATTACATTAGAGGTCATATAGAACCGGGATGTAAACAGTAGTGATAGTAGTGTAATGGCGTACTCGTTGATAGCCTGTGTGTCCCTATTTAAGGGCCGTGCCCTCTAATGAGAGTGTGAGACAGTGTAGGTGCCAAAGAATATACAGTAAAAGACCAAAAGTTTGTACACACCTTCTCATTCAGAGTTTTCTTTATTTTCATGACTATGAAAATTGTAGATTCACATTGAAGGCATTAAAACTACGAATTAACACATGTGGAATTATATACATTACAAAAAAGGGTGAAACAACTAAAAATATGTCATATTCTAGGTTCTTCAAAGTAGCCACCTTTTGCTTTGATTACTGCTTTGCACACTCTTGCCATTCTCTTGTTGAGAAACAAGAGGTAGTTACATTAAATGGTTTTCACTTCACAGGTGTGCTGTGTGGAGGAGGAGGTGTGATGGTGTGGGGGTGCTTTGCTGGTGACACTGTTGGGGATTTATTCAAAATTGAAGGCATACTGAACCAGCATGGCTACCACAGCATCTTGCAGCGGCATGCTATTCCATCCAATTTGCGTTTAGTTGGACCATCATTTATTTTTCAACAGGACAATGACCCCAAACACACCTCCAGGCTGTGTAAGGGCTATTTGACCAAGAATGAGAGTGATGGGGTGCTGTGCCAGATGACCTGGCCTCCACAGTCACTGGACCTGAACCCAATCGAGAGGGTTTGGGGTGAGCTGGCAAAAAGGGCCAACAAGTGCTAAGTATCTCTGGGAACTCCTTCAAAACTGTTGGAAGACCATTTCAGGTGACTTCCTCTTGAAGCTCATCAAGAGAATGCCAGTTTGCAAAGCAGTAATCAAAGCAAAGGTGGCTAGAACCTAGAATATGACATATTTTCACACTTTTTTATTATGTATATACTTCCACATGTGTTAATTCATAGTTTTGATGCCTTCAGTGTGAATCTACAATTTTCATAGTCATGGTCTGTACTGTATATATAATGATAATATTATTGATATTACAGGGGCCCCCAACCCTCTTAGGGGTTATCAGGAGGTATGGGGCTACCCGATATACATGTCCACACACATGGTGATATAAATGTACCAAATATTTGCTATTTTGGTTCCCTGACGAAACCATCAATATTGGACAGTGGAAACACGTTTAAACAGTTTATTGGGATCCATTTGCTTTTAGATTGCTCTCTGGTAATCGATTGTGTACCAGTGTAGCCCACATTTTATATCACTTTACACACGATTATGTTTTGATGGTGTACATTGGAATGTCCTGGTGGCCACGGATTGTGGAGCATTTAACCTATCTGCCTGCCTCTTTTCCATCCAATTGTTTATTGTTTTCTTCCTCACCTATACAGGTCAGGGAACAGCACCGTGGTTGAGGCCATCCTGTTAAGGAAGGGGGGGGGGGGGGGTCCCTCAAAAGGCAGGGACAGAGAGAGAGGATGTCTAGATCTAGAGTGCACTCATCCCTACCCCCCTTTTTCTCTGTTTCCAAGCCACTGAAACAATAGTTGAGCATTCCATCTATGTAACTATGGGATTTATGTAGTCATATATAGACCCACTATATCATATTTAAGACTCTTGCTATCTGTACAGTGTTTGCTCTGAGGTCCGTGATCTCCAGGACTTTCATTGGTAATTGTGGAGTGAATTGTTGACAGTTGCGTTATTCACGATTTTGGATTATTTAGTTGGTTTTACCTTAGGATTTATAAAGGTTATGTTTTATAACTGTATCGCAATTCAATAAGAGGTTTTTCTTTGGTGATACTTTTCTTAGTACCTCTTTGACTTACCTGTGAAGAGGTGGACGCTCCTGATTGTTGACAGGTCTAATGTCGGTGATACTCATTGTGAATTAGTAACCACTGCAAAGAAAATAAAAGTGTACATAAGGCAGTTTTGGAAGCAGTCCTTTCCATTTTGAGACCACAAAATTTGCATACTTTTTGCACAATTTGTGACATTTTAAAGAAAACAAAGCCCTTAATATCTTGATAATTTTTTTTTATTTTAGCACAAGGCCACAGCATAACTAAATGTAAAAAAAACTTAAAGGGTTTTGGATTGATTATAAGAGCTCAGGACTGGTTCGTAGAAGACCCTCTTGAGTATGCCTGGTACAATATATATCAAAGGAAATCACACAGACACCCAATGCTTAGACTATCAAGAGCATATTTCCTGTTGTTTGAAAAGTCCCAAACTTATTTATATGATTCCAATTTGATGATACATGTCTATTCATTGTACATTATGCTGACATGGCTGGAGGCAGACAAATATAGTTAGATAGTTACACAGGGTGTAACTTCTATTTTACTCAAAAATTATACGATGAGCGTGTGATACATTCATCATGACATTTCCTTAACAGCAGTATATTTATTATTTGTATATAGGTGGTAAATTGTATATAGGTGACCTTTCATAATTATCATAAAATATTTTTTTCATTTACACTAAAGTAATATACTTTAATAGTGAATTGGAAATATTAATTAAATTCAGTTAAATGGGCACTGTCAGATACAAAAACTTTTGATATGATGTAAAGCATGCAAAACCAATAGGTTTTGCAATTGCTTTTATTAGAAATTTTTCGGTATTTTATACTGGAAAAGCCAGTCAAACAACTGCCCCCCTGCCTGTTTGGACACATACTAGTCCTGCTGTGTCCATGCATCATCACCTATGTCATGGACACACTTCCTTGATTGACAGCTGTGAATGCAGGGCTCACAGCTGGAGGAAAAATCCTCCCACTGTCAGCTTGTGTCCCGCTACTGTCAGTGAGGACAAGCTGGGAGTTGTAGTTTTGCTAATGCTAGGGGAGATGTGAGCAGACAGCATACTGAGGGAGGGGGCGGAGACCTGCCCAGTGAGGCCACGCCCCCAACCTTTGAGAGGAATTCAGACTAGTGAGCTAAACTAAAAGTGTAATAAAAATACAAATAAAGGTGCTAGACTGCAAAACGTTTTGTTCGTTCTGACGGGTACACTTTAATGTAGATTGTACTAACAATATTTTATGCATTTCTTTCTGTTCCAGGTTACCAAGTGATAGTACCAGGTAAAAACCAACTTTTGTGTGCACTAAACTAGTTGGTAAATGTTGTCTTATACATCCATTTTGTATGGACAAGAATAGAATATACATACCGTATTTATCGGCGTATAACACGCACTGGCGTATAACACGCACCCCCATTTTAATAGGGAAATTTAAGTAAAAAAATAAAAATACATATAAGATAAATGACAGACTAAATTCCATATCATCCCTCTAACTTTGATTTTGCCTGAACTTCAGTTTGGTCCCCCCTTCCAGTGCCACATCATATCTCCCCTTTTATCAGCCCGTGTGCCACATTTACACCCCCCCTTACCCTCTCATCATTCCCCACTGTCTTATCATTCCCCCACCCCTCTCTTATCATGCCCCCTCTCATCATGCCCCCTTCTCACCATGCCCCCTCTCATCATGCCCTCTTCTCACCATGCCCCCTCTCATTATGCCCCCTTCTCATCATGCCCCCTTCTCACCATGCCCCCTTCTCACCATGCCCCCTTCTCACCATGCCCCCTCTCACCATGCCCCCTCTCACCATGCCCCCTCTCACCATGCCCCCCTCTCACCATGCCCCCTCTCATCTTGCCCCCTCTCATCTTGCCCCTTTCTCATCATGCCCCCTTCTCATCATGCCCCCTTCTCACCATGCCCCCTCTCATCTTGCCCCCTCTCATCTTGCCCCCCTCACATCATGCCCCCTTTTCATCATCCCCTTTCCCTCCGTTTTTGATATATACATTTTTCCCATCTTCCTTACTTAGCCGTGCTCGGCAGGCCAGGTCCGGTGTCGGGTCTTTCGGGCTGCGGTCAGTGAAGCTGGATGAGTGACGTACTCTGCCGGCTGCACAACATCAGGGACGTCACTCATCATTCGCTGTATCCGCCGCGGGTCAGTGTGGTCGCCGCTGGCAGCCCAACCGCAGTCACCTTAGAATAGTTACAGCGGCAGCAGCATTGAATGAGGGACGTCCCTGATCTTGTGCAGCGGAGCTAGCAGAGGACATCACTCATCCGGCTTCACTGACCGCAGCCAACACCGGACCTGGCCTGGCGAGCTTGGCACGGTAACGAAGATGAAAAAAAAACAATACAATAAAAAGCAGAGGGGAAAAGAAGGAAAATGTAAAAAAAACAAAGGGGGAGCCGCGCGCTGGTCACTAATTTAAAGTGGCCGCGGCCAGGCTGCTAATCCTTAACAAGCAGCCGCTGCTGCGGCCACTTTGAATCAGTGACAAAAAGATTTATCGGTGTATAACACGCAGGCAGACTTTTTGCCTTGAATCAAAGTTTTAAAAGTGCGTGTTGTACGCCGATAAATACGGTATGTACAAAAGCAGCCCAAGCCCACTACACAAAGTTGTGAACTATACTATACTCTGGAGAGTTATTACTTTTTACATTTTTTTTTACATGATATTCATGTGGAATCTGATGAGAATAATAGCCATGTTCTTTTCCACCATGTGCTATATTGTGGAGAAATACTTCTAGGCAAAAATAAGCCTATAGCTCTGGTATACGCTATCAACAAGACTTTATGTGAACTCAAGATCATACAGAATCCACATGGACAGGATCACACTGTCCCTTGTATGCATGAGGAATTAAATTGGAACTCCAGCCAAATGAAAATACCTTTATATAGCTGCACATGTTATATAAGTTATATAACTTTGTAATGTACAAGTGTATTCTTTGCTATGCCGACAAGAAATCCATTAGTTCTTAGCACACATGATGACTGTCGGGAACCACTTTGTTGGGTTCGGCTGCCATATTGGGCCCAACACGTCACTTTATAACATCACTGTCCCTTCTTATCAGCTCTCAGACAGCCATAAGAGCTTCAGTGCATGATGGGCTCTGATTGGCTGAGGCCGCACACACCTCACTCGCTATATTCCCTCCTTACCTAACCATGTGACCTGCTCAGCTCTCTGAAGGCAGCTCCTACCGGCAGAACAGAGTAGCAGCGAAGAATATCAATGCACAGCTCTCAGCTATGTATTTAAGAATTATATGTGTGATACTGCCTGCAGCTTAGTATGTGTAATCCTTACTTGATAACAGTATATCTAAGCATAATATGTGTGCTACTGCATGCTGGGCTGCCACAGAAGAAACAGATTGTCTGTGTAGTTTCCTGCAGCTCTCAGCTTCCTGCACAAAGCAGGAAGTACCTGGATTTTCAAAGGCTGTTTATGGGGCTACAGGGGTCCAGTTTTAAAACAAATTATATGGTGAGCATATATATGTTTAACTTTTGTAAGTTTTTATTTTTACAACTTTTGGCTGGATATCTCCTTTAATTTCGAAAGGGATCTAACCCCCCAGCCCCAACAAATAGACATAATTTAGCAACTCACTTTGGTTTAAGCCTTTGGTATGATTATGCAAGAAATGTCTTCCTGAATACTGAGCCATTATTAATATATTTGTAAATTTCTTTATAGATGCTGGACCAGTATTTCCACATCTTCCCACATTTGGTAATTTATTTTACTACTAAATTACCTCTTATCATATATATGGAACATTTTTATTATTGTATCTTTTTTTTAATCTCCTGGAAAGATAAGGGTAGAGTTGTAGCACAATAAGGGAAATTTGCTAAGACTGTTAGTTAAGATAGATTTAACTAAAAGTACAGAGGAGAAGGATGCATATGCCTCTTAATATATTTTGCACATGTGGCTGTTCATGCACCTTTAAAGGGGTATTCCAGTAAAAAGAAAAATCATAACAACTGGCTCCTGAAAGTTAGACAGATTTGTAAATTACTTCTATTAAAAAATCTTAATCTTTCCAGTACTTATCAGTTGCTGAAGTTGAGTTTTTCTTTTCTGTCTGACAACAGTGCTCTCTGCTGACACCTCTGCTGGAGAGGTTTGCTATGTGGATTTGCTCCTACTCTGGACAGTTCCTGAGACAGACAGAGGTGTCAGCAGAGAGCATTGTTGTCAGGCAGAAAAGAACAACTCAACTTCAGCAACTGATAAGTACTGGAAAGATTAAGATTTTTTTTAATAGATGTAATTTACAAAACTGTTTAACTTTCTAAAGCCAGTTGTTTTTAACTGGAATACCCCTTTAAATTGCATCTATGCCAATTATGACATAGCATAGATTTTAGCTCTAATTGATGTCAATTTCTGAAATACATTTGTTGGGCTGCAGTTGTTATATACAAAATGTTATGTAAAATTAGGCTTGTAAAACATTTTTAACTTTTGTGAACCAGAAAATGGGTGTTCATGGTTTAAAGTTCCCCTGTCACTTAGGTAAACTTTTTACATGTCAGGCAGACAAAAGTTTTGATCGCTTGGGGTCTGAGTTCTCAGACCCCCAAGTCCAAATATTGCCAGGAGAAGCGCACAGTACTGCATTTTACTCCCTGACTGCCTGCAATCTCTGTCCAGTTGAGCTAGATAGGTTCCACTTTAAGTCTATGGAGCCTTCCCAGTGAAGCTGAATGGGAATTATGACCAGCCAAGAAGTGAAGCACTGCGTGTTTCTCCCTACCATTTCTATAGATCAAAACATTGGACATGTCTGTCAGACTTTAATAAGTTTTCCCTAATAACTTTATAAAAAGAAAGAGGGAAAGGCGCTCCTTGATGAGTAATGTAGATGGTAAGGGTAGACAATTGGGTAGATTCAATACCACTTACCAGATCAGGTTGTGCAACTACATACACAACAATGGGAAAGGTGTGTAGTGAAATAAATTCCGTCTGCAGCCTTCCGGAGCACATGTAGAGTATAATCAAAGGGAAGCTTCATTTGGAGCAGGATAGTGGTGCTGACCGGAACAAAGGATCAAGGAGCCAGGATAAAATCCATCTGTTTTATTTCCAATAATGCAAAGCGTTTCGCTGAGCATGCAAAGCTTCCCTTTGATTATACTAATAACTTTATGAACTGTAAATGAACTGTAGCATGTAATATTCATTGGTGCAATAAATATTGAGCCACTAAGTTTACCCTTAATACCCCCATTTGTGCTGTGTCTTTGCTTGCAATGGTTTACGGTGGGAAAATTCCTTCAGGTCTATTGTTGAAGTGCAGCACAAATAGATACGGTATATTGATAAAGTACATAATTTGCATTTCTTTCTCAAATTTGTAAAACACTTTCAGATTTCTGTTGTGGATTTCTTTGAAGATTTGCTGTATAGTATTTGGCATATTTGTAATGTTGACAAACTAATAGCTCTACTTCTACAGTGAGACTATTTATGACAACCTAATGGTTTGATTGCTTTTTTCTCTTACAGACTTCCAAAAATATCTTACTCAAACTGTACATGGTAAGTGAATACTTCTAGTAAGTGTTCACTGACTTTATTTTAGGTTTTTATATAGAGAGTACAAATTCATGGTCTGGATATTTAGGCATATAGATAGGTGGAATGTTCCTAAATGTTGCGATACCTGTACATTTTTTTTCTAATTGCTCGTGCACTGCTGGTAACTAGTGTTGCTCGCGAATATTCGCAATGCGAATTTTATTCTCGAAAATCGAATATTCGCGAATTCGCGAATATTCGCGAATATAGCACTATATATTCGTAATTACAAATATTCATTTTTGTTTTTTTCCCACAGTACACAGCGATCACCCCTCTCTGCTTCCAGCTTGTGTGGTGTAAAGAAGGCTCTAATACTACTGTGTGAGACTGGCATGCAAATTTTCGCATATGCAAAAATTTGCATATGCTAATTTTCGCATATGCGAAAATAAAACGTGATTATTACGAATATGCGAATTTAGCGAATATATGACGAATATTCATCCATATATTCGCGAATATTCGCGAATTTGAATATGGCCTATGCCGCTCAACACTACTGGTAACTGGGGGTTAAATTTGAATATTCAATGTATTGAATTCTGTCTTCCTTTTGCTGGAAGACAAAAGGTTCTTTCAACTTCTTGTACATAGACCTCCTTGTGTCCTTGTACAAATGTTAAATAATCTACTGCAATTATATCTTCAAATATTTGCAATATGTTGCACAGCTACAACCTTTACAATATCATTATATCGATGAATACTACCTTTTCTTATCATTGTGAGCAAAGCTTATTGTTGTTGGAAAACAACACATAATAGAACGTAACCACATTTCATATTTCTGCATTAACAGACTGCTGTGGACCTTCAGGGGAAATTCTTAATGTAAGTCTTCAAGAGTGTGCATAAAAAAACTCCAGCATACATACTGCCAGATTCTCATTATTTATTTTATTACAGGATGGAGATACCTGGGAATTTGGCTGTAATGTCTGCACTTGTAATGGAATTACTGGAATAATGGACTGTGAGCCTCGTGATTGTGACCAAGAAGTAGTCTGTGGTGAAAATGAAAGAAAGGTTTTCACAGATCTAACAAAACAATCTAAAGACTCTTGTTGTGGACATTGTGGTAAGTGTCTTTTTGTCTGTCTTTAAAGGGAAACCGTCATGAGCACCACCACTAACTTCAAGTGTACCTGTTGTCAGCAAAAACTTTTTATATAATGTACATAAGACAATTATATGTATATTTGTAAAATACATTGGTAAAAAAAATTGGTATATTTATGATTGAAAAAGTGCTGTCCCTGCAGCTATTGCCTGTGAGGAGTCCAAATACAAGAAGTGAGGACAGGACAAGCAGGGCTCTGTGCAGGCTCCTGGCTTGTCAATCATCCTGCTGTGTGAGCCCATAGCATGTCACAGAGCCTCACTGCACAGAGCCCTGCTTGTCTTCACTGCACAGAGCCCTGCTTGTCCTCACTGCACAGAGCCCTGCTTGCCCTCACTGCACAGAGTCCTGCTTGTCCTCACTGCACAGAGCCCCGCTTGTCTTCACTGCACAGAGTCCTGCTTGTCCTCACTGCACAGAGCCCTGCTTGTCCTCACTGCACAGAACCCTGCTTGTCCTCATTGCACAGAGTCCTGCTTGTCCTCACTGCACAGAGCCCTGCTTGTCCTCACTGCACAGAGCCCTGCTTGTCTTCACTGCACAGAGCCCCCCTTGTCCACTCTAACTTCCTGTATTTGGACTCCTCATAGAGACACACAGGCAATAGCTGCAGGGACAAAAATACACATTTTTTTTTACCAATGTAAATTACAAATATACATATAAAGGTATTATCTACGTTATATAAAAAGTTTTTGTTGATGACAGGTACACTTTAATGGTATAGGTTTGTAGTGTGGGTTGCGCTGATGACAATGGTATTTGACATGGTATGGCTTTTTTGCAAAGAAAGCAGCTTGGTGCATGTGGGGTGTTCTCAAGCCCCGAGTGCACTGTGATGTCCAGCCTTGATCTCCAGAGCAAATGTCATCGCTGACAGGAGACATGAAGTAAAATTTCTCTGGTTGCAAGGAGAGACAGCAAAGGGGAGGAGGATCAGCACAGGAGAGGAGGGCATTTACTCGGAACTTCCAGGCTGGAAGTTTTTAGAAATGCAATAACAAAAATGCACATGCTCTGTAGGGTTTACAGTGGGGATCAAAAGTTTGGGCCCCCCAGGTAAAAATTTGTATTAATGTGCATAAAGAAGCCAAGGAAATATGGAAGAATCTCCAAAAGGCATCAAATTACAGATTAGACATTCTTATAATATGTCAACAAAAGTTAGATTTTATTTCAATCATTTACACTTTCAAAATAACAGAAAACAAAAAACTGGCATCTGCAAAAGTTTGGGCACCCTTCAGAGTGGTAAGTATCCCTTTGGCAAGTATCACAGCTTGTAAACGCTTTTTGTAGCCGGCCAAGAGTCTTTCAATTCTTGTTTGAGGTATCTTTGCCCATTCTTCCTTACAAAAGTCTTCCAGTTCTTTGAGATTTCTGGGCTGTCTGTCATGCACTGCTCTTTTAAGGTCTATCCATACATTTTCAATTAGGTTGAGGTCAGGAGAATGTGAAGGCCATGGCAAAACCTTCAGTTTACGCCTCTTGATGTAATCCCCCGTGGATTTTGAGGTGTGTTTAGGATCATTATCCATTTGTAGAAGCCATCCTCTCTTTAACTTCAGCTTTTTCACAGATGGCATCAAGTTAGCATCCAAAATGTGCTAAAATTTTATTGAATCAATTTTTCCTTCTACTCGTGAGATGTTCCCTGTGCCACTGGCTGCAATACAACCCCAAAGCATGATTGATCCACCCCGATGCTTAACAGTTGGACAGAGGTTCTTTTCATTGAATTCTGTCCCCCTTCTTCTCCGAATATACCCTTGCTCATTCTGGCCAAAAATGTAAATTTTAACCTCATCGGTCGACAGAACTTGTTTCCAAAATGTGTCAGGCTTGTCTATATGTTTATTTGCAAAATTCAGAACGCTGATTTTTGTGGTGAGGACATAGAAGAGGTTTTCTTCTGATGACTCTTCCATGAAGACCATATTTGTACAAGTATCTCTTTATAGTGAAATAGTGTACCACAACTCCAGTGTCTGCCAGATCTTTCTGGAGGGATTGTGCAGTCAAATGTGGGTTTTGAATAGTTCATCTCACAATCCTGCGAGCTGTTCTGTCTGATATTTTTCTTGGTCTTCCAGATCTTGCTTTAACTTCCACTGTTCCTGATGACTGCCATTTCTTAATTACATTCCGAACAGAGGATATTGGCACCTGAAAACATTTTGCTATCTTCTTATAGCCTTCTCCAGCTTTGAGAGCATCAACTATTTTCAGTTCCAGATTTCTAGACAACTGCTTAGAAGAACCCATGGTGCTGATTGTTGGGGCCAGGTCAGATGGGTCTAGGCATTTAAAACCTTTGAGATTGACATCATCTGGTCTTCCTAGACGATGATTGAGAACAATCCATGACACTGGCAGGTCTCAACTTTGCAAAGGGGGCAGTGCATGCTATAAATTCTGCAGTGCCCAAACTTTTGCAGACGCCATTTTTTGTTTTCTGTTATTTTGAAAGTGTAAATGATGGAAATAAAATCAAATTTTTGTTGACATATTATAAGAATGTCTAATCTGTAATTTGATGCCTTTAGGAGATTTTTTCCATCTTTCCTTGGCTTTTTTACCTGGGGTGCCCAAACTTTTGATCCCCACTGTAGATGCATATAGTAAAGTTACCATGTGTTTTAAACTGCATGGTGAACAAAAAACTAAATAAGTAAAATTTGTAGAATTCATTGAACCCCCCCCCCCCCCAAAAAAAAAAAAATGATACATGATTTGTAATACATTATTATTGTATACATTATTTGTATTTTAATTTGTAATGATACCATTAAAAATATAGCAAAACTTCTTCAACAGGTCCTGTCATGATTTAAAACAATGCCCTTCTAATAGCAAATGTATTTCTTTTACAGAACCACTAACATGTAAACATAATGGTACTGATTATAAGGTGGGTAAAATATGTACATTTAATTTAAAACAAAGTCATTTATCATATAATCTTACAAAGTTTCATAGGGTTTTAGGTTTAACTATCCTTCCTGAATATTCTAAATAGTAATACAAAATTTTTCATTTATAATCCACTCAAGATCTGAATTTTTATATAAACAGTATATATATATATATATATATATATATACTGCTCAAAAAATTAAGGGAACACTTAAACAACCCAATGTTGGTCACTTTTTGAATGCTGGTGGTGCTTTCAGTCTAGTGGTAGCTTGAGACGGGGTCTACAACCCACACAAGTGGCTCAGGTACTGCAGCTCATCCAGGATGGCACATCAATGCGAGCTGTGGCAAGAAGGTTTGCTCTGTCTGTCAGCATAGTGTCGAGAGCATGGAGGCACTATCAGGAGACTTGGAGGAGGCCGTAGGAAGGCAACAACTCAGCAGCAGGACCACTACCTCCACCTTTGTGCAAGGAGGAGCACTGCCAGAGCCCTGCAAAATGACCTGCAGCAGGCTACAAATGTGCATGTGTCCACTCAAATGGTCAGAAACAGACTCCATGAGGGTGGTATGAGGGCCCGAAGTCCACAGATGAGGGTTGTGCTTACAGCCCAACCCCGTGCAGAACGTTTGGCATTTGCCAGAGAACACAAAGACTGGCAAATCCGCCACTGGCGTCCTGTGCTCTTCACAGATGAAAGCAGGTTCACACTGAGCACATGTGACAGACATGACAGAGTCTGGAGACGCCGTGGAGAATGTTCTGCTGCCCTCAACATCCTCCAGCATGGCTGTTTTGCAGGTGGGTCAGTAATGGTGTTGGGTGGCATGTGCTTGCCAGAGGTAGCCTGACTTCCATTAGGTACCAAGATGAGATCCTTAGACCTCTTTGAGACCATATGCTGGTGCGGTTTGTCTTGGGGTCCTCCTAATACAAGACAATGCTAGACCTCATGTGGCTGGAGTGTTTTAGCAGTTCCTGCAAGAGGAAGGCATTGATGCTATGGAATGGCCTGCCCGTTCCCCAGACTGGAATCCGATCAAGCACTTTTTTTTTGAGCAGTGTATATATATATATATATATATATATATATATATATATATATTTACCTTAACATTATTTTTTATCACATAATTATTTTCTTTTTTAAATACTTATCTTTATAATATTTTAGATAAATGAAACATTCATAGATCCAGAAAATCCATGTGTTGTTTACACTTGTGAAGTCACAGGCTTGTCAGTATGGGTTGACACATGTCCAAAACAGAAGTACTGTACAAAGGTAAGACAAAATAATACCCTCTCCTTGGAACTATCTCTGCTGAAATAACAACACATACACAAGTTTAATTTTTGACTGTGTTTTGTCGCTATTTTCTTCATATGTTACTTTTTGCGATAAACAGTTGTTGCAAATTGTTTATAACATTATCACTGAATTGACAGGGTTAGTCGTGATTTCAGTTGAAATCATGCATTGGTTTGGAATTCGTTAATTGCACCTTTTCGATTTGGTGCACATACCTTCATTAACCCCTTGGGGAAGGAGCCCATTATAACCCTAAGGACGGGAGCATTTTTTTCAAATCTGACCTCTATCACTTTATGCATTAATAACTCTGGGATGCTTTTACTTATAAATTTGATTCCGAGATTGTTTTTTTCGTGACATATTCTATTTTATGTTAGTGGTAAATTTTCATCTATACTTGCATAATTTCTTGGTGAAAAATTTGAAAATGTCATGAAAAATTTGAAAATGTTGCATTTTTCTAACTTTGAAGCACTCTGCTTGTAAGGAAAAGGGACATATCAATTAAATTACATATTGATTCACATATACAATATCTAAAGACATGTTTAGGTAGCTGCAACCAAACAATAGGGACAGTAGTAGTGATACTGCTAGTAGTGATACTAATGTGAGAAAAAGTTTATGTTGTATACAATATAAATATATATATATATATATATATATATATATATATATTTTAATGTATGTCCAGTGAATTGAAGTAAAACAATTTATTTAAACAACAATCTGATGATGCTTGTGGTGTCCTTTCTAGAGCCCTTACATCGGACTCACCATGATAAACATAGTATGTATACAGTATTCATACAATCAAATCAGCATAAAATATACAAAGTTATAAAATACCGGTATCCCAATTTGGCAAATAGTATGTAGCGCTATAGGTGCATGCACGGAAATCGTTCGAATATAATGTCCCACAATCTGAGCAACATTTTGAGGTACTCATCTACCTCTTTTTCAATAGCAATTGCATTGCTATTGAAAAAGAGGTAGATGAGTTCCTCAAAACACGTCTAGGCTATACCTGACAACCACCTGTACCCCAGTATTGGCAAATCCGATGACCATCACCCCCATTCACCGGACCATAGGGACCATACTAGAGTACACTCCTGGGATTGCACATATCCTGCCTGCCAGCGACGTCTCCCTGGTGAAAACCTATGACCGGCAACCACGCTCTAGGACATTGCTGGTAAGAGGCACAGTGTGCCAAACCCCTAAAACCACTCAAACACTTGCAGTGACTTTCCCCGTGCCGCTGGGGTAGAGTGGTCCACATTTGAGGGGTCTCTAGCACTGCAGAGCGCAGCCACATGCATCCACAGGATTAAAATTAAGAGACTATCCATATCCCACTCACCAATCTCTATCCCTGCGCCGTCAGGGTAGAGTGGGACACACACGAGGAGTCTCCAGTGCCACAGAGCGCGCCAAATTCACAGACACAGCTCTAACTTCTACTTACCGACACACTGCTGTATGCATCTATGTATCTATGTCAGATACGTTCTATACAGAGACATCGTTGCTTAGATTGTGGGACATTATATTCTAACAAGCTAGCACGGTCTCCGTGCATGCACCTATAGCGCTACATACTATTTGCCACATTGGGATACCGGTACTTTGTATATTTTATGCTGATTGTATTGTATGAATACCATATACAAACTATTTTTATCTTGTTGTGACCGATGTAAGGGCCCTACAAAGGACACCACAAGCATCATCATATTGTTGTTGAAATAAATTGTTTTAATTCAATTCACTGGACATACATTATATATATATATATATATATATATATATATACAACATATACCCATTACATTGGTCATATAAGCCCAGACTTGAGGAAAGTGTACCCCCATCATTCACATATACAATATGTTAACTTTATGTTTGCATCATAAAGTTGACATGTTTTTACTTTTTGAAAACATCAGAGGGCTTCAAAATATAGCAGCAATTTTCAAATTTTTCACGAAAATGTCAAAATCAGAATTTTTCAGGGACCAGTTAAGTTTTGAAGTGAATATTAGTGTCTTTATGTTGGAAATTCCCTATAATGGACCCCATTATGAAAACTGCACCCCTCAAAGTATTCAAAATGACATTCAGAAAGTTTGTTAACCCTTTAGATGTGTCACTGGAATAGCAACAAAATGGAGGAGCAAAATCAAAATCTCCATTTTATACACTAACATGTAGCCCCATTTTTTTCATTTTTACAAGAGGTAAAAGGTAAAAACGCCCCCCAAAACTTGTCATTAATTTTCTCTCGAGTAAGGAGATACCTCATATGTGGATGTAAAGTGCTCTGTGGGTGCGCTAGAGGGCTCAGAAGGGAAGGAGCGACAATGGCATTTTGACGAGCGAATTTTGCTGAAATGGTTTTTGGGGGGCATGTTGCATTTAGAAATCCCCCATGATGCCAGAACAGAAAAAAAATCCACATGGCATAGTATTTTGGAAACTGCACTACTCAAGGAACGTAACAAGGGGTAAATTGAATCTTTATACCCCACAGGTGATTGACTAACTTTCTTTAAAGTTGGACGTGAAAATGAAAAATTCTGTTTTTAACACTACAATGCTGGTGTTACCCCAAACTTTTCATTTTCACAAGGAGTAATAGGAGAAAATGTCCTGCAAAAATTGTAACCCCATTTCTCTTGATTAAGGTAATATATCATATGTGGATGTAAAGTGCTCTGTGGATGCACTAGAGGGCTCAGAAGGGAAGGAGCGACATTGGGCTTTTGGAGAGCGAATTTTGCTGAAATGTTTTTCGGGGGGGCATGTCGCATTTAGGAAGTCCCCATGATGCCAGAACAGTAAAAACAATAAAAATAAACACATGGCACACTATTTTGGAAACTACACCCCTCAAGGAACGTAACAAGGGGTAAAGTGAGCCTTAACACCCCACAGGTGATTGATGAACTTTCATTAAAGTGGGACGTAAAAATAAAAAAAAAATAGTTTTTTCAATAAAATGCTGGTGTTACCCCAAATTTTTCATTTTCACAAGGGGTAATAGAAGGAGCTCCATTGGGCTTTTGGAGAGAGAATATGGTTGGAATGGAAGTCGGGGGCCATGTGCATTTACAAAGCCCCCTTGGTGCCAGAACAGTGGACCCCCCCCTCACATGTGACCACAGTGCAATGAAAAATTAGATTTTTCATTTTTACGGACTACTGTTCAAAATATCTGTCAGCACCTGTGGGGTGTAAATAATCACTCTACCCCTTGTTACATTCCTTGAGGGGTGCACTTTCCAAAATGGGATCAAATGTGAGTGTTTTTTTTTCGTGTTCATGTCAGAACTGCTGTAACTACCAGCCACCTTGTTAGCATGCTGTTGTAGCCCCTAAAGGGGTTCTCCGCCCCTAGACATCTTATCCCCTATCCAAAGGATAGGGGATAAGATGTCAGATCGCCGTGGTCCCGCTGCTGGGGAGCCTCGGGATCGCCGCTGCGGCACTAGGCTATCATTGCTGCACAGAGCGAGTTCGCTCTGTGCGTAATGATAGGCGATACAGGGGACGGAGCAGTGTGACGTCAAGACTCCGCCCCTTGTGACATCACGGCCTGTCCCCTTAATGCAAGTCTATGGCAGGGGGCGCGACGACCACACGCCCCCTCCCATAGACTTGTATTGAGGGGGCGGGCCGTGACGTCACGAGGGGCGGAGCCGTGACGTAACGATGCTCCGGCCCCTGTATTGCCCATCATTACGTGCAGAGTGAACTTGCTCTGTGCAGTAATGATAGCGCAGTGCCGCAGCGGTGATCCCAGGGGTCCCCAGCAGCGGGACCGCGGTGATCTGACATCTTATCCCCTATCCTTTGGATAGGTGATAAGATGTCTAGGGGCGGAGTACCCCTTTAACTTTTCCTTTTCATGTGGCCCTAAACTGTTGCCTTGAAATACGACAGGGCTCTAAAGTGAGAGAGCGCCATGCGTATTTGAGGCCTAAATTAGGAATTTGCAATAGGGGCGGACCAAGATACAAGGATGGCGCTTGTCTCCTTCAAAACCCTATGGCAGTGTTTCCCAAACAGGGTGCCTCTAGCTGTTGCAAAACTCCCAGCCTGCCAGGACAGTCAATGGCTGTCCTGCAATACTGGGAGTTGTTGTTTTGCAACAACTAAAGGCTCCGTTAAGGAAACACTGCTGTATGAGACATTTTTCATTTTTATTGGGGGGGGGGAGGGGAGTGTAAGGGGGTGTATATGTTGTGTTTTACTTTTTTTATTTTGTGTACATTCACACAGGCGGGGGTTCACAGCGAGTTTTTCGGAAAACTTGTCGCAGCTCAAACTTCTAGAAGGAAACCCACTGTAAACCCGCCCGTGTGAATGTGCCCTGTACATTCACATGGGGGGGGGGGGGGGGGGGCACCCCAAACCTTCAGCTGTTACAAAACTACAACTCACAGAATGCACTGACATGCAGTGTACATGCTGGGAGTTGTAGTTTTCCAACAGCTGTAGGCACACTGGTGGGGAACCACTGAGTTAGGAAACAGACTCTAGCTCAGTGATTCCAACCCGTGTGCCTCCAGCTGTTGCAAAACTACAACTCCCAGCATGTTTGGTCTGTCAGTGCATTCTGGGAGTTGTAGTTTTGCAACAGCAGGAGGCACACGGGTTCGAATCCCTCAGTTAGGACACAGACTCTAGCTCAACCAGTGTGCCTACAGCTGTTGCAAAACTACAACTCCCAGCATGCACTGACAGCCGAAAGGCATGCTAGGAGTTGTAGTTATGCAAAAACTGGGGAAGAACAGTTTGGAGACTGCTAAGTAGTGGTCTCCAAACTTTAGCCCTCAAGATGTTGCAAAACTACAACTCCACGCATGCCCAGACTGTCCAGGCATGCTGGGAGTTGTAGTTCTGTAACATCTGAAGGGCCAGATATTGCAGAACTACACCACCCAGCATCCCTGACTGTCTGGGCATGCTGGTAATTGTAGTTTTGAAACATCTGGAGTGCTACAGTTTGGAGATCACTGTATAGTGGTCTCCAAACTGTGCCACTTCAGATGTTGCCAAACTACAACTTCCAGCACGCCCAGACAGTCAGTGAATGCTGAAAGTTGTACTTTTGCAACATCTGGAGGACCACAGTTTAGAGACCACTACACGGTGGTCTCCAAACTGTGGCCCTCCAGATGTTGCAAAACTACAACTCCCAGTATGCTGGGAGTTGTAGTTTTGTAACTTTTAGAAGGCCACAGTGAAGATCAATTACCAGCGATCTTCACTGCAGCCTCCTCCTCCGTACTTTCCGACCTGCCTCCTGCCGCCACCTGATGTCTCTGCTGCCGCTGCTGCTCCGGTAAGCCGGCCATGCTTCCCGATAAGCTGCCTCTCCGGTAAGCCGGCCGGACTTCAATCGGTGGCCAGAGCAGGGGAAATAGAATTTAAACACCCCCCCCCCCCCCCCTCCGTTCACAACTGACATTGCTTGGTCAGTCTTGATCGACCAATGGCAGGGAAAGTTCTGCATGGAATTCTGGGGCAGGAGTCTGCGCCTTTTGTAGGGCTGCATTTGTGCCAAAATTACAAACTTGCGTGCGACAATTAACAATTTTGGCGCAACTATGCTCCATTTGATGCAAATAAAACATACATAAAATCACAAATTGCAGCACCATTATTGATACATGCCCCCCCCCCCCCCCCCCCCCAATGTCACTTCTATAATTGTATACAAATGTACAAGGCAGGGGAATAAAAGAGTCTGTAGAAGACTGTATCCTGTATACACGTGTCTCAGGCACCAACCAAAGAAGACCAAAAGTCATAAGGAGATCATTATATGTATCCTCATTTAATTATTTTGAGAAATCAAAGGTTAGGTATTCATAAAAACTAAAGTGGCTTTACTAAGTTGGTAAATTGGATCAAATCTTCAAGAAACAGGAACTCCAGACAGATGCCTATTCTCCTAAACTGCACATCTCAAGTGATAATATTAAAATAGGGATTGGCCCAGGATAGTAAAATGTAGCTATTTTTGTTAAAAGGTGTAATGGGAGTCCTGTTAACACTTTAATTAACCTCTGAAAGTGTGCGATGCCATGCGGCCACCAAGCCCAAGAGTACAAAAGACTTTTAAGGGGGAAGATCAACCATAAGAGTATATTTGGTGACTATAAGGGGGGGGGGGGGGGGGGTTATCAAAACCAGTGCTAAGGAAAAATTGACCAGTTACCCATAGCAACCAATAAGATCGCTTCTTTCATTTTTCAGGTGCCTTTACAAAAACGAAAGAAGTGATCTGATTGGTTGCTATGGGCAACTGCACCACTCTTTATCTACACAGGTTTTGATAAATCTCCCCCTATATGCTTAAAAAAGGATTTGGTATATGTGACATGTGCCTTAAACATGATTTGATCAATATAGCAATCCATATACAGCCCCCATGGGAGCCATAACCCAATATTACAAAAGTCCAGAAACTTGAACTCTATGTAGTAATCTCACATTTCCCTCCCTCCGGTTTCCCTCATAACTTGGACAACGTGTTAATAAGGTATCTGACATGTGTCAGCCCCTATGTGGACCATAATAAAGGTGGTATTGGTTGTCACATCCACCTCAGGGCTACCTGATTGGGGTAGGTAAACTTTTTCTTAAAATGTGCGTGTAACATCCTATTATATATATGTTTTTTCTCCTTTGTGTTTATAGGATAGACGAACATATGATGAAAATGGATGCTGCTATACTTGTAAGTAATGCACACACACACACACACACACACACACACACACACACACACACACATATATATATATATATATATATATATATATACACACATACACATATAGATAGCTAGCTAGAAAGAAATATTATGTCCTCTTCGGTTTAATCCATATAAACAGCCATATTTCTAAAGTATGCAAGGTAGGTAGGGAAAATAGACCATCGATTCCAGGCACCGCTGGCTCAAAACATCACAGTCACGAAATTTCTTGTAAAAGATCCACATGTGGATCACTTTTATTGTATTAACCCCTTAAGGACAGACCCATTTTTTACCTTAACCCCTTAAGGACTCAGTCAATTTTGGTCTTAAGGACTTAGACAATTAAATTTTTACGTTTTCATTTTTTCCTCCTCGCCTTCTTAAAATCATAACTCTTTTATATTTTCATCCACAGACTAGTATGAGGGCTTGTTTTTTGCGTGACCAGTTGTCCTTTGTAATGACATAACTCATTATATCATAAAATGTATGGCGCAACCAAAAAACACTATTTTTGTGGGGAAATTAAAAACAAAGATGCAATTTAGCAAATTTTGGAAGGTTTCGTTTTCACGCCGTACAATTTACGGTAAAAATGACATGTGTTCTTTATTCTGAGGGTCAATACGATTAAAATGATACCCATTATTACGTACTTTTATATTATTGTTGTGCTTAAAAAAAATCACAAACTTTTTAACCAAATTAGTACGTTTATAATCCCTTTATTTTGATGACCTCTAACTTTTTTAT
This sequence comes from Hyla sarda, assembly GCF_029499605.1. NCBI lineage: Eukaryota > Metazoa > Chordata > Amphibia > Anura > Hylidae > Hyla > Hyla sarda. Next base: position 222,006,293 of record NC_079192.1, on the reverse strand, counting down.
TTTTCCGTATAGGCGGCGGTATGGGGGCAAATTTTTTGCGCCATGATCTGTAATTTTTTTTGATACCACATTTGCATATAAAAAACTTTTAATAAATTTTTTATAATTTTTTTTATAAAATGTATAAAAAAAAGTAGCAATTTTGGACTTTTTTTTTTTTTTTTACGTTCAAGCCGTTCACCGGACGGGATCATTAACATTTTATTTTAATAGTTCGGACATTTACGCACGCGGCGATACCAAATATGTCTATTAAATTTATTTTTTACGCTTTTTGGGGGTAAAATAGGAAAAAACTGACGTTTTACTTTTTTATTGGGGGAGGGGATTTTTCACTTTTTTTTTACTTTTACATTTTTCTAAATTTTTTTTTACACTTGAATAGTCCCCATAGGGGACTATTCATAGCAATACCATGATTGCTAATACTGATCTGTTCTATGTATAGGGCATAGAACAGATCAGTGTTATCGGTCATCTTCTGTTCTGGTCTGCTCGATCTCAGACCAGAGCAGAAGACGCCAGGAGCCGGAAGGAGGAAGGTGAGGGGACCTCCGTGCGGCGTTCTGAATGATCGGATCCCCGCAGCAGCTGGATCTCACAGGCTTCCGCAGTAGGCAGACAGGAGGTCATGATCTGACCTCCTGCTGCCATAGCAACCAATGGCAACCTGCGATCGTATTGCGGCGCCGCCATTGGTGAACAAGGGGTGCGCGCTCCCCATGTCAACACCATAGATGCCGTGATCAAGAATGATCACAGTATCTGTGGGGTTAATGCTGCCGGGACCAGCGCAATCGCGGCTCCGGCAGCTGCGGCGGGACTCCGGCTGTGTTTGACAGCCGAGTCAAGCCGACGATTTCCTGGCCGCGAAGGTGCCAGAGATCGCTAGGACATATGCATACGTCCCAGCGCGTGAACGTGTTGGGTGCTGCGACGTATGTATACGTCTCATAGCGGGAAGGGGCTAAAAAAAAAAAAATATGGATGATGTGTTTTGAGGGTATCCCCCTCTTACTCAGATCAGCATAACCATAAAACAGTTAAACTAAATATAGTGTGAACTGGTGCCAAACAGAGTGTGGCAGTGACCCAGTGGTCAAAGGTCATGTAAGGTAGTTCATACAACAGGTACACAGTATCCTGTGAGCAGGTAACTACATGTTAAAATCAATATAAAACTTTCGAAAACAAAAGGGATTACATATTATATTCATTAGCCTGCAGGATCGCTAGGTTCTTAATGCATTTCCCACACTCTGCAGCGCTGTAGGTCCCGATGCCACGGACACGTTGCTAAGGGCCGCGGTCACGTGTTGCATCTGGGCCAATGGGATAGCAGAGAATGCATATTGACTCACGGAGCAGTAGGCTGTGAGAGTGGGCTTCGCGGACCTGCAGCACTTCAGAGTATCATATAAAGAATACAGGTTAAGGGTCCGGAGTGTTTAAGTATATGTAAACAGGAAAATATATATGATGAAGGGTCATATTCACAAGTGGACCACTCGGGCACAGGCAGTTTATGGTGCATATTGGCCCTTATTTACTAAGTGTTGGATTTTTACCAGTGTGAAAGGTTGTTTCCGACTTGTAGGATTCCTCTTTATTTACTATGGGGCTTCACAGGGCTTCGGGAAAACTTTCTGATCAGCTATTTCTGGGTGTAAATTTCCAGCCATTTATTCGCAGGATTTTCAGTGAATTCAATAGTAAATATGTCGGGTTGTGAAACCACGCCTGTTTTCCGGACAACCACGCCCCTTTGTGACATGCCCCTTTTCCAGCTTTTTAGGATGCAATGACGGGCTTATCGGATTTTCCTGTCGCACAGTGGCGGCGACATGTCTCAGACACTATGTGCCAAAGCAAGTTAACCCCTTAAGGACTCAGGGTTTTTCAGTTTTTGCATTTTCGTTTTTTCCTCCTTATCGTAAAAAAATCATAACTCTTTCAATTTTGCACCTAAAAATCCATATGATGGCTTATATTTTATGCCACCAACTCTACTTTGTAATGACATCAGTCATTTTACCTAAAAATCTACGGTGAAACGGAAAAAAAATCATTGGGAGACAAAATTGAAAAAAAAATCCGCCATTTTGTAACTTTTGGTGGCTTCCGTTTCTACACAGTACATTTTTCGGTAAAAATGATACCTTCTCTTTATTCTGTAGGTCCATACAATTAAAATGATACCCTACTTATGTAGGTTTGATTTTGTCGTACTTCTGGAAAAAATCATAACTACATGCAGGAAAATGTATACGTTTAAAATTGTCATCTTCTGACCCCAATAACTTTTTTATTTTTCCGCGTATGGGGCGGTATGAGGGCTCATTTTTTGCGCCGGGATCTGAAGTTTTTAGCGATTCCATTTTTGCATTGATAGGACTTATTGACTTTTTATTCATTTTTTCATGATATAAAAAGTGACCAAAAATGCATTATTTTGGACTTTGGAATTTTTTGCACGTACGCCATTGACCGTGCGGTTTAATTAACAATATATTTTTATAATTCGGACATTTACGCACGCGGCGATACCACATATATTTATTTTTATTTTTTATTTACACTGTTTTGTTTTTTTAATGGGAAAAGGGGGGTGATTCAAACTTTTATTAGGGGAGGTGTTACCTGATCTTTATTCACTTTTTTTCTCACCTTTCTTTTGCAATGTTATAGCTCCTATAGGCGGCTATAACACTGCAAACACTGATCTTTAACATTGATCACTGGTTTCTCATAAGAAACCACTGATCGATGATTCTGCCGCTTGACTGCTCATGCCTGGATCTCCGGCACTGAGCAGTCATTCGGCGATCAGACAGCAAGGAGGCAGGTAGGGATCCTCCAGCTGTCTTGTAAGCTGTTTGGGATGGCGCGATTTTGCCGCGGCGATCCCTAACAGCTCCCTGAGCTAACCGGCATAGTTTTACTTTCACTTTAGATGCGGCGTTCAACTTTGAACGCCGCGTCTAAAGGGTTAATAATGTGCGGCACCGCGATCAGTGCTGTGCGCTATTAGCCACGGGTCCAACCGTGGCCCCGCTTTATAGAACGGGAGCGAACACCGTGACGTACCGGTACGTCATGGGTCCTTAAGAGGTTAAACTAACTTGACAAAAACTAGCCGGTTGTAGCATAGTAAATGAGGGACATTGGCCCAGATTTATCAAACTGTGCGAGAGACGAAGGGGAGTAATTTTTCCACAGCAACCAATCACAGCTCAGCTAACATGCTCTGGTAATGTGAAAGCGGATTTCTGATTGGTTGCCGTTGGAAAATTCCTCCACTTTTTATCTCACACAGTTTGATAAATCTGGGCCATTGTGTCCACTGATGACCACTTTTTACCACATGTGAACCCAGGCTTACTCAGCAGTAACCCCCTAAATGCTCACTCAAACAATTTGTTAATAAATGTAAATAGGTCCCCTCCCATAATAAAAGTTTAAATATCCCCTTTTTTCATTTTTTAAATAATAATAAATAAATGAAAAATACATATTTGGTATCCAAGCTTAAATTGCTGATTTTTTATCACTTCCTGTATCAGAAAAAATGAACAAAGAGTGATCAAAAGTCCCATCTAAGCAAAAAGCAAAAATTGCACTGATGAAAACTACAGATCGCAGAGCACAAAATGAGCATATGAAAAAATAAAAAAGTTATTGAGTCCGAATAGCACATTTTTAACCATACTCATTTTCTTACAAAAAGTTATAATTTTTTGAAAGAAATTAAATAAAACCTGTATAAATGAGGTATTGCTGTAATGATTTTATCCTACAGAATAAAGATAACATGCCCTGTGGGGGCTATAACAGTGTAAAAAAAAAGGGTAAAAAAAAGTTCATAAATGTGATTTAACCCATTCCCTAATAAAAGTTTGAATCACCCTCCTTTTCCCATAAAAAAAACTATGTACAGAAAAATGAATATAAACATATGTTGTATCACCACGTGCGATATGAATAAAAAAGCAATCAAAATGTCAGATCAAAACAAAAATGGTACCTTTTTAAAGGTATACATTTTCCTGCATGTAGTTATGATTTTTTCCAGAAGTACGACAAAATCAAACCTATATAAGTAGGATATCATTCATATGGACCTACAGAATAAAGAGAAGGTGTCATTTTTACCAAAAAATGTACTGCATAGAAACGGAAGCCCCCAAAAGTTACAAAATGGCGTTTTGTCTTCAATTTTGTTGCACAGTGACTTTTTTTTTGTTTCGCCGTAGATTTTTGGGTAAAATGACTGCTGTCATTACAAAGTAGAATTGATGGCAACAAATAAGCCATCATATGGGTTTTTAGGTGGAAAATTGAAAGGGTTAGGCTAGGTTCAGACTACGGAATTTCCGCCTGCAATTCCGCTTTGAAATTGCAGGTGGAAATTCCGCTTGCTAAAATGTACTGTATAGTGAATGGTTTTCTGTTCACAAATTCCCACTTCAGAATTTGTGAAGCGGAATTTGTGAACGGAAAATCCGCTTGGAAATTTCCGCCTGAAGAAAGGCATTGCTCTTTCTTCAGGCGGAAATCCGCGCGGAACACATTGCAGTCTATTGGAGACTGCAGTGTCCGCATGGTCCTAGCGCCGACTGATTCAGTCAGCGCTGGCCGCACTCGGAATCTCCGGGCGGAAATTTTCTGCCCGGAGATTCCGTAGTCTGAACCTAGCCTTATGATTTTTAAAAGGTAAGGAGGAAAAAACGTAAATGCAAAAATTGAAAAATTTTGAGTCCTTAAGGGGTTAAAGGTGTCCAGAAACTGTCATCTGGATAGCAGTCACATGATACAAGCCATTGTTTACACCCAGAGGCAATGACATTTGATATTGTGGTCACCAGTTTCTCTTTATGGCTATTTTCCTTCTAATGTTGTGTGGATTAGAGAAATGGACACACAATGGTGGGATAGAGGCTATCTTTTTCCTCTCAACACTGTCTGATCTGACACAGCCCATCTCTCCCCCCTTGCACTGTCTTCATCTAACTGTAAATACTCATAGTATATACTGTATAAATATATAATATAAAAAGTATACCTTTGCAATCAAGTGATATACCTGAGGAAAACCAAACAATAAAATGGTTACTAGGCTAATGTTTACTAGGACATGTTCCCAGGTTGTCACTTGGAAAAGATAATGACTTAAAGGGGTACTCCGGTGGAAAACATTTTTTTTTTAAATCAACTGGTGCCAGAAAGTTACACAGATTTCTAAATGAATTCTATTAAAAAATATTTGTCCTTCCAGTACTTCTTAGCAGCTGTATGCTACAGAGGAAATTATTTTCTTTGTGAATTTTCTTATTTCCTTATTTGTCCACAGTGCTCTCTGCTGACACCTGATGCCAGTATCAGGAACTATCCAGAGCAGGATAAAATCCCCATAGAAAACCTTTGCTGCTCTGGACAGTTCCTGACACGGACAGAGGTGTCAGCAGAGAGCACTGTGGACAAGACAAAAAAGAAATTCAAAAGGAAAAGAATTTCCTCTGTACCACTGCTAAGAAGTACTGGAAGGAGTAAGATTTTTAAATAGAAGTAATTTACAAATATGTTTAACTTTCTGGCACCAGATTAAAATAAAAAAATAAAAAAAGGTTCTCCCCCGAAGTACCCCTTTACGCTATGCAAATGTGCACCAATAGAAGTCAGTAAATGCTGGGCTACAGAGGGAAGTAATGAAGTAGAAGCAAAGGGGGTAGATATGAGACTCTGACTGGAAAGGGATGGCCGGTCTGCAATGAAGAACTCTAAAGCAGGGATTTACAGGAAATTAGTTTTTCTCTTTCCAAGGTTGGAAAACACCTTCAATAAATAAAAGCAGAACAAGTCCAAAAGTACAAAAATGGTTAAAGGCCTCAAGCATAGAAATTATATGAAAATATTTATTTAAAAAGAAAATAGCATATAATAATTTTAAATGTGCATATTTTTTATATTCTCCACCATGCTTGCCAACTGGGCGGGGCTTATGGCAGAGAGGGTGTGGTCATCTCTGAGTAGCAATTTAAATACTAGCAATCATAAACTGTAGTTGAAATGTCCATCAGCTCAGAGCCGGCAGAGATTTCAGGGCACACAGGCTGCATCCGATGCGCAGAGATTTATGTTCTATCCGTATCAGCTTTATTGTGGAGAAAACAGTGGCCATGTTACCTGTAGCTCCCAATCGGGGTTTTCCGTTTTTGTAAATTGGACTGAAAAAAATGAAACCTGTTATTCTGGTCAAAGTGATAGGACTTTTGAAAGTTTAATATATGTTTTTTTTTTTTTGTTTTTTTGTAGGTGACAACTCATGTAAGCCATCGCCAACAACAATAGAGTTAACTATAACTTACACAGACTTTGATGATAACTATGAAGGATCATGTTCATCATTTGTTACAATGGCAAAATGCAGTGGAGAATGTGAAGAAGCTAAATCAAGGTAGGTTTTCAGAGATTTAAACAATGTTTTAAAATACTCTGCTGGAGAAACATTTGAAAGCTGAGTCCTAAGAAATCCCTTAGCCTCAGTTGCTCTAACTGTAGAATTAACAATGGTTATCCATCTTTACACGGCAGAATTTCCATAGTGCAACATATTTCCATAGTGCCACGGAAATCCTGATTTAGGCAGAAACATGTTCATTGTTTCTGTGGATTCCGAACAGAAATGCATTGCCATCTAGGGGTGTTTTAAAAAAGTTCTAGTGCTGCCAGGTGTTCCGCTTATATTCCGCCGTGTGAACATAGCCTTACAAACAATATCCCATATCATAAAAATATCTTAATTCTTTCAGTACTTATGAGCTGCTGAAGGTGAGTTGTTCTTTTCTGTCTAAGTGCTCACTGATGACACCTGTCTCACGAACTTTCCAGAGTAGAAGCAATTCCCCATATCAAACATCTTCTACTCTGTGCAGTTCCCGAGACAAACAGAGATGTCAGCAGAGAGCACTGTTGCCAGCTGATAATTATTGGAAGGATTAAGATTTTTTAATAGAAGTAATTTACAAATCTGTTTAACTTTCTGGAGCCAATTGATTAAAAAGAAAAGTTTTTTTTCCTGGAATATCCCTTTAACAACAGTGCTTTTAAACGGGGAATAGCAATAGCATAAGGTGAATTTACAGGAACAGAAATGTTTCTTTAAATAATAACATTTGTATGGAGAACATACACCTAAGTTAGGCAAACCTGATGAAGGTCTCTAAAACAAAATACTAGCTGTGATGGACAGAATCTTTTATTTTATCATCAAATGGAGAAAACAATTATATAGTAGCAGCCAGTACAACACTTCCCAGACCATATAAGAATACAGTATATAAGAATGCATTTAGGTTGACCACAATGATACTTTTACGTTTTATATGCATCTTACTGAACACTTTTTTATTTTTCAGATATGACACAGATATGCACAAAGTAGTAAGTGATTGTTACTGCTGCAAAGACGTAGCATCTGAAGAAAGGACGATTGATATGATGTGTGAAGATGGCAGCATTAGGCCATATACCTACAGCCATATAACAGCTTGCAGTTGCAATGCTTGTACTGATACATTTACTTACCGCTGATCAAACGAAAAAAAAAAATTAAATACATTTATCAATGGTTCTTTTAGAAATGTTAACATTGAGCTTTAAAGATACTCACTATACTACTATACTACTGTAGTGCATTGTTGTCTCCTTAATATGACATATACTTTATTTTCATTTTGCTTTAGTAATAAAACATATTCACTCTTCCCTTTTGTATGGGTTTTTAATCGGTCTCAAAACATAAATGGGTTATCCTTCATAAGGTAATTTTAGTATGTATCTGCTGCACAGTAATGGACATGCTTAGGAAGGATCTCTGCTTGTCTTGGTGCAAATGGCTATGCTGTGAGATTACCATAATGCTGTGGCTATCTTTTTGTGAACTGGGTATTTCCTGTTGGAGTGTGTTCTCTCAAACTACAAATCCCATAGTTCCTTGTTTGTAAGTGTGAGGTTACTTTCCTCACTCCCACACATCTCACCCCACCCATTGAAACACAAATGAGTTGCTTTCTATTCAAAAGACCAGTGTTTTCTAACCAGGGTGCCTGCAGGTGTTGACACAATTAGTTGCAGAATGATCTCTCTCCCACCCAGTGGTCACTCCACACATTGAACAGGACAGGCTCTTTTTGCCCACCTGACTAGTGATGCCATGTCTTAGACACACAGCAACATGAGAAAACCCGAGATCTGAGTCATTTTGTATGCTTTTAAAAATAAATATTGGGGTGAAAATCACAGAACAATTGTGAGAAAACCGTCACACACAGGTACAGACACTATATTATGAACTACACTAACTTTATAGCCCCTATATCATAGTAAAATAAAAAAAAATATCCTAGAGTACCCCTTTAAAAGACACATTTAGAAAAGCAACCACAAGATTTCAAATGGGTCCTCTGACTTTCTTCCTCTCAAATAAAACACATTCCTTCAGTAGATGTGTGAGGGTGACACTGCATCTCCGCGGTGGTTTAGTTGCTTTTAGTTCATAATAATACTATACTGAGGCATAAATAGTACAGAAAAGGTAGATGGCATGGACACATATTGAGGAATCATGTGCCTTTAATCATCCTCTACATCTACATAATTATCTTGCACTTACCAAGTAACACTGCCATACAAGGTACACATATAATTACTATACAGCTAATGAACAAATACAATTATACCAAGGTGAACATTACCAATAATACCACTATGCTAGGGTCAGGGGCAAATTTATCAAAACTCCGTAAAAATAAAATCTGTCCTTGTTGCACATAGCAACCAATAAGGAATCAGCTTTTATTATTCTGATAAAATAAACACTGTGCTGTGATTGGTTGCTATGGGCAACAAAGACAGTTTTTCTTTTAGACAATTCTAAATAATGTCTGAATAATGCCACCATATTGTTAGTGTATAAAAACTACTATACAGTGGTCACTCAAGAAGTTGCAATAGCCTCAGGTTACAACATTTTGAAGCCATACTGAACGTACAGTATGACTGACAGACTGCAAAATGTGTATACTACTGATAGATCTGACTAACTCCTGTATTACTGAAGTAAATGTGCTAATTGGTTGTCAAGAAGTGCCTCTCTACAGTACAATGCAGTAATACATATTCTGTACCGCTCTTTACCTGTGTCAGGGCTAGCTGCTCCTTTGAACACTAGGCGAAGATGGCTCCATGTTATTTTTACAGTACACTGTGGACCAGATTTATCAAAATGTGTGAGAGAGAAAGTGGAGAGATTTTCCCATAGCAGCCAATCACAGCTCAGGTTTCACTTTACCTCAGCTTGTTCAATGAGCTGTGATTGGTTGCTGTGGGAAAATCATTCCACCTTTTCCTCTCACACAGTCTGATGAATCTCCCCATGTGTGTTCTGTACAGGACCCTTAACACGTACCTGTCATATTACAGAAAAAACATATATATATATAAAAAATGCATGCTAAAAAAGACCCGCCATTTTTAAATCAGGATGAAGAGGAGGTGTTACAAACACTAGAGGACTTACTGCAGGAACAAAAAACTGAAACACATTGTAGGCCAATGACAACAATAAAATCAAAGTTGAAAATGTTTCCCCCTTTGATATTATGCCCAGCTGTTTTATATTTTCACCAGATTAGTGACCGAAGAGTTTGTAAGAAGATCAAAAAAGAGAATAAGTGATAATCTTACATGATGTAGTGTACAAGGCTGCTGACAAAGGGGGAAATGTTGTCATATAACCTACTGTAATGTATGAAAAAGAGGCGTTCCGCCAATTAAGAGACAAAGAGACATACACAACACAATCATACAACACCCTGGGAAGTTTTAAAAATTAATTAAAATCTATTGTTTAAATGGCCTTTAAAAATTGCATCATCTTGAAAAAAGTAATGGAGGGACTCCTTTTAACATCTCAAATTCCAACATTTTACTTAATATCTAAAACCCACAAAAATTCCCTCCATCCGCCCAGTCGCCCAATTGTGTTGGAGATCTACGGACTCTGTGACCCTACATGTAAATTTGTGGATATTTATTTAAAACCACTAGATAAACATCTTCCTTCTTTTGTAAGAGACACAATGGATTTATTAGGGCGGATTGAATTTTTGTGGAATCAGACATACTGTTAGTTACAGCAGATGTGGAGTCCCTCTATATGTGCATATCTCATTCTGATGGACTTGATGCAGTAAAATTTTACTTAGAAATTAGTAATATCCATAGGGACTTAAGTTACCTGATTTTACAGCTGCTGGAGTTTGTGCTGAATCACAATTTTTTCACCTTCAAAGATATTTAATTTGCAGAAGCATGGCACTGCCATGGGTGTACCTGTGCCCCATTGTACTCTAACCTCTTTCTTGGGTATTGGGAGAGGGAGGTTTTGCAGTGCAGCAGGGTACAGGGTGGTGACCATGTGCAGTGCTGGCTGCGTTACATAGATGATGTGCTGTTTATATGGCAAGGATCAGCAGCCAGTCTTGAGAACTTCATGTCAGGATTAAATAAAAATTATTTTAATGTAAAACTTACCTATACCTACAGCACTACAACAGTCCATTTTTTGGATTTTGACATTGAGAAGCAGCTGAATGGACATTCATCAACCAATGTCTACAGAAAGGAGACAGTGACTAATTCAGTACTTCATTCTACTTTAGCACATTCGGGGTCAACAATTAAAGCAGTACCCACATGTCAAGTCCTGCAAATTAAGAGAATATGTTCATCAGATTAGATTTTTGAAAAACAGAGTGAAGAACTAACTAAGAGATTCCTAGAAAGGGTGTATAGCAGGAGAAGCATAAAAAAATTACACAGATGTGCTAAAAATACCCCCAGAAGTGAGTTATTACAAATTAGTCCAAACAAGAATAGACAACAGGAAGAATGTCCGAGATTTATCACAACATACCACTGTCAGTGGTCTTTCATGAGAGAGGCCAGAGAAAAACATATGGGGATTTTGCATACAGATCCAGTCTTAGCCCCTTTCATTCCAGAAAGGCTCCCTTTAATAGCAAGGAAAGGGAAAAAAAGACATGCTAGTCAAGAGCCACTCTGCTCCATGCTGGGAGCTGTAGTACCTGCCTTAATAGACAGATCGCTGTGGGTGTCAGTTCTGACACTTGCTGCAAATTGTCTATTAATGCAGGTACTACAGCTCCCAGAATGGAGCAGAGTTTGCTCCATTTTGGGAGCAATAGTACCTGCAGGTAAAGAAAGATCACAGTGGGTGTCACTCCTGACACCCAATGCAATCGTCCTGTATAATGTATAGATGCGGGCGGCCAGCCTCTCTTCTCTGGTCTCACTGTAGTATGAGTATATGCCATCTATATACCTATTATTCATATTTCCCGCAGAGAGCTACGATTGGCTAGAACCATCTAGCCAATCACAGCTCTCTGTGGGAAATATGAATAAGTGATGTGAATTCTATTCACATCACTGGCCAGCCAGAGTAAAGGGCAGAGATGCAAGCGCAGGAGAAAGCCGCTTCATCTCTGCAATAGATAGGATGATCTGTCTATTAGTACAGGTACTACAGCTCCCATCATGGAACAGTCCGTTCCATGCTAGGAGTAGAAGTACTACCTAAAAAATAGAGGGAAAAAAGTTAAACATACATACACATGCACTTTATCAAACACAATATTAAAATACATTACTAAGAAAAAAAATTTATGATAAAAAATATACAGTGGTCCCTGAAACCATCGTATGTTGAGGGATCCGTGCAATGTTAAATATAGGATGTTATACTCACCTGTCCCCTCAGTCACCGCTGCCTTGGATGTCGCCGTCCATCGCTGCCGCCGTGTCCCCACGGCTGCGGGACGTTTCTGTTGCCCCAGATCGTCATTCCTCATCGCCGCCATTACGTCACTACGCATGCCGCTCCTATTGGATGACGGGACGGCGTGCGAGATGACGTGATGATGACGATGGAGAGCAACGGCGATGCAGGGGATCCCGAAGATGACGTCCTGGAGTGTCGCGGACAGGCAAGTAGCCATCACTGGAGCTTACAGGGCACCATAAATGGCTATCCGGCAGCAGCTGAAGCAGTCTGCGCTGCCGGTTAGCCGTGTATGCAATGGCCCCGACATACAAAAGCATCGTATGTTGATGCTGCCTTAAACATGCGATGGCCTCTGAGAGGCCATCGCATGTTAAAATTATCGTATGTCGGGGTCACCGTAGGTCGGGGGGGTTACTGTATTATTTTCCCCTCAATACATATTTAACCCCTTAAGGACGCAGGGTTTTTGAATTTTTGTTTTTTCCTCTTTACCTTTTAAAAATCATTACCCTGTCAATTTTCCACCTAAAAATCCATATGATGGCTTATTTTTTGCATCAGCAATTCTACTTTGCAGTGAAATTAGTCATTTTACCCAAAAATCCACGGCGAGAAGTGTACATGGGTGACAGAGTGGTGTAGAGAAGTGTACATGGGTGACGGATGTAGAGAAGTGTACATGGGTGACAGAGGGGTGTAGAGAAGTGCACATGGATTAAAGAGGGGTGTAGAGGAGTGTACATGGGTGACAGCGGGTGTAGAGGAGTGTACATGGATGGAAGAGGGGTGTAGAGGAGTGTACAGAGGGGTGTAGAGGAGTGTACATGGGTGACAGAGGGGTGTAGAGAAGTGTACATGGATGAAAGAGGGGTGTAGAGGAGTGTACAGAGGGGTGTAGAGGAGTGAACATAGGTGACAGAGGGGTGTAGAGGAGTATACATGGGTGACAGAGGGGTGTAGAGGAGTGTACATGGATGAAAGAGGGTGTAGAGGAGTGTACAGAGGGGTTTAGAGGAGTGTACATGGGTGACAGAGGGGTGTAGAGGAGTGTACATGGGTGACAGAGGGGTGTAGAGGAGTGTACATGGATGAAAGAGGGGTGTAGAGGAGTGTACAGAGGAGTGTAGAGGAGTGTACATGGGTGACAGAAGAATGTACATGGGTAACAGAGAGGTGTTGGGGTGTAGAGGGGTGTACATGGGTGACAGAGGGGTGTAGAGGTGTGTACATGGGTGACAGAGGGGTGTAGAGGGGTGTACATGGATGAAAGAGGGGTGTAAAGGAGTTTACAGAGGGGTGTAGAGGAGTGTACATGGGTGAAAGAAGAATGTACATGGGTAACAGAGAGGTGTTGGGGTGTACATGGGTGACAGAGGGGTGTAGATGAGTGTACATGGGTGACAGAGGGGTGTAGAGGAGTGTACAGGGGTGACAGAGGGGTGTAGAGGAGTGTATATGGGTGACAGAGGGGTGTAGAGAAGTGTGCATGGATGAAAGAGGGGTGTAGAGGAGTGTACAGAGGGATGTAAAGGAGTGTACATAGGTGACAGAGGGGTGTAGAGGAGTGTATATGGGTGACAGTCGGGTGTAGAGGAGTGTACATGGGTGACAAAGGGGTGTAGATGAGTGTATATGGGTGACAGAGGGGTGTAGAGGAGTGTACATGGGTGACAGAGGGGTGTAGAGGAGTGTATATGGGTGACAGAGGGGTGTAGAGGAGTGTACATGGGTGGCAGAGGGGTTTAGAGGAGTATACATGGGTGGCAGAGGGGTTTAGAGGAGTGTGCATGGGTGATATATCATTGAGTATATTGCTATATTTACATCCAGAGCTACCAGAGTAACACCACTTAAAGGGCCCTGATCCTCGATGAGCCAGCAGGGCTCCAAGGGGTTTCCCAACACCACAAAATGAATGGCCATGGGTGACAGGGGGGGTAGACATGGGTGACAGGGGGGTGGACATGGGTGACAGGGGGGTGGACATGAGTGACAGGGGGGTGGGGGGGTAGACATGGGTGACAGGGGGGTGGACATGGATGACAGGGGGTGGACAGGGGGGTGGACATGGGTGACAGGGGGTGGACATGGATAACAGGGGGGTGGACATGGGTGACAGGGGGTGGTGGGGGGGTGGTAGACATGAGTGACGGGGGGGGGTAGACATGGGTGACAGGGGGTAGGACATGGGTGAACATGGGTGACACGGGGGTGGACATGGGTGACAGGGGGTGGACATGGGTAACAGGGGGTGGACATGGGAGACAGGGATGACAGGGGGTGGACATGGGTGACAGGGGGGTGGACATGGGTGACAGGGAGGAGGACATGGATGACAGGGATGACAGGAGGTTGAACATGGGTGACAGAGGAATGGACAGGGGTGACAGGGGGTGGACACGGGTGGCAGGTTGGTGGACATTGGTGGCAGGAGGGTGAACATGGGTGACAGGAGGGTGGACATGGGTGACAGGAGGGTGGACATGGGTGACAGGGGGTGAACAGGGGTGACAGGAGGGTGAACAGGGGTGACAGGAGGGTGAACAGGGGTGACAGGAGGGTGGACATGGGTGACAGGGGGGTGAACAGGGGTGACAGGAGGGTGAACAGGGATGACAGGGGGTGGACAGGGGTGACAGGGGGGTGAACATGGGTGACAGGAGGATGGACATGGGTGACAGGAGGGTGGACATGGGTGGCAGGGGGATGGACATGGTTGACAGGGGGTGAACAGGGGTGACAGAGGGGTGGACAGGGGTGACAGGGGGGTGGACATGGGTGACAGGGGGTGGACATGAGTGACAGGGGGGTGGACATGGGTGACAGGGGGTGAACAGGGGTGACAGAGGGGTGGACAGGGGTGACAGGGGGTGGACAGTGGTGGCAGGGGGGTGGACAGGGGTGACAGGGGGTGGACAGGGGTGACATGGGGGTGGACAGAGGTGACACGGGGTGAACAGGGGTGACAGGAGGGTGAACAGGGGTGACCGGAGGGTGGACATGGGTGACAGGAGGGTGGACATGGGTGGCAGGGGGATGGACATGGGTCACAGGGGGTGAAGAGGGGTGACAGAGGGGTGGACAGGGGTGACAGGGGGTGGACAGTGGTGGCAGGGGGGTGGACAGTGGTGGCAGGGGGGTGGACATGGGTGACAGGGGGGTGGACAGTGGTGGCAGGGGGTGGACAGGTGTGACAGGGGGTGGACAGGGGTGACACGGGGTGAACAGGGGTGACAGGACGGTGAACAGGGGTGACAGGAGGGTGGACATCTATTATAATATTATTACGGACAGTGTACACACCTTACATCCTAACTGGCCATGGTGTGGGATGAGTATGGACTGGATTGGTGTTTCCCAACCAGGGTGCCTCCAGCTGTTGCAAAACCACAACTCCCAGCATGCCTTGACAGACTTAGGCTGTCCGGGCATGCTGGGAGTTGTAGTTTTGATACAGCTGGAGGCACCCTGGTTGGGAAACACTGGACTGGATACTTATATCATTGAGTATATTGCTATATTTACATTCAGAGCTACCAGAGTAACACCACTTAAAGGGCCCCTGATCCTCGATGAGCCAGCAGGGCTCCAAGGGGTTTCCCAACACCACAAAATGAATGGCCATGGGTGACAGGGGGAGTGGGGGGGGGGGGGTAGACATGGGTGACAGGGGGTGTAGGACATGGGTGACAGGGATGAACAGGGAGGTAGACAAGGCGGACATGGATGACGGGGGGTGGACATGTGTGACGGGGGGGGGGGGCAGAGGGTGGACCTGGGTGACAGTGGGGGGGTTTGGACAGGGTTGAGGAGGGGTAACAGAGGGGTGGAATGGGTACGGTACCTTAAGCAAGCCAGCCCGCAGAGCTTGCAGTTCCACGGCAGTCCAGCGTAAATGTAGCTCGCTCCGACGTCGGGCCTCATTTTCGGCTCACTGCGCCGCAAGGAGGAGGGGGACGCTGTGTGCGCAGTGCGCACGCAGGCTTCCCTTCCCCCCTGCGCGCAGGCCGGGGCGGGACATTTGAAAAAAAAATCTCGCCAAATTCACTGCTCTAACTACACGATTTAGGCGGCCGCGAGGCCCCTTTTAGCGCGAGGCCTTAGGCGGCCGCCTAAGTCGCCTAATTAGAGAGCCGCTTCTGCTCAGATTTCATGATGCCTTGCACACATTCAAGGCACCCAGTGCCAGAGGCAGCAAAACAACCCCAAAATATAATTGAACCTCCACCATATTTCACTGTAGGTATTGTGTTCTTTTCTTTGTAGGCCTCTTTCCGTTTTTTTGTAAACAGTAGAATAATGTGCTTTACCAAAAAGCTCTATCTTGTTTTCCCAGAAGGATTTTGGCTTACTCAAGTTCATTTTGGCAAAATGTAGTCTTGCTTTTATGTCTCTGTGTCGGCAGTGGGGTCCTTCTGGGTCCCCTGCCATAGCATTTCATTTCATTTTAATGTTGACGGATAGTTCGCACTGACACTGATGCTCCCTGAGCCTGCAGGACAGCTTGAATATCTTTGGAACTTGTTTGGGGCTGCTTATCCACCATCCGGACTATCCTGCGTTGACACCTTTCATCAATTTTTCTCTTCCATCCATGTCCAGGGAGATTAGCTACAGTGCCATTAGTTGCAAACTTCTTGATAATGTTGCGCACTGTGGACAAAGGCAAATCTAGATATCTGTAGATGGACTTGTAACCTTGAGATTGTTGATATTTTCCCACAATTTTGGTTCTCAAGTCCTCAGACAGTTCTCTTCTCTTCTTTCTTTTGTTGTCCATGCTTATTGTGGCACACACAAACACACAATGCAAAGACTAAGTGAACTTCTCTCCTTTTTATCTGCTTTCAGGTGTGATTTTTATATTGCCCACATCTGTTACTTGCCCCAGGCGAGTTTAAAGGAATATCACATGCTTGAAACAATCCTATTTTCAACAATTTTGAAAGGGTGCCAATAATTTTGTCCAGCCCATTTTTGGAGTTTGGTGTGACATTATGTCCAATTTGCTTTTTTTCCTCCCATTTTTGGTTTAGTTCCAATACACAAAGGGAATAAACATGTATATAGAAAGAGTGGTGTCCCGGTTCCGTATCCTATCCGGTCCCTTTTTATTGTGGGTCCCCATAGCCAGAGTCCCTAGGACATCAGGGTTCCTATTATCCTGTCCACCCCTAGTCACCTCTCGTCCAGATAGTTATTGCACCAATAGCATACTTAGGAAGCATGTAAATATTATATAAAAGCTCTATAAATAGTTAATTACCTGTTCCCTAGCGTAGCAGGACCTTGCGGGTCATGTGGTTAGGTGAACTCTATGGCATTTCTGCTTGAGGACCTTTGGAGGTCCTTGTGACGTAGTCAATCTCATCACTCATTGTAACAGTGAATGACGGATGTTTGGACCAATCAGATTAGCCCCGCCCCCTGCCCATATAAGGGAGCAGCGGCCATGTTCTCGCTCTCTTGTTCCTTTGCAAGCAAGCAAGAAGCATCTGCTCTGCTGAGATCAGTGAGTCTAGGCCTGAACCTTGCGGCGACGGCCGATAACTTCTAATTTCTGAGTGTATCAATCCCCACACACTCTGCAAGATCACCAGACCTTATCTATCCCCTAAATCCGGAAGGATCTGCAATAATTACCCTAAATTCAGAGACTTAAATTTATTTAAAGGTCCGCAACAATTGTCAGTCATTGAGCTATATAAAGACTGTATTCCTGAGACTGTCATTGTTCATTGGATGTACCGCAAGCACTTAAGTAAAGTTACCCAAGTTCAAGTACATTGTGGACTTTCAGTCATTTCATTACATGCACCTGTCGTTTCTGGGAAGGGCGGCGATAGGCCGGAGAATTACCTCAGCATACTAGCCCTCAGCATGGCGTCACGAACTATAGGGTTAACATTAACCCCTTATCTACTACAACATCCCAACTACCATACACCCCCCCCCAAGGCTACCACACATGTGTTACTGCAATCCTTTTCTGTGGGAAATACTTAATTTTCTTGAAAAATTTCAGGGGTGCCAACATTTACGGCTATGTATATATATATATATATATATATATATATATACAGGGTGGGTCATTTATATGGATACACCTTAATAAAATGGGAATGGTTGGTGATATTAGCTTCCTGTTTGTGGCACATTAGTATATGTGAGGGGGGAAATTTTTCAAGATGGGTGGTGACCATGATGGCCATTTTGAAGTTGGCCATTTTGAATCCAACTTTTGTTTTTTCAATAGGAAGAGGGTCATGTGACACATCAAACTTATTGGGAATTTCACAAGAAAAACAATGATGTGCTGGGTTTTAACGTACCTTTATTCTTTCAAGAGTTATTTACAAGTTTCTGACCACTTATAAAATGTGTTCAATGTGCTGCCCATTGTGTTGGATTGTCAATGCAACCCTCTTCTCCCACTCTTCACACACTGATAGCAACACCACAGGAGAAATGCTAGCACAGGCTTCCAGTATCCGTAGTTTCAGGTGCTGCACATCTCATATCTTCACAGCATAGACAATTGCCTTCAGATGACTCCAAAGATAAAAGTCTAAGGGGGTCAGATCGGGAGACCTTGGGGGCCATTCAACTGGCCCACGATGACCAATCCACTTTCCAGGAAACTGTTCATCTAGGAATGCTCGGACCTGACACCCATAATGTGGTGGTGCACCATCTTGCTGGAAAAACTCAGGGAACGTGCTAGCTTCAGTGCATAAAGAGGGAAACACATCATCATGTAGCAATTTCCCATATGCAGTGGCCTTGAGGTTTCCATTGATGAAGAATGGCCCCACTATCTTTATACCCCATATACCACACCATATCTTCAATTTTTGTGTTCCAACAGACTTGGAGGGATCTATCCAATGTGGGTTAGTGTCAGACCAATAGCGGTGGTTTTGTTTGTTAACTTCACCATTCACATAAAAGTTTGCCTCATCACTGAACAAAATCTTCTGCGTAAACTGAGGGTCCTGTTCTAATTTTTGTTTTGCCCATTCTGCAGCACCTGAAACTACAGAAACTGGAAGCCTGTGCTAGCATTTCTCCTACGGTGTGGCTATCAGTGTGTGAAGAGTGGGAGAAGAGGGTTGTATTGACAATCCAACACAATGGGCAGCACATTGAACACATTTTATAAGTGGTCAGAAACTTGTAAATAACTCTTGAAAGAATAAAGTTACGTTAAAACCAAGCACATCATTGTTTTTCTTGTGAAATTCCCAATAAGTTTGATGTGTCACATGACCCTCTTCCTATTGAAAAAACTAAAGTTGGGTTCAAAATGGCCAACTTCAAAATGGCCGCCATGGTCACCACCCATCTTGAAAAGTTTCCCCCCTCACATATACTAATGTGCCACAAACAGGAAGTTAATATCACCAACCATTCCTATTTTATTAAGGTGTATCCATATAAATGGCCCACCCTGTGTATATATATATATATATATATATATATATATATATATACAGGAAGTTAATATCACCAACCATTCCTATTTTATTAAGGTGTATCCATATAAATGGCCCACCCTGTGTATATATATATATATATATATATATATATATATATATATACATATATATATATATATATATATATATATAGCTATCCCCCTCTCTCTCTCTATACATATATATATATATATATATATATATGTATATATATATATATAAATCATATATCTGTGTATGTGGAAGGTTGGTTGCATACCTGAATTTATGGGAGGGGCCTAGGTGGTATAAATACGTCCACGTGCAGGTTCAGGGGGCACGTCGAACGTTATGCTGTTGGTGGGTGTGGCTTTGTCCGGCAGCCACACGGATCGAATCTCCCGCCAAGTGACTCTCGCTGTCGTTGGAGAGGGTGCGCAGAAGAGGCGTTACACGCTACGGGGGTACTCGCTGGTTTGGCCGCGAGGGTATCCGGCACAGCAGGTTAAGGTATTGTGGGTATCCTGTCGGCGCTGCCTGAACTCCATCGAAGTCGGTGTGAAACCTCTCCAGTTCTGCTCATAGCAGGACCAGGGGCTGAGCTGTTGCTAAAAGAGGGACGGTTTGCCGAACGTACGGTCCGCCGAGTTGCAGCCTCTGCTCGGCCGGTGTACTGCTGACTGCTATGGGGGGTCATCTATAGCACTTTTCTGAGTGGTTGCGCAGGGTTGTTAGATGTAATTCCCCGCTGGTGCTGCCCCAAGTCAGCTGGACACGAAAGCTGGGCGGTCTCGGGGGACGGAGTAGGTGGATAGACTAGTCATGGACCGCATCAGTGTCTGTTAGGCACGGAGTCGGCACCTGTAGGTAGTCCCGCCTTTTTTGTACTACACTCCGGTATACTATATTGCTCCCTGAGCCTGTCTCCAGGGTTAAGGAACTCAGGAATGTAACACGTGTAGGTTGCCAATACAGCATATACACTTAAAGTGATACGACTAACGTTTTTTCGCACAGTATATCCTTTGCGTTTAATTAGATAAGACACGCTCATGTTGGGTAACACCTTGGTATTTTTTCCCACAGCATGCACGCTAGTATCTTCCATACAATATACACGCTGGTATTCCCATACAGTATACATGATTGTATTTTCATACAGTATACATGCTGGTATTTTTATACAGTTACACGCTTGTATTTTCGTACAGTATGCACGTTTGGTACACGCTAGTATTTTCTTAATATATACACACTAGTATTTTTTCTTCATACAGTATACTTGCTTGTATTTTCATACAGTATACTTGCTTGTATTTTCATACAGTATACTCGCTTGTATTTTCATGCAGTTCACACGCCTGTATTTTCCACACAGGTTACACGCTTGTGTTTGTTCATACAGTATGCATGCTTGTGTTTTCATGCAGTATGCATGCTTGTGTTTTCATGCAGTATGTATGCTTGTGTTTTCATGCAGTATGCATGCTTGTGTTTTTATGCAGTATGCATGCTTGTGTTTCATACAGTATGCGTGCTTGTGTTTTCATACAGTATGCATGCTTGTGTTTTTCATACAGTATGATACGCTTGTATTTTTCATACAGTATAACACGCTTGTATTTTTCATACAGTTTACACATTTGTATTTTCCACACAGTATGATACGCTTGTATTTTTCATACAGTATAACACGCTTGTTTTTTTTTCATGCAGTATGACACGCTGGTATTTTTTCATACAGTATGACACGCTTGTATTTTTTGACACAGTATGACACGCTTGTATTTTTCACACAGTATCACTCGCTTTTATTTTTCATACAGTACGACGCGCGTGTATTTTTTCATACAGTATGACACGCTTGAGTTTTCCACACAATATGACACATTTAGTTTTCTATACAGGATAACACGATGATGTGTTCCATACAGTATAATACGCTTATGTTTTCATATGGTGTGACACAATTAGGTTTCTATTCTCTATAACACGTTTGTGCTTCCTCACAGTATAACACTCTTTTACTATAGGTTACTACATACTTATGTTTACATACGGTATGATATGCTTATGTGTCCATTCGGTACAACACACGTTTCCCCATACGATTAACACGATCTGTTTCTATATGTTTTTATTACACTCGTTGGTTTCCATACGGTACTATACGCCTGTCGGCCTATAGCATAAATGGCTCATCCTTTGTACGGTGCTGAGCATATGTGCCTATGGTAATTGTGTTTAGGCATGTGTTACTAAGCCTTGTCGCCATAACATTGTCACATATACATGTGGTTTGCTTGTACGTTCATTACGATAGCAGCGTGGTTGCTGTTATAGCGCTGCTACTGCACGTGTTCCTATAGCATTGGTACCACGTATACGTTACCATAGCGTTGTTACCACACGGGTGTTACTGTAGCATGGTATTACACAGTAGTTACTAGTTTGATGTTGGCTCACGTGTTATGTCAAGCTTTGTTGCTACGCTTACATTATTTTGTTGTTGTTGTTGGTGTTGTTATAGCATGGACCACGGCGTCATGCGTACTTGGGAGTTGGTTAATACATATGTATTATATGGCATACACGTATTATGCCAGTGACTGAACAGCTATTTGCGTTGTTAACCCCTTAAGGACTCAGGGTTTTTCCGTTTTTGCACTTTCGTTTTTTCCTCCTTACCTTTTAAAAATCATAACCCTTTCAATTTTCCACCTAAAAATCCATATTATGGCTTATTTTTTGCGTCGCCAATTCTACTTTGCAGTGACATTAGTCATTTTACCCAAAAATGCACGGCGAAACGGAAAAAAAAATCATTGTGCGACAAAATCGAAAAAAAACGCCATTTTGTAAATTTTGGGGGCTTCCGTTTCTACGCAGTGCATATTTTGGTAAAAATTACACCTTATCATTATTCTGTAGGTCCATACGGTTAAAATGATACCCTACTTATATAGGTTTGATTTTGTCGCACTTCTGGAAAAAATCATAACTACATGCAGGAAAATTTATACGTTTAAAAATGTCATCTTCTGACCCCTATAACTTTTTTATTTTTCCACGTACGGGGCGGTTTGAGGACTCATTTTTTGCGCCGTGATCTGAAGTTTTTATTGGTATGATTTTTGTTTTGATCTGACTTTTTTATCACTTTTTATTCATTTTTTAATGGTATAAAAAGTTACCAAAATACGCTTTTTTGGACTTTGGAATTTTTTTGCGCGTACGCCATTGACCGTACGGCTTAATTAATTATATATTTTTATAGTTCGGACATTTACGCACGCGGCGATACCACATATGTTTTTTTTTTTTTTTTTTTTTTACACTGTTTTATTTTTCTTATGGGAAAAGGGGGGTGATTCAAACTTTTATTAGGGAAGGGGTTAAATGACCTTTATTAACACTTTTTTTTTACTTTTTTTTTGCAGTGTTATAGGTCCCATAGGGACCTATAACACTGCACACACTGATCTCTCATCCTGATCACAGGCGTGTATTAACACGCCTGTGATCAGCATTATCGGCGCTTGACTGCTCCTGCCTGGATCTCAGGCACGGAGCAGTCATTCGTCGATCGGACACCGAGGAGGCAGGTAAGAGCCCTCCCGGTGTCCGATCAGCTGTTCGGGACGCCGCGATTTCACCGCGGCGGTCCCGAACAGCCCGACTGAGTAGCCGGGATACTTTCAGTTTCACTTTAGAAGCGGCGGTCAGCTTTGACCGCCGCTTCTAAAGGGTTAATACCGCACATCGCCGCGATCGGCGATGTGTGGTATTAGCCGCGGGTCCCGGCCGTTGATTAGCGCCGGGACCCACGCGATATGATGCGGGATCGCGGCGCGATCCCGCTTCATATCGCGGGAGCCGGCGCAGGACGTAAATATACGTCCTGCGTCGTTAAGGGGTTAAGTTCAAGTTAATCATACATTACCATACGCATGGCTTGGTGTTTGTTGCCACACGTGTTGGTCACAATACTCATTCATACGCTTACGTATTTCTAATATTCTGTGTATACATTACTTCATGCTTGACGTGGTGCTTTCTCCCCATGCATTTCGGGTACCCAGCAAACGTCCACAAACGCGTACGTTTACGTTAGGCATCTTACCTTAGTCCTAATTCTAAATTGATTTTATGTCGAGATCGTGTTACCTTACCATACCACTATCATACTTTTCTACTTCAAACTATCTTACTTTGCACATGGCTCCCTTACACGTTTGTAGTGTTGTCAGAAAAGCATATCATGCTCACACGATTTAAGCACAGGTGTTGACTGCCAATTGAGTGTCACAGTAGAGGATTCATACGCGTACGTCATTGATTGTATACGGTATTACATGCTGGGCACGGTGCTTATTCCTACACACATCTTGGGTACCTAGCAGTCTCACCATACTCATGCGTTAGTGTCTGGTCAGTTTAGGGTTGGTTTTACTAGTCATTTTGTTCTTATGGCTACTTACGCTATCTATTTTGTTTGTTGCCCTATGAGTTAGTATGGTCACACTTGTATGACACTTGAAGTTTGGGCTTGCAGGTAGATCAGTAGGATATATGCACTAGTGTCCTTGTTGTTCTCCGATTTCGGTGTTGATACGTTTGTCACTTTAGTTTTGAATAGCTGCATTGTCATTTTACATTCTACAGGCATAAGCTGTTTTAGCTGTTGGGACATTGGCATAGCAAGGGGTGTCACTACGAGTTACTCAGCATTAGGGTTGTAAGGTACACTTCAGCTGATTTATATGTGTTGTCATGTTAGGTTCCTGTAGGTAGGTGTGGTTATCATGAATGGGTTCTTATAGCTTGGTTACGTTGGTACAATTAGCATTGACACTACATGGTTACTCTTGCTTTACGTCAGGTTCATTAGTCTCAGCATCGTTGTATTCTTGCAGGGTAATCACAGTGCACAACTCATTACACATAACGGTGTAGGCATCATGCATAGATGCTCGTTATTAATCCATGGGTCATGTCATACTTACAGGTTGTGGGTATTCTCAGCCTGCCTGCCACATCTGCAGAGGAATACATTATATGGGCTATTGTCTCGGACACGTCTTTTCCAGAGCAATAGATACAGGACACATAGGGGGTATATACCTGGCATGCCTGACACGTTTCTCAGGTGGGATGTGCCCCTTGGTTGTTGTTGCTGACACATTTTCAGAGCAATGACATCGCTACACATAGGCAGTTGTATACCTGCTATGCCTGTCACACTTTCAGGTGGGATGCACTGCATAGTCATATGTGCTGACACGCTTTTTCAGGACATGACTGTCATGTTTGTCATTAACTTCTCAGCGTACAGGTGATATATTCACACGCGGGACATGGTACAGTTAGTCATTTTTCCTTGTTTATAGTCACAGCTTGGTTATGTTGGTACTATTAGCATTGAGACGTTACAAAGAAGCAGGAAAATAATCGGCAACTCACCGCAGCCAGCTGAGTAAATCTTCTTTTATTTCATACTCACAAATGTATTACATGGGAAGAGGGTAGTGGGGGGACACAGGATGGCGACCAAGCTCCGTTTCGCACGATGATCGTGCTTCCTCCGGAGGAAGCACGATCATCGTGCGAAACGGAGCTTGGTCGCCATCCTGTGTCCCCCCACTAGCCTCTTCCCATGTAATACATTTGTGAGTATGAAATAAAAGAAGATTTACTCAGCTGGCTGCGGTGAGTTGCCGATTATTTTCCTGCTTCTTTGTAACGTCTCCATGCACTATTGCCAATCAGAGCACCACCTCCAGCATTCCTAGTCCAAGTCTGCCATTTCATCACTGTTCTATACCTAAATGGGGAAGTAGTGCCGTGCTGGCTATCTACGAACTGTGACTATTAGCATTGACACTACATGGTTACTCTTGCTTTACGTCAGGTTCATTAGTCTCAGCATCGTTGTATTCTTGCAGGGTAATCACAGCGCACAACTCATTACACATAACGGTGTAGGCATCATGCATAGATGCTCGTTATTAATCCATGGGTCATGTCATACTTACAGGTTGTGGGTATTCTCCGCCTGCCTGCCACGTCTGCAGGGGAATACATTGTATGGGCTATTGTCTCGGAAACGTTTTTTCCTGAGCAACAGGACACAAAGGGGGTATATACCTGGCATGCCTGACACGTTTATCAGGTGGGATGTGCCCCTTGGTTGTTGTCGCTGACACGTTTTCAGAGCACTGACATTGCCACACATAATCAG
This sequence comes from Hyla sarda, assembly GCF_029499605.1. NCBI lineage: Eukaryota > Metazoa > Chordata > Amphibia > Anura > Hylidae > Hyla > Hyla sarda. The sequence goes on along the minus strand of NC_079192.1, from coordinate 221,980,729 downwards.
TTGTATACCTGCTATGCCTGTCACGCTTTCAGGTGGGATGCACTGTATAGTCATATGTGCTGACACGCTTTTTCAGGACATGACTGTCATGTTTGTCACTAACTTCTCAGCGTACAGGTGATATATTCACACGCGGGACATGGTACAGTTAGTCATTATTCCTTGTTTATAGTCACAGCTTGGTTACGTTGGTACTATTAGCATTGACACTACATGGTTACTCTTGCTTTACGTCAGGTTCATTAGTCCCAGCATCGTTGTATTCTTGCAGGGTAATCACAGCGCACAACTCATTACACATAACAGTGTAGGCATCATGCATAGATGCTCGTTATTAATCCATGGGCCATGTCATACTTACAGTTTGTGGGTATTCTCAGCCAGACTGCCACGTCTGCAGGGGAATACATTATATGGGCTATTGTCTCGGAAACATTTTTTCCTGAGCAATAGCACACATAGGGGGTATATACCTGGCATGCCTTACACGTTTATCAGGTGGGATGTGCCCCTTGGTTGTTGTCGCTGACACGTTTTCAGAGCAATGGCATCGCCACACATAAGAAGTTGTATACCTGCTATGCCTGTCACGCTTTCAGGTGGGATGCACTACATAGTCATATGTGCTGACACGCTTTTTCAGGACATGACTGTCATGTTTGTCACTAACTTTCTCAGCGTACAGGTGACATATTCACAAGCGGGACATAGTACAGTTAGTCATTATTCCTTGTTTATAGTCACTGTTTCAGGGAATATTCTGTTTTCTGTAGGTAGTTTACTCCGGTGAGGTTCCATGTCTCATACGATTGGGTTCCTTACCATTGTTTTCTCTTACGGTTTGCCAGGTTTTGGCCATTATTTATAGAAACGGCATATGATGTTTTATTGAGAGTTGGTTCATGGGGTACAGTGAGGTAGGGAGCCTGTTTGTCAGTTCATCTGGAAAGTTATGTGGGGACAGGTATGTGATGTTTAGGGGTTAGCAATGGCATCTGGTGATATATGTGGTTTGTCGGTTTAATTAGGTAGGCTTAATTAGGTAGGCTTACGTTTCCATACGCACTGGAAGGCCTTGACGATAAGTAGAAGGTTGGTTACTAGAGATGAGCGAACTTACAGTAAATTCGATTCGTCACAAACTTCTTGGCTCGGCAGTTGATGACTTTTCCTGCATAAATTAGTTCAGCTTTCAGGTGCTCCCGTGGGCTGGAAAAGGTGGATACAGTCCTAGGAAACTCTTTCCTAGGACTGTATCCACCTTTTCCAGCCCACCGGAGCACCGGAAAGCTGAACTAATTTATGCAGGAAAAGTCAGCAACCGCCGAGCTGAGAAGTTTGTGACGAATCGAATTTACTGTAAGTTCGCTCATCTCTATTGGTTACATACCTGAATTTATGGGAGGGGCCTGGGTGGTATAAATATGTCCACGTGCAGGTTCAGGGGGCACGTCGAACGTTACGCTGTCCCACCCATTATCCCTCCCTCATTTTAAGTATTCTTTCCTTCAGTCTTATTCAGGGTATGCCCTCTTAAAGGTGTACCCTCCGACGGTGGCCTGGGCACACCTCTGCCGCATGTTAGGTGAGGTAGTTTATATTTGCTTCCTCGGATACAGGTTTAGGTGAGTGGTGATATATGTGGTTTGTCGGTTTAATTAGGTAGGCTTACGTTTCCATACGCACTGGAAGGCCTTGACCATAAATATATATTGTTTATTTTTTTGCTCATGTAAATGTAGATGCAAACTTTCACATTAGATCATATATATATATATATATATATACATATATATATATAAATATGTGTGTGTGTGTAAAACAAAAATAGAGAAAAAGATATATAGCCGCACATCCACAATTAGTATTTTCATCTACCTGCTTCTCAGCATAAATTTAAACACTAACAGGTTGTTAATATACATTTTGATCAAAAAGTACAAGCCCACTCGCCACGTCAAGGCCACCTATTTAGAATGGGTCCCCAACCCAACATTGACGTGGCGCCTGGCGGCGGCCACCACCCCCGCAACACCATGCCCACAGGGGGAGCAATCCAGTGGCCAAGCAGCCCCACTGCTGCCCGACCAAGCCCCTGGCTCCGGGCCACACCACCCCACAGACAAAGCACCACAGCAATAATGACCACCCCAGTGCAACTACACCAATGTGAATACCTACCAAGTGCTCCCTGCCAGAGGGCTTGGAGAATGTTAGGAGGAAACCTGCTAATTAAAAACGCCTGGGCCGAATGGGTGGAGCAGAGAGCTGGCTATGAAAGATGGGAAAGACTACAATTGTAAAATAAAAATAGAGAAAAAGAAACACAGCCACACATCTACAATTAGTATTTTGATCTTCTTGCTTCTCAGCATAAATTCAAACACTAACAGGTTGTTAGTATACATATTGATCAAAAGTACAAGCCCACTTGCCAAATCAAGGCCACCTATTTAGAGTGGGTCCCTAACCCAACATTGGCTTAGCGCTCGGCGGTGGCCGCCACCACTGCAACACCATACTCACATTGGTGTGGTTACACTGCAGCGGTTATTGTTACTGTGATGCTTTGTCTGTGGGGTGGTGTAGTCCGGAGCCAGGGGCTTGGTCGGGCAGCAGTGGGGCTGCCTGGGCACTGGGTCACTCCCCCTGTAGGCATGGTGTTGCAGTGGTGGTGACCACCGCCGGCGCTACACCAATGTTGGGTCAGGTGGCCTTGACGTGGCGATGTATTTGTCATATATATATATATATATATATATATATATCCATATCTCTATACAGTGACCCGACCTACGATGGCCCCGACATACGATCATTTCAACATGCGATGGCCTCTCAGAGGCCATCGCATGTTGAAGGCAGCATCAACATACGATGCTTTTGTATGTCAGGGCCATCGCATAAATGCCTATCCGGCAGCGCAGACTTCTTCAGCTGCCACAGGATAGCCATTTATGGGGCCCCGTGTGGTCCTCTGACGATCACTTACCTGTCTTTGGGGGTCCGGCGCGACCTCTTCGGGATCCCCTGCATCGTCGGCGCTCTCCCTCGTCGTCATCACGTCGTTGCGCATGCAGTCCCGTCATCCAATAGGAGCGGCGTGCGTAGCAACGTGATGAAGGCGATGTGAGAGCGGTGATGGAGAGCAAGGATGCCAGGGAAGCAGAGGCCGTGCCGGAGCGTCGGGGACACCATTGGCTGTCCGGACATGCTGGGTGTTGTAGTTTTGCAACATCTGAAGGCCCGCAGGTTGTAGACCACTGTCCTATACTTTACATTGCACGGATCCCTCAACATACGATGGTTTCAACAAACGATGGTCCGTTTGGAATGGATTACCATCGTATGTTGAGGGACCGCTATATGTCTCTCTCTCTCTCTCTCTCTCTCTCTCTCTCTCTCTCTATATATATATATATATATATATATATATATATATTTATGTCATATATATATCATATATCTGTATATATATATTTTTTTTTTTTTTCACGCAGAAAGAGGAATGAGGAACAGGCAATTAAGGTCAAACCACTTGACCTACATTCCTTCGATGTTCTATTACCTATTTGACCTTAATTGGATGTGGTCTCATTATTCAATTAACCTTAATTTGCTCCAATTAGAGCCGCTACTGTATATTTCAAAACTTTCTTTCTTCCATTCATACGGCCCCAGTGACTCCCTGCCGGTCCCTGCTGCAACCACTGTGATTGCAAGCGGGGACAACTGGAATTCAAGAATTACAACTCCCATCATTTCCTACATAAAAATTTAAAGATTTTTCACATATATGAAAAGGTAATCCCACATCCCACATCCATGGTTACATATTCCCTTCTACAGTTTACAGCAACAAAAAAGTAATTTCCATCCTTCTGAAATTATAGCTCCCATCCATGTCTGCATATGCAGAGACATTGGAATTACAAGAAGAGTTTTGCTGTTTTGGCCATTTTAAAACTGAACATGCTTGTGATCCCAAACAACTCATGATAAGAATAGAATAGAAGAAGTGTAGTGTGGGATTAGAGGTGGCAATGTAAAATGTATATTAGCACAATAAGAAACTCACTGTATAGTCACCTTAGGGACAACGGGGACAACGGGGACAATGGTCCCTAAAGCAACCTAGTTTTAGTCCCTATTTGTACAGTAGATACGACAAATACGCCCTGCTGTGTTTTTATTATTTTTAACAGTTTCCTTTCTTTTTATTCAGTTATTTTTATTTAGGTATACTATTATGATTTTTGGGTGGAAACAAACAGGTGGCCTCCCTGTGGCGAAGAATATAAAGATATAACAGCACCTTAAAGATAGTATATGCCGTCCAGAAGAATGCACATTAGTAATAGAGCTTACTATGTATTTGTATATTTAGGGTATATATGTTTTCATATGTTGAATAATAGTGTGGCATGAAGTAGGTATTTCATATATTGTAAAAACTATAGGGGTATTTTATATATTTTTCGTGAACATGGTGAAACTATGTTGCACTTTTTAAATGGAGATAGATGGATATGATGAGGTATATTGTAATTTATACACTCAGTATTTGAGTATGGGCACTTTATTGTATTTTATTACACCTTTAGAGTGGTCACTAGATGTGTAATATTCAGCAATTTGGTATTAGATATAGGTATAATAATAGCATGGACACTTTTAATTGTATTGGTACTATTGTAATATAATGTTCATGATATTATAAATATGTAAAATGAGTAGTACCATTATTTATTGTTACTGATTAATGTCACATTTGTTGTAAGCCACTATGTGTGAACCATTTATGGTGGCTGACTCATATAGACATCTCTTGCGGTGTTGCACTTTTTGTGTGTTTTAATTATAGCACTTGCACTTTATATTCATGGGTATTATAGGTCTGAATAATAGTTTGGGTTTACAAATGCAATAAATTTTTAATGTAGCACTATTGCAATATTTGGAATGAACATTGTAAATACTTTCTATTCCTCTATATTAGTGGAGTTTAAACAGCAATGAAAGTGTTAAGGCCCCTTTGGTGTTGTGGCCTTTCCCTACCAGTGCGCGTGTGTAGGGTTCCAAGGTGACTGGTAGCCGCTGCGCGCAGGTCCCGAAGGGCTGGCCCCGGACTTGCGCAGTAGTGGAGAGACGCCGGTAGTGTGGCATGACTGTGAGTTGCCAGACGTGCCAAGCGCATGCTTCAGCGGTCAGGTGGGGCCGGAAATCAACCCCAGGTGCATTTGAGTTAGCATATAAGGCCACAGGGAACAGCCACATGCACAGCCTCTTGAAAAACATCCTGAAATGTGCGTTGAGGTCAGAGGAGTGCACTGGCTATTCCCTAACATGGGTAAGATATTTTACTATACTTTTATTAGGTCACAGTAGTTGCCTTTTAGACTATCAGTAAGTATATGTGATATAGACGATGGTTATGGGGATCTCTGCATGAGACAATAATAAACATATTTGGAGTCAGTACACTAAAAGTTAACTGAGGGCAGCATGCAATAGGGTTTTTACCCACTGTGATCTATTATAAGGGATACATATGTAACAATCAGTTGCACTTTTTCCTCTGTGTATTATTTGTGTTGTATTTTGGATGCCATCATTTAAGCACCTAAATCATACATTAAAACATTTAAGTTGGGGTGATTTATTGTTTCTGACTGCTTGTTCGGTCATACCTTAGATTGCCTTTAACTTGGGCTGAGATGGGCTGGCATTGCCCTGCCAAGAACCCGGCGGTGGGTGGGATACCGCCTTATGCTGCTCTCCTAGTGGCTAGTATACTGTTCACTGTTAGTGCTGTTGCCAAAACTCTTATGTGTTTTCGTATATGTTTGTTCCTCTTGTTCTTCCTTTCTTTCTCTCTTCTCTTCTCTCTTGGTTCGTCTCTTCTCTTTCTCCTCTTCCCTTCTCCTACCCTTCCCTTTTACCCCTTTCCTGCTCCTCCCTATCCCCCCCGTCCCCCTGACCCTTGGTGAACCACCATGGATGCATTATCTGTCTGTTCGTTAAATGTGAAGGGTCTGAATGTCCCTGAAAAGCGAAGCCAAATATCTAGGTACCTGCATAAACAAAAGGTGTTAATTGCCCTGTTTAAGGAAACGCATTTTCTATCTACTGGTTGCCCTGTGATTAATGACCGGTTATATCCAGTATGGTTTCACTCAATGTCTACTGATTCTAAAACTAAAGCCTTTCATAGGTCCTTCCAGCCTACTGTATTGAAATCATCATGTGACCCTCATGGTTGCTATGCATTTATACAATTCTCTCATTCTTCACATGTATTCACCATTGCCTCTGTTTATTTTCCTAACCAGGGACAGGTTTCCTTTGCCTCTAAGGTCCTCCGTCTCCTGGATGAATTTGCTGGCTCTTCGCAGATAATCTTGGGGGGGGGGGGGGGGGGTGATTTCAACTGGGTATGGCATCCTCTCTTGGACACATCCACTGGTAAGTCCTGTTTGTCCTTTGCAGCTTTGCGTAGACTGAGGAAAGAACTCCTTGATCGCCGGTTGGTAGACGTGTGGAGTACGACTCACCCCGGGGTTAGGGACTTCATCTTTTTTTCACCTGCCCATAAATCCCATAGTCGCCTAGATATGGTGTTCCTTAGCCATCCTCTCCTTTCTCTCTCCCCACGCGCAACTATTGCCCCGATAATATGGTCGGACCATGCCCCAGTCCTTGTCAGCATACAATTCTCTCCTAGTGCTCCCCTTGCGTTCTCCTGGAGGCTAAATGATCATCTCCTTAAGGATGTCTTATGTGTGCAGGAAGTTAAAAGGGTGATCTCTGACTTTTTGGAAATACATGCCTCCGACGCTACCTCGGCGCCTACTCAATGGGAGGCGTTGAAGTGTACGGTCCGTGGCATATTTATAGCTCATGGCTCCTGTCTCAAAAAAGATCATGCTCGCCAACTACGTACTCTCTTTGACTCCCTAGCCTCCTTGGAGGCATTGAATAAGAGCTCTTATAATGATGCCACTAGGGCCCAAACTTCCTCTGTTCGACAACAGATACTCACTTGTCTAGATAGGAGATCGTTTTGCTTAAGGGAAAGGGCGCATAGGGGATTCTACGAGTATGCTGACAAGGCTGGCTCCTGGCTCTCCAGGGCTTTACATCCACGATTATCCACCCCTTACATCTTATCCTTGACATCTCCCATGTCAGGCAAATTACACTCTACACCGCAGATTGTTGAGGAGTTCCGAACCTATTATCAATCCTTATATAATATCAAGGGTAGATATTCAGATCTCCCTGTTTCTGCTTTGCGTGATAAAATTAATTCCAATTTAGACCGCCATAGTCTTCCTGCTCTGTCTTCCTCATCTTGGGAGCATCTGGAACGGCCGCCGGAGCTTGGGGAGGTGACCGACGCCATCAAAGTTTTGAAAAACGGTAAGAGTCCAGGACCTGATGGGTTTATGGCTCGATTTTACAAACTGTTCTCTGACATGGTAGCTCCTCCTTTATTACGATCTTTTAATTCTATAAACGATGGCACTCGCTTCCCTCCTCAGGCTCTAGCTGCCCTTATCACGGTGCTCCCGAAACCCAATAAAGACCCCTCTAGCTGTAGTAATTATCGAACCCTTTCGCTCCTGAATATAGATCTCAAATTGTACTCTAAGATCTTGGCCTTGCGTTTAGGTCCCTTACTACCCTCACTCATACATACTGATCAAGTGGGCTTTGTCATGGGCCGCGAAGCTAGCGATAATACCTTGAAGTCGTTCTCTCTCATTGCCGCAGCCAAATCCAAAGGCCTTAACCTTTGCCTTCTTTCTATAGATGCTGAAAAGGCCTTCGATAGAGTAGGTTGGGAGTTTCTGGATCTGGCTTTGGCCCATATGGGAATGGGACCTAGATTCCATAACCATATTCTGGCCCTTTATGGAGGTGCAACAGCTCAAGTTAAGGTGAATGGTGCGCTGTCGGCCCCGTTTGATGTTAGAAATGGGACACGGCAGGGTTGCCCCCTATCCCCGCTACTTTATGTGATTGCGATGGAATATTTGGCTGTTGCATTGAGACAGAACGACTCTATCAGGGGTCTCTCCTTACGTTCCTCCACTTGTAAGTTGTCGCTTTTTGCTGATGACTCATTGTTATATGTTTCCTCCCCTCCTATTTCCATCCCTGTTATTCTTTCCGAGTTCGCAGACTATGGTGCTTTGAGTCATTTCAAGGTTGACTCACATAAATTGGAACTTCTCAACATCTCCATGCCCCAGGATGTCTTTGCAGAGCTCCCCTCCCAATTTCCCTTCAAAACTCCACGCAACACAATTACGTATTTAGACATACAATTGGGACCTGATCTTTCCTCCTTGTTTCATATTAATTATCTCCCCTTACTGCGCTCACTGGAACGGGACTTCTCCTCCTGGGGCAAGCTTACGCTCTCATTGTTTGGCAGGATGGCGGCAGTCAAGATGGATGTTTTGCCAAGTTTATTATATCTTATGCAGATGCTACCCTTTCGGATTCCGGTGTCCTTCTTCTCCAGGCTCCGCTCCATGATAACCAGATTCATTTGGTCCGTGGGTGGTCCTAGATTACGTCATCAGATCCTGATACGGAGTCGGGAGAGGGGAGGCACGGGACATCCGGACTTCCGTCTTTATTATAAGGCGTGATTTGCTCTCGCATACTGGATTTCTGCCATCATGCCTCCTCCAAACAATGGGTAGCTCTTGAAACTGATCTTTCTCCGATCCATCCTGCTGCTCTTTCCTGGTTGCCCCCGGGGTCTAGACCTTCTAGTGTTGCTCTCCCTTTTCTCCCACGCCTTCTTCTGCCAGTGTGGGACTCCATCCTACATACCTCAGACATTTCATCCCGCCCTGGACCCCTCACTCCTTTGTTTAGTAATCCGGCTCTTGGTCATGACTCGGCTGTCCTTGCCTTATTGTCCTGTTCCGCTGCTTCCCTCCCCAGATTGCGTGTGGTGACCACCTCCTCTACCCTGGCCCCCCGGGCTTCCCTCAATACTGACTCTCCTGGTTCATGGTTCACCTATGAGCGCCTTCGTAATACTACCTATCCCTGCATCCGAATTCACAATTACATAGATCACTCACTGGTTTTGAGACTCTGTGCACTCTTTCCTCTCCACCTATACATACCATTTCCTAGGTCTACGCGATGCTGCGAAGTACAGTAGAGGACCCGATCAAACCAGACTTTATTACTCGCTGGGAGACGGATTTGGATCGTGTTTTTTCTGACTCTGAAATAGTTAAGATTTTTACTCTGACACACAGGGCTTCTCTTTCCTCTAGGATACAGGAGCGTAATTTTAAGGTTCTATGTCGGTGGTATAGATGTCCTGACCACTTACATAGGATTTTCCCTATGGTACCGGTGACGTGCTGGCATTGTCATCAGGGAGTGGGTTCTTACCTCCATACCTGGTGGGATTGCCCTCTCATCCATTCCTTCTGGGAGGAGGTGTTTGATTTGTACAATAGGGTTTCCTCGGGCTCGATCTCTCCTGATCCCACCGTAGCTCTTCTCTCTCTATTGCCTGGCTCATTGTCCGGGGCAAAGAAGGGTCTCCTGAGGCACTTTCTTGGTGCTGCAAGAGTGGTTATCCCTCGCCACTGGAAGACTATGGTGACGCCCACGAAAGTCGAGTTGGTGGAAACGTTAAATAGGATCCGTAGGATGGAGGAGATGGTGGCTACTGATAATGACAAATTGGAAGTCTTTACAGCGGTCTGGGCCTCCTGGGATAGTTATAGGGAATTGGCAGAATTTCTAACTTGGCTACGTTAGTTCATATGTCCTTCCCATGGTGGCATCTCTTTCCCCCCCCCCCCCCCTTCCCTACCCGTTCCCCCGCCTCCCCTCCTCCTGACTTTCTTATTCTTCTTTTTTCTTATTCTTTGCTTACTTCTCCTACATGTTTGTTCTACTGAACTCTTCTCTTATTGTGTCCTTCGACTTTGCTTTTTTCTTTTGTTTTGTATTCCTTTTACTGTACATCTCTTGGTGTTATTGGGACCTGCATGATTGGCTAATAAGGGGATATTTTGGACTGATGTTTAAGTTAGTGCACTGGGGGCTACACCTTCCCTCTCTATTAATGCATCCCTTTGATGGTTGTGGCTGTTGCGAGCAGTGTTATGGTGTTTATGGGGGTATGCTGGTAGCGGCCTCCTTATGGAGGTTGCGATTCATTCTTTAGGGACGGCTGGCCACTCCTGCATGGTATTGTGTACCCCTACTCATTCAGGTCTTTTGTGTAAGCAATTGATTGTTTTAAACTGTTTTGTTATATTTTTATTGTCAAACTCCAATAAAAACATATTTGCCATAAAAGTTGGTTTGGCTAGAACTCAAACTTCAAGTGGTTCAGTTTGGCAGAGCCTGCTAGAATAACATCAGCCACATGGCAGAAAGAAGAAAGCATCACTTGACATCACAGAATCCCATAATGCATATTAAACAGCTCTTTCAGGAAAACAGGAGGCAGTATAGGGGTAATGTGAAAACCGATAAAGGCGGACATCAGCGATTGCGCTGATGTCTGCCATCAACCCCTCAGATGCTGTGATCAATACAGATCACGGCATCTGCGACAATGCGCATGTGTAAATAGATTATCAGATCGCGCGTGGCGCTGTCACGGGGATCCGATCATCTAATATGGCGGCCGGAGGTCCCCTCACCTGCCTCCGGCCGTCTCCTGGGGTCTTGTGGTCTGGTCTGAAATCGAGCAGACCAGAGCAGAAGATCACCGATAATACTGATCAGTGCTATGCCCTATGCATAGCACTGAACAGTATAAGCAATCAAATGATTGCTATAAATCAGTGGCTCTTAACCTGGGTTCGATCGAACCCCAGGGGTTCGGTGAGTCAGTCTCGGGGGTTCGGCGGGGGAAGCCCGCCGGGTGTTTTTGCCTCGGCACATCCCTGTGTTCTGAAAGATGCTTTCAGAACACAGGGACGCCTCTGTTAAGAACCCTGCGGCCCCACAGGGACCGCCGGGAACTAGTGCACGCAGGGATGTCACTCAAGTCCCATGTGTGCGCCCATGGCAACGGAGCGCGGAGGAGCAGAGAAGAAGCAAGAAGGACGCACGCTGGTGGCTGGTAAGTGTTTAACAGCGGCGCGTCAGCTTCGGTGTTCCGACCAGTGATCCTCCGATCCTGCTATGGCCGGACCCGAGGAGCGGTGGTCGGAACACTGAAGTGGGGCAGTATACAGGCATACAGCCTCCAGCCATACTGTATGGCTCGAGGCTGTATGTCTGTGGGGGAACATACTGCACCTAATGTGGAGGGAAATATACTGCCAACATAATGTGGGGGACTATACTGCTAGCCTAATGTGGGGAAACATACTGCTAGCCTAATGTGGGGGACTATATTGCACCTAATGTGGGGGAACATACTGCCGGCCTAATGTGGGGGGACTATATTGCACCTAATGTGGGGGAACATACTGCCAGCCTAATGTGGCAGACCATATTGCACCTAATGTGGGGGAACATACTGCTAGCCTAATGTGGGGGACTATATTGCACCTAATGTGGGGGAACATACTGCCAGCTTAATGTGGGGGACTATATTGCACCTAATGTGGGGGAACATACTGCCAGCCTAATGTGGCAGACTATATTGCACCATGTGGGGTTACCCCGATCAATTGATCAGGGATGCGTATGAGAAAACTCAAAAATTGACTCAGGTTGACAGTGGTAACTTTACCTCATGTGGACCGCCCGATACCAACACTAGCGGAACCAGGTACCTCCTCAATCGACTCTTTGCATGAAAAGAACCACGAAACCGCACTAGTACCTAACACCTCCAACAGAAGAAAAACAGAGAAAACCATAAAGGAGAATCCAACCCTGAATTTTATCACCACTTATTCGGGAGGACACAGATTGATACAGCAAATCATAAAAAAAACATTGGGATGTTCTGAGGTCAGATCCCCATTTAATTTGATAACTCCCTGAAAAACTGGGTTTTACATACCGCAGGGCTCCCACCCTGCGGAATCTAATTGCCCCCAGCCGTGAGAAGAAGAAGAAGACTCCGACCAATACAGGACAGCAGAGGAGATGCGCTTTGAATTTCATCCCCCATAAGAATGGCGCCTTTAAATGTGGTCATCCTAGATGTTTGTGTTGTGTTACCATCTGCCACAAACAGTCAGCTTTTACTAGCACATCAACAGGGGCAATTTTCCACCTTAAATTCCACATGAATTGTCAATCCTCGTATGTCATCTACTTGATTACCTGTATATGTGGAAAACAGTACATTGGTCGGACGACACAACCTTAGCACCTACGTCTCAATCAACATAGGACTAATATCAAAAAATGATTTATTTTACATAGCTTGTCTCGGCATATTAGCATCCACCATAAGGATGCTCCAAATGCGATTACCATCATACCAATTGAACAGATCCCGGTCAGCACTGATAACAGATCTGCAGTACTGAATAAAAAGGAGATGTTTTGGATTTATACCCTGCAAACACTCCATCCTATGGGTTTAAATGAAGCCACCAAATTAATATGTTGAAAATCCTGCTACCCAGAGTCTCTGGGGTTTCTCATTCCGATCTCTATATTATTTACTTATATCTATCACTAGGAATATCTCCATCGTTCCGACGAGAATACATTGTGTCGGTCCGTGGTCCATTACAGGCATCATATAGCTCGGCCTAACCGCTTTCCTCCTGTGTTACATTATTACTAGCCCCCTTCATATAGGTTTCTATTCCGAATTTACCTCTAGTGGACTGCATATTCAAAAGAATACACAAGGAGCTCCGATTCTGTTGGAGCCTATACGGCCAATCCTAGCGCCCCCCAGCATGCAGCTGCTCAGCTTTGCGGCTGTCCATCCATCTGTCACTCCACACTATTGAGTCTGCCGACGTTTACGGGCATTTAGTGGTCTTGCCCGACTCTATGTATTTCCTCAGGCTTATTGAATTGTAAGTCTTTATTGCTTTCTGTTTGATATTTTGTATTCAGTGTGTATATATTTCATGTACGATATATGTTTTTATGACCTGTACTTTGCATATAAGTTCACTGATTTTTCCAATTAGATTACATGTAATTTTTTCGCTGGTTTTCCCGTCTATAAATTACAGCCCGGCCCACAAGTCCTTTAAGGATTGGACCTGAGGAAGAGGGGAGCGTGTCCCTTCACAACGCGTAGTCCCTTTATGTTTTGAATAAATTATGCCTTCACTTATCATCGGCTTCTGACATCCTTTTCTGCCGCACGGGTGAGCGCCGCAACAGGATCGCTTCTTAATCATCTTTGAATACACCTAATGTGGGGGAACATACTGCCAGCTTAATGTGGGGGACTATATTGTACCTAATGATGGGGAACATACTGCCAGCCTAATGTGGGGGACTATATTGCACCTAATGTGGGGGAACATACTGCCGGCCTAATGTGGGGGACTATATTGCACTTAATGTGGGGGAACATACTGCCAGCCTAATGTGGGGGACTATATTGCACCTAATGTGGGGGAACATACTGCCGGCCTAATGTGGGGGACTATATTGCACCTAATGTGGGGGAACATACTGCCAGTTTAATGTGGGGGACTATATTGCTCCTAATGTGGGGGAACATACTGCCAGCCTAATGTGGCAGACTATATTGCACCTAATGTGGGGGAACATACTGCCAGCCTAATGTGGGGGACTATATTGCACTTAATGTGGGGGAACATACTGCCAGCCTAATGTGGGGCACTATATTGCACCTAATTGGGGGGAACATACTGCCAGCTTAATGTGGGGGACTATATTGTTCCTAATGTAAGGGAACATACTACCAGCCTAATGTGGCAGACTATATTGCACCTAATGTGGGGGAACATGCTGCCAGCCTAATGTGGGGGACTATATTGCACCTAATGTGGGGGAACATACTGCCAGCCTAATGTGGGGGAACACTGCCTGCCTAATGTGGGAGAACACTGCCTGCCTAATGTGGGGGAACACTGCCATCCTAATGTGGGGGAACTCTGTCTGCCTAATGTGGGGGAACTCTGCCATTTTTGTGAAAATGACATGAGAGTGGCACTTGCCAAGGTAAAGCCGTGCATTTTTAAACTAGTCTTTGAAAGACAGCAGCAGAAGTCACACTGATTTGCAGTAAATATTCATTATGTTTTTATTTTTGTGTGAAAATCATGTTTTCATGGTTTTGATTTTTGTTCTTAATGGTTTTGTTCATTATGTGCACCTATGTATAAATATATACTTAAATATATACCTCCTATGTTTTGAATTTGAAAAAATCACATTTTAAACAGGTGGGGTTCAGTACCTCCAACAAGATTAAGAACCACTGCAATAAATAGTCCCCTATGGGGACATAAAAAGTGTAAAAATGTATTTAAAAAAATGTAAAAATCTTCTCCACCAATAAAAATTGTCCATTTTTTCCCATTTTATCCCCAAAAAGCATAAAAAAATTTATAAACATATTTGGTATTGCTGCATGCGTAAATGTCTGAACTATCAAATTATAATGTTAATGATCCAGTATAGTGAATAGCGTAAACCTAAAAAATAAAAACTGTTTTTTTGCCACATTTTATTCTCCCAAAAAATTATTATAAAGTGATTTAAAAGTTTCATACACGCAAATATGCTATTGATAAAAAGTACAGATCACGGAGCAAAAAATGACCCCTCATACCGCCCCATATACGGAAAAATAAAAAAGTTATCGGTGGTCAAAAGTAAAGAAAAGAATGTAGCCATGGGTATCATTTTAATCATATTGAGCCACAAAATAAAGAACACCTATCATTTTTACCATAAAGTGTACAGTGTGAAAACAAAACCCTCCAAAATTACCAAAATTGTGGTCTTCATTTAAATTTCCTCCCTAAAATTTTTTTTGGGGGGGGTTGCCATACATTGTATGGTAAAATGAGAGGTTTCATTACAAAGTACAATTGGTCACGCAAAAAACAAGCCCTTTTATGGGTCTGTAGATGGAAATATAAGAGTTATGGATTTTAGTAGGCGAGGAGGAAAAAAACGAAAACACAAAAATAAAATTGGCCTGGTCCTTAAGGTGAAAATGGGCTTGGTCCTTAAAGGGTTAAAGGGGGCAGAGAAACTGAAACTCTGTCAATAGAAGTAATTTATAAGGAAATACAGCTATTCACATGACAACTGATTGCAGAATCATATCTAGATTTCAGTTTCAACATTTGCCACTAGATGTCAGCATAACTATCTTTTCCCCTATGACCAGACGTAGAAACAAAACATAATAAATCACACTTTTAAATAGCAAACATTATTGGCACAAATGTGATCTGAATAAAATATAGTTATTTTATGTATTTTCATGCCAGCGGGTCTAGTTGTGTGTGTTTATTTTCTCTCTCTGGTCACACTTCAGTAACATATAGGGGGAGGGGGGAGGGGGGAATTTATCATTGATATACGCTGTATATTTTGCTTTGAAATTTAGCAAAATCTTTAGCAGCCAACAAACTAAGGCTGCATTCACAGCACGTTTTTGCAATACAGTTTCCGTATCAGGTTTTTGATGAAAAACGTATTCCTCAAAACCGGTCTAAACTGTATCAAAAAGTGTACACAAATTTTAACCTGTATACGGTTAAAAAAAAGTATACGGTTTGAAAGATGATGTCCGTATACGTTTTTAACTTTTCACTCCATTATGAATAAAGTTTCACGGTTTTCAATACGGTTACATATACTGTTTTCAATACGGTTTGCGACTTTTTGAGATGTACAAGGCTCATGCTGACTTTCCTTTTTTGACAGGGTCTATGTTATGTGCTGAATTTTTAAGTCGTAGAACACAAAAGTTGCATTCTGATGAGGTGGTTTATTTTCCAGCTTAAATCAAAGGACGGTGTTCTATATGGTTTATTTACTATCGTACTATCAGAGCACAGGCTATGAAATAGAGAAGGCATTTAATGATAAATTACACACTGAAAAAAAAAAAGGATATTAATAACTTTAGCAACATATGTGTTGCCCATGAAACTAAGGAAATAATACATATCCTCCCCGTAGTTTTCCACTTAAACATTGCTAGTCAATTGTAGAAATGGGGAATTTATACAAAAATATGGCGCTCAGGGTCCTGGATATTTAAAGGGGTATTCCGGGCAAAAACATCTTATCCCCTATCGAAAGGATAGTGGATAAGATGTCTGATGGTCGCCTGATGTCTGATGGTCGCCTGTGATGGTCGCCCGGTGGCCGCCTGTAATCAGTCCCAGAGCGAACACGCTCCGGGGACTGATTACAAACGAGGTGCCGCGTGCATGATCCCGGGGGTCCCCAGCGGCGGGACTCCCGCGATCAGGCATCTTATCCCCTATCCTTTGAATAGGGGAAAAGATGTGTAAGCACTGGAGAACCCCTTTAACCCCGTTCTTGACTCGGAGTTTTCCGTTTTTGCACTTTCGTTTTTTCCTCCTTACATTTAAAAAATCATAACTCTTTAAATTTTGCACCAAAAAATCCATATGATGGCTTATTTTTTGTGCCACCAATTCTACTTTGTAATGACATCAGTCATTTTACCCAAAAATCTACGGCGAAATTAAAAACTAAATCATTGTGCAACAAAATTGAAGAAAAAACTCAATTTTGTAAATTTTGGGGGCTTACGTTTCTACGCACTACATTTTTCGGTAAAAATTACACCTTCTCTTTATTCTGTAGGTCCATACGATTAAAATGATACCCAAATTATATAGGTTTAATTTTGTCGTACTTCTGGAAAAAATCATAACTACATGCAGAAAAATGTATACATTTAAAATTGTCATCTTCTGACCCCTTTTTTATTTTGCCGCATATTTTTGTATTGATTGGACTTTTTGATCGCTTTTTAATAATTTTTTCATGATATCAAAATACGCTATTTTGGACTTTAATTTAATTAACAATATATTTTTTTTTATTTGGACATTTCCTTAAGTGGGATACCACATGTGTTTATTTTTATTTACACAGTTTTTTTTTTAAATGGGAAAAGGGGGGTGATTCTTACTTTTATTAGGGAAGCGGTTAAATGATCTATATTAACTTTTTTTTTTTCACTTTTGTTTTGCAATGTAATAGCCCCCATAGGGGACTATAACTTGCAGTACATTAATCTCTCACACTGTTCAATGCTATGCCATAGCATAGCATTGATCAGTGTTTCTGTCGCTTGACTGCTCATGCCTGGATCTCAGGCACAGAGCAGACACGGAGGAGGAAGATAAGGCACCCTCCTCGTGTTCGGGACGCCATCCTCCAGCTGTTCGGGATGCCACGATTTTGCGACAGCGGTCCCGAACAGCCCACTTAGCTAACCAGTACTTATTAGCTCTCACTTTATTCCAGGATATAGTATCTGTATCTGTGTGTGACGGTTTTCTCACAATTCTTCTGTGATTTTCACCCCAATATTTATTTTTAATAGCATACAAAATTACTGTTGTCTCAGATTTTTCCAGGTTACAATGCGGCCGAGACCTGACCTCACTAGTCAGCTGATGACAGGGAGCCTGTCTGCTTCAGTGGGTGGAGCGATCGCTTGGTGGGAGAGAGCTCAATCTGCAACTAATTGTATTTTTGTAACAGCTGTAGGCACCCTGATTGAAAAACACAGGTCTTTTGAATGGATGCAGCTCATTTATGTTTCAGTGGGTGGGGTGGCTGATGTGTGGGAGGAAGGAAAATGGAATTATGGGATTTGTAGGCAAAGAAGGAAACTCAAACAGGAAAAACCAGTTCACAAAAGCTAGCCACAGTATTATGGTAATCTCACAACATAGCCATTTAGCCCCAAGACAAGCGCAGATCCTTCCTAAGCATGTCCATTACTGCTTGCCAGGTACGTACTAAAATCAGCTTATGGTGGATAACCCCTTTTAGGAAACTTTTCATGTTTTAGTAAGGCCCGGTTAACATTACATTTTTGCATCCTGGTTAAGCTGAGTTTTCACTTGGCAGTTTTTTTTGGATAAGTACCACTACAGTTATTGAGCCTAAGCCCAAAATAGATTAAAAAGAATTGCGAAAAATAAAGGAAGGACTTATATTTCTCTTTCTCCTGAATCCAATTCTGGCTTTGGCTCAAAGAACTTCCTAGTGAAAATGCAGATGCAGCCTCAAAAGATATTTTTTGTTCTTCTATGGTAGCAAAAAAGGTACATTTAAAATGGCACCCAACAAAACATTGATAGTATTTCATCAAACACAACTTCTGTCTGTAAAGCAAGACTTTTTTTAAAGATGATTTTATCCAAGTAATGTACCTTCTGTTTGCAGGCCTGTTGTTTTTTTCCAGTCAGTAACAATTTCCTTCAGTTTCTTTTTTCTCCTATATCAAACGTGACGACTTCAGCTTAGACTGAAATTCAAGAGAACTTCCTATTCTGCTGAGAAAAGGCTCCTTCCATCAGTCCCCTTGCCTGGGGTAAAACAGCTTTATGATTCACTCTACATATTTCCAGTATATATATGTCCTGGGAAATAAAATTCTACTTGATTCTTTATCAAATGTTCATCTGAAACAAGGATTCTGTTCTTTGCAACATGAAAATATGGCTTAAGCAGAATTATACTGTACATTCGAATGTTATAATGGTCATGTCAAAAGGAATGCTATCCTATGGGGCAGATTAATCAAAACCTGTGCAAAGGAAACAACCAATAGTATGGGGCGGGTGTACGCATCTCAGCCAATCACAGTGGCTTTGCTGACTCAGCATTAATCATCAGCTGCTTGGGAACATTTCTCTTCAGGGAACAGTTTTCTTTAGTACACCGGCACTCAAAAAAGTATTTCTTTATTCAAGCATAAACTACATATAACTGCAATGTTATATGCAGCTAATGCTTGAATAAAGAAATACTTCTTCAGCATTTTTGAGTGCCAGGATCCTTCTACCTCTATTGGATTTTTCTGATCCCAGGGCACCAACTCCTACAGTGCCGATTTACTTACACTCTGGACTTTAGTCAGATTCACAGACTGGTAAGGGGCATTCCCCAGCAGGTGTGACATCTTCTAAGCCATATATGGGAGAACTTCCTCCCTCACTCTGCTACACACAGCCCAGAGCAGTTCAGTGTGTAAGATGAGCTCTGATTGGATAAGGCTGCACCCCCCCCCCCCTCAGCCCTCCAGACTGCATTTCCTGATTATGGACTTCTGCCAGGCCAGCAGGAGTCCAAAGTTTGTGCAAGAGATGGGGTGAAATATGCTCTGGACAAGTAGAGAGACACCTAGTGTCAGCTTTTTTAACCTCTTAAAGACGAAGGGCGTTCCTGTACGCCCTGCGCCTACAATATAACCCGGGGTCACGGGCTGGCACCTAGTAACAGCTGGGACCCGGGGCTAATACCAGACATCACCAATCCCGGTGATGTCCGTTATTAACTCCTTAGTATAATATGAAAAAAATGTATCCCGGCAGCTCAGTCGGGCTGATCAGGACTGCCGCACTGAAACCGCGGTGTCCCGATCAGCTGAGGACACATGAGGATGGTCCCTACTTTTCTCCTCGGCATTTGATCTTCAATTGATTGCTCCTGAGATCCAGGCTGGAGCAATCGAGCACCGAAAACACTGATCAATGCAATGCTATGGCATAGCATTGATCAGTGTATGCAATCAATGTATTGCATGTTATAGTCCCCTATGGGGGCTATAACAGTGTAAAAAAAAGGGTAAAAAAAAGTTAATAAATGTGATTTAACCCTTTCCCTAATAAAAGTTTGAATCACCCCTCTTTTCCCATAAAAAAAACGATGTAAATAAAAATTATGATTATGATTTTTAAAATGCAAGGAGGAAAAACGAAAGTGCAAAAATGCTCCATCCTTTAAACACAAAGAAAACATAGAAAACTTCCTTTTTTTTTAAACAAAGTGCATAAGAAAGATTTGTTATTTACCATATGGAGTGCAATAGCAAACATTAGTTTTAATGACAGTGTTCATTTAAACCTCCTTCGGATGAGAGTCTTGGGAACATGTTCTGGAGATTGTGGGAATTCCCAGTTGGATTCCCCCCTCCCACATAATCTTGAGAATGAGAATGAGGTTCTGAGTCTCCTGTTAAAATGGACTGGTGCCTTTTTCATTGCCTATGGGAGCTTCTGGAGATAGCTGAGTACATCGCATGGCTAACTCCAACAGCTGTAGTAGACAATGTATGGAGCTGCAGCGTGAACGAACAACTGCTGTTCAATTCCGATGGAAGACTCAGGACCCCATTGGCCAGATCACAGGGGGTCCCATCCGTCAGACCCCCCCCCCCCCTCCGTCAAAATCATACAGTAATGCCCTGTCCTTTGGATGGGGATACACGTTACCCATAAACAATTTATTTAAGAATTCCTTAATTCTTCACTATTTGTCCCAATTGCATGCTTTTATTTTTTCTGTCTTTTCTTTCTCAATATAAACATATTCATTTAATATTAATTTTCCAATGTTCATTCCCACAGCAATGTTATTAATGTATTAAGCTACATTACCATTACACTACTACCCACATGCTCCACCGGAATCTGATAAAGAAGATGAGTTTATATATCACCTTTTCAAATAGTCTTCAACCTTTGCCGGGAGCCTGGGGGGAAACCTTCATTTTACTGCTAGATTCCCTGCTATGCCTTTACTTGTCTTCTAGACTTTACTCAGCTAACTCCTCACAAACCTTATTCTTCCACAACACAGGTGAGTTCATCTTTCTATTTTTCATTTTGAGTCTCTTTCTTTAAATTCATGATGTGGTTTCCCCATTTGTAATATACTAAACGAGTCATATTCACTGTGAATCTTGTCTATAAGTAAAAGTGCAGTTTCTGCAAATGATGTAGTAAATGTTTCCTTGTCTATTCCATGGGAGAAGTAAAAGCCAGGAGAATCACCCTTTCATCTATGTACATTCTGATACACTGTACACGTTGTGCATTGCGTTTAACAAGGATACAACGTGAAACTGTTTACTTTATCAATTTGATAAAGCATGCACTTGAGATATATAGATATATGTATATATAAATATTTAAAAAAAATTAAGCAAGGATTATCAGTGGTTCTGTCATCAGTTTATCTATGAACAAACACACATACTATGGTTGTAGAGGTAGCTGTCGGACAAGTATAAATATGTCTCGGACATTCTATAAAGCAAATAACACTAATCCCGATATCTTTATATTGGATTTTCTAATCATGCGGTTAAAGTGAAGGAACATTGTGCAAGCTATTTTTAAGTTATGATAGTACCAATTGTTTTATATTGTAATAACCTACAATGCCAGCTGTAAAATAGACCATATTCGAATTTGCGATATTTTGCGAATATATGGACGAATATTCATCATATATTCGCAAAATTCGCGTTTTATTTTCGCAAATGCGAAAATTTGCGAATGCGAAAATGACCATATGCAAAAATTAGCATATGCAATAATTAGCATAATCGAAAATTTGCATATGCAAACATTTGCAGGCCAGTCTCACACAGTAGTATTAGAGCCTTCTTTACACCACACAAGCTGGAAGCAGAGAGGGGTGATCACTGTGATGTGCACTGTGAAAAAAAAAGAAAAAAGGAATATTCGTAATTATGAATATATAGTGCTATATTCGCGAATATTCGCAAATACGCAAATATGCGAGATTTCTGAATAAAATTCGCATTGCGAATATTCGCGAGCAACACTATATATGATATGTTATTATGATGTTAAAACATATTAAACCTTTACAGATCATGTTATGATATTCAGACATTGTATTCATTTGAAGGCTGTTTTTAGCAATAATAAGCTGGAGTAGGTTATTTGGACATCTACCCAAAGGCAATAGACCCTTGTGGCAAGGTTGGCTCTAAGTGGGAGTTATCTTCTTCTGAACCTTTGGGGCCACTTATGTCAGAGTCTGGGTCGGCTGATGGATTCTCTGGTACTCTAGTGGGTCAGTCCAGCCCTGGCTGCCTGATGATGTTTATATCAACTAGGACTTTGAGTTCCAATAGGGGCAAAAGCTGCTAAAACATGACTGTCATTTTGGTGTTAGAATGAATGTGCCGCCATCCAGAATCAACCTGCTAGCTCAGTAGTGACAAAAACATTCAAAATGAATTTCTGCATTTCCAAAGACTTTACTGTGATGTTACTTTTTTTCGGAAATGTAAAAATGATTTTAATGTGTATATTTTTCATTTGTTCTAAAATTTCAAATAAGACTTCAGCATATAAAGTGTGGAAACTCTGTAATGTAACTACCGGTATTAAGCTTCCAAAACAAGATCTTAGACTGTGCTAGACTGAAAACAAAGGGGAGATTTATCAAAACCTGTAGAAGGAAAGCGGAGCAGTTGCCCAGAGCAACCAATCATATTGCTTCTTCACCTTCTTTCTTTCTTTTTAAGAAAAAAACTTCTGAAAAATAAATAGAAAAATATCTGGTTGTTATGGTCAATTGGTCAACTTTTGTTTTGCACAGATCTTGAGAAATGGGCATAAAAATGAAACAAAATATATAGTTCTGTATTTTTTTTACAGACTGAATGTCTAAAACAAACTGGGGAACCTATTTTAATACTTTATCTTCATGTACTGTTGCACATTTAAAGGGGTACTCCGCCCCTAGACATCTTATCACCTATCCAAAGGATAGGGAATAAGATGTCAGATTGCTGGGGTCCCACCGCTGCACGGGACCCCCGCAATATAGCAAGCAGCACCCACCTGTAACTGCTTCCGGAAGCGCTGGAGGTTCTCTGGCTAATTCCTCCCGACCACGGGGACGGAAGATCGTGATGCCACGACTCCTCCCCTGTGTGACATCATGCCCCGCCCCCTCAATGCAAGTCTATGGGAGGGGGCGTGACACTCCCTCCCATAGACTTGCATTGAGGTGGCGGGGCGTGACGTCACACGGGGGCAGAGTCGTGACGTCATGATCTTCTGTCCCCGTGGTCGGGAGGAATTAGCCAGAGAACCTCCAGCGCTTCCGGAAGCAGTTACAGGTGGGTGCTGCTTGCTATATTGCGGGGGTCCCGTGCAGCGGTGGGACCACAGCAATCTGACATCTTATTCCCTATCCTTTGGATAGGGGATAAGATGTCTAGGGGCGGAGTACCCCTTTAAATGTGCAACAGTACATGAAGATAAAGTATTAAAATAGGTTCCCCAGTTTGTTTTAGACATTCAGTCTTTCAGTCTATTTACTGCATAGCACTCATTCAAGTGGTGGGGACATTTTTTTTTTTAAATCAACTGGCTCCAGAAAATTAAACAGATTTGTAAATTACTTCAATAAAAAAAATCCTTCCAGTACATATCACCTGCTATATACTACAGAGGAAGTTGTATAGTTCTCTTCTGTCTGACCACAGTGCTCTCTGCTGACACCTCTGTCTGTGTCAGAAACGATCCATAGTAGACGCAAATCCCTATAGCAAACCTCTCCTGCTCTGGACACGGACAGAAGTGTCAGCAGAGAGCACTGTGGTCAGACTGGAAATAACTATACAACTTCCTGTGAAGCATACAGCTGCTAATAAGTACTGGAAGGATTAAGATTTTAATTTGAAGTAATATACAAATCTGTTTAACTTTCTTGCACCAGTTGAATTAAAAAAAAAAATTTCCACCAGAGTACCTCTTTAAGCACTATGTAGGTGTCAAAAGAAAAGAAGGCCAGGTATTTGATTGCGGGAGCAGGAGATTTAAAGGAGTACTCTGATATCAGATCAGACATCTACCCCAGTGCTGAAAACAAAACAAAAAAATAAATTCGCTTTGTGGATATATAATCCTTTTCCCTACCATGTCCTCTCACTACTTCCTCAGTACTACAATCACCAGCATATATTGTCTTCATCTACTCCCCTCCCACTGCACTGCTGCCAGTTCCCATCTCAGAGCAGTTGCAGAACATTTTAGTACACAGCAGACTATTGCTCTGCAGTCAGTATATCTGCAGCACCCGCTGCATACATTCTCTGTCTGCTCCTCTGCTTGTGGTATTGTTCATTGCATGGCAGCATGCTGTAAACACATCTTGTTCTTCCCCAATTGCCTAATGAAATATATATATATGTATATGTGCATTTGACAGAAAGCTGGTAATATAAAGGCTGTAGGGACTGGACAGAGGGGGCTTAAGCTCAGAGACAAGGACCAGCCAAGCCTCCTGAGTTAGCAGAAGATGATGCATCATCTTCAAAGAGAGGGAGAAGCGAAGTAGCTGCTGAAACAATGCCATGTTAAAAATTAAAGGACTAAACAACTTCCTGTGATGGGTATATCAAGAAAAAACATGCTGAAGACAGTACAAATTGTGATTACACTATAGTTTTATTTTAATACAATTTTATAATACCAGTACCCCTTGTAACCCACACTGTATATTGAATTTACAATGATTTGGGTTTAAAGCCCATGACCGTGCACCTTAAAGGGGTACTCCGGTGGTCGTGTTTTTCCATTTTTGACTTACCCTATTTGTTTTGTTTCATTTCTTTTTGTTGTTTAGACTACTCCATTTCCATTCGTTGTTGTCTTTTTATCCCCCACTTTGTTTTCCTATCTTTGCTTCTATTTCCTGTTTCTTTCTGTGCTGAAAACTACAAATCCCAGCATGCCACATGCCTTGCTGGTTTGGGGCGGCTCCTTTTTTTGTTTGTTTGTTCCGCCCTTTACCCCCCTACTATTTTCCCGGGTTGGCCCCCTTATACACAGCACACTAATATAATCAGCCCTGGTTGGGATACATTGGCATACACACACAAAAGGGACTACAACTCCCAGCATGTGTCATTCAGGAGTCTTCAGTCTGTGGCATAACACCAGCATGCTGCCTCTGTAGTCTCCTGGGGGTTGTAGTTCACCACACCTCTATAGGGCATACACCAGTGTCTCCCAACCAGGATGCATCCAGGTGTTGCAAAACTACTACTACCAGCATGCCCGGACAGCCAAAAGCTGTCCGGGCATGCTGGGAGTTGTAGTTTTGATACAGCTAAAGACACCCTGGTTGGGAAACAATGCAGTTTGTTTGTAATATACTGAATATGCTAGGCCAGTGTTTCCCAATCAGTGTGCCTCCAGCTCTTGCAAAACTACAACTCCCAGCATGCCCAAAGGCTGTCAGGGCATGCTAGGAGTTGTAGTTTTACAACAGCTGGAGGCACACTGGTTTGGAAACACTGGTGTAACATTATGTGTATGCTGAATAGGCTAGAACAGTGATTCCCAACCAGTGTGCCTCCAGCTGTTGCAAATCTACAATTCCCAGCATGCCCAAAGTCTGTTCAGGCCTGCTTGGAGTTGTAGTTTTGCAACAGCTGGAGGCCCACTGGTTTGTAAACACTAGCATACACACATAACAGGGACTACAACACCCAGCATGTGTCATTCAGGAGTCCCCCCCCCCCCCTTCACACATAGAAATCCTCCCCAGTCCGAGATTTATTCCCCTGCAGTCTATACATCCCCAGCCCGTGCACTTTGTTATCCTCCCATTCAGATAACACTCTTATCTTCTCTGTCTTCTTTCAGTGCAGACCTGTGTCCTCAGAAGACAGAGCAGGGGGAGGGGAGATGAGGAGCTGTGTATGTCCTCTCTCTCCCCCTGCTCTAGCTTCTTTCTCTTCTTTCTGCTTCCTCCGGGAGGGGGAGATGAGGGGTTGTGGCTTCTTTCTCTCATGCAGATCTGAGTCCTCCGGGAGGGGGAAATGAGGGGGCATGGCTTCTTTCTCTCATGCAGACCTGCATCCTCCGGGAGGGGAAGATGAGGGGCCGGGGCTTCTTTCTCTCATGCAGATCTGCGTCCTCTGGGAGGGGAAGATGAGGGGGCGGGGCTTCTTTCTCTCATGCAGATCTGCGTCCTCCGGGAGGGGAAGATGAGGGGGTGGGGCTTCTTTCTCTCATGCAGACCTGCGTCCTCCGGGAGGGGAAGATGAGGGGGATGGCTTCTTTCTCTCATGCAGACCTGCGTCCTCCGGGAGGGGTAGATGAGGGGGCGTGGCTTCTTTCTCTCATGCAGACCTGCGTCCTCCGGGAGGGGAAGATGAGGGGCCGGGGCTTCTTTCTCTCATGCAGATCTGCGTCCTCCGGGAGGGGAAGATGAGGGGGTGGGGCTTCTTTCTCTCATGCAGACCTGCGTCCTCCGGGAGGGGAAGATGAGGGGGATGGCTTCTTTCTCTCATGCAGACCTGCGTCCTCCGGGAGGGGTAGATGAGGGGGCATGGCTTTTTTCTCTCATGCAGACCTACTTCCCCCGGGAGGGGGAGATGAGGGGTCGTGGCTTCTTTCTCTCATGCAGATCTGCGTCCTCCGGGAGGGGGAGATGAGGGGGCATGGCTTCTTTCTCTCATGCAGAGCTGCGTCCTCCGGGAGGGGGAGATGAGGGGGCGTGGCTTCTTTTTCTCATGCAGACCTGCGTCCTCCGAGAGGGGAAGATGAGGGGGCGGGGCTTTTTTCTCTCATGCAGACCTGCGTCCTCCGGGCTCTGAAAGAACAGGGGGGGGGGGGGGAAAAGCCCTGACATGTTGTCCACAGCCTAATCCTAACATGGCCGACGTTGTGGACAACAGTAAGAGATCCAACACAGAATTACAGAACTTCCTGGCCCACAAACAGGTAAGAAAAAAAGACACATGCTACACAAACATATAATACATGTCAATTGCAAATAACATGAACATTAAAAGAAGATGCAATATAGCCAAAAATCTTAACCACCGGAGTACCCCTTTAAATGTGCAGCCTGTGGTCAAATACACGTTAAGCCCAAGTGATAAACACTTGTCCCATCAACACATTGTATTGGGGATTAAAGATTATTGGTTGTACTGCAGTAGCCTATGGTATTGTACTATTACTAGTAGCCATTTGAATGCAGCTTGTATATTCTCCAATACTACTATACTCTTATGGGTTTACAGTCTCACTAATACGCCAGGTCATGTAACATCCAAGAGCACCCAGCCAAGAAGGCTGTTCTCTTGGAATGACAGTAGTGCAACATGGTCACCAGGCTGTCTAGGGAACTGCAGTGCAGCCTTTTAATTAGGCATTTTTTTATGGGCAACACAGTTTTTTTTACAAGGAATTGTTCTACTGTATAACACATACATATTTATCGTTCTGTTTACCAACAGATTTCATGTATTGTGCTTTTGTAATGTGTAAAATAAACTTAAAGATTTATTTGCAATTTCCATATTATTTTTAGCCCAGATAATGATTGTCCTGGAACTAATTCTTTTAATTGCAGGTAAGTAGTAACTAGTTATGCTCATTTACTGGATGGATCTTGTGGCATGTCTCTTTGTTTGTTTGTTTGTTTGTTTATTTATTTAGAACAATTTTTGTCTCCCCTGGTCTCACACCTAAAACTGATTATTATATATTTTTGACAAGCTTTTTGCTCTTGACTTACATTCAATACTTGATATGATGTAACTGAATATTTTTATTCTTGTAAGTCATTAGAACATATTTCGAGACATCACCCTTTCCTTTTCCCCTCAGTATTTTTGTGCATTATGGTTTATCATTGTTTCATCCGCATGGGTCTCCGATAATAATGTTTTTTTTAAATTTTACTGGATTGCTATTAGACCCTTATCTCCCCACAGTCATCTATTTGAAGGGGCCATGGTGCTTTTGCAAGTGTACAAGCCTCTTTATTGTTTATCTAAGGTCATCCTTGCAATCTCCATACCATTACTAGTGGCGGTCACTTGAATGGAACAACACTGCAGTACTTTGTACTGCCACGACTAATAATACAGCGATTACATAGATGAGCACCATGGCCCAAACAGCTGATCAATAGGAATGCCAGGAATTGGACCCCTGCCAATATAATATTGATGGCCTATTTAGAGGACAAGCCATCACAATTAAGTCCTTCAATGTTAAAGGGGTTCTCCACTGCCCTGCCTTCCGGAGCTCCGCTCGCAGCGTCTGGAAGTTTATTACTCCAAACGCTGTGTGTGGGCTTCCTTTTTCAAAGCCGCCCCCTTGTGACGTCGCGCCCACCCCCTCATGGTGGTCCGCGGACAGGGGGACTACAGGGGGACTGCAGCGCCTACAAGGCACCTCCACAGCCCCTCCCATGCCGGACCGAGAACCTGCCAACTGCAGCGGCATACGGCGACAGCCACCAGAGACCTCAACGATATACGGAGTACCAGCATGCATCCATGTCCGGACGGCACGAAGCGCCAGCACCGGACCCAGTGACTCTCAACCACGGCAAAACTCATAATCACCTTTTCCCCCCTGCTATAGACTTAAATACCAATGACATTTTGAGCATTTGTAAACAGTATTTCAACACTGCAAAGTTCTTTTATCTTTATTTACCTTTCCTATTGCCCCTCCCTGACAAGCACACCTGACTGTGACGTCACCCAACCAGCCCACATTTCGGGCCTTTTCGCGGTCTATAAAAAGCATTATGTTAATTGTCTCTGTACCCATGACTTGAGGAAGAGGGGCGATCCCTCGAAACGCGTTGTCTGTCCTTTATGAAGCAATAAAGACTGAACTCTTTACCACACCTGTAGTTTTTCACCTTATTGACCACCTGGACGGATCCTGCGAGCGCCAGATGAGTATCTGATTTTCTATTCTGTGACCTCTGCCATGGGCACAGAACGCGCATCTTCACCCCCTCATGACGTCATGCTCGCCCCCTCAACGAAAGTCTATGGGAAGGGGGTGCGATCGATGTCACGCCCCCTTCCCATAGAGTTTCATTGAGGGGCCAGGCGTGACGTCACAAGGGGGTGGGCGTGATTTCACAAGGGGGTGGGCGTGACGTCACGAAGGGGCAGGCGTGACGTCACGTATTAAACTTCCAGATGCTGCGAGCGGAGCTCCGGAATGCAGGGCAGTGGAGAACCCCTTTAATATACCAGTTAAAACGTCATGAATTTGTGTCAACTTGGATCAACAAGAACCTAAAATAAAACCACTGATGCCTTTAGTACTATATTTTATGTAACTTCTCTATGTGATAATTAGAACAAGTTCCGCCAAGTCCAGTCTGAAATGTTATGTCAAGTCTCTAGGGCCTCAATTTAGATTTACTACTCAAGACTCAACCTGTTTTACAGACTAATCCCTGGAGGGGAGGTGACAAAAGAAGCTGAAAGTATTTGACTCCAGGTGTAAAGGGGTCCTTATGTTTTACTGCATTGTATCTAATATGTCAGTTCAACGAATCTCATGTTTCCTAAAGAGTAATATTATTATCACCACAACAGTATGTCTTTGCACATTATTTCTGCATGTTTGTACAACTCCATAGATCAGTAAAAAATAGCAATTTATGTAGACATTTATTTTTCATTTCCCTTCTTTATAGGGGAACGTGGAATCAGCAATATCACTATAGCTGAGCAGTGACAACACTCCCTATTTAAATAAGTTGTTATTCCAGACATTGTAGTGCAAAAAAGATTGACAAGGCTATTCAGAATGGACAGCATTGGCCTTCTTATTGATAGAAAGAGGGAAGGTTGATAAAAGGGTGACTGTAATATACAATACCTTACTAATTTTTCATATCTAAACAAAATACAGATTTAGTAGAAATATACTTGATCCATTGCTTTTTGATTTTTTTTGGCCTGGAAAAGTATAACATTTATTTCTTGTATTCAATGTACTTAAGATATATATTGAATAAGAAAATACAATTTTTATACAATTATTGTCTTAAGGCTGCCTAATTTATTGTTGTGATAACTAAATCTACTTCTACTCCACTTTAATATCTATCTTAAAAGTCAAAATACAAAAGGCTCTTCGGAGGAAGTTCTACAGTATTTTTGCCTACTTTAAGAAGGTGAACAAATATATTCTGATACTAAATATTCTATGTGCACATTGTTTTTTTCTTTAATAAGAGCTTCTAAGCCTTGTCAGTGGTCAGGAAAGCTGTGAAGATGGCTCATGTCATCCAACAATTGGGGACCTTCTCGTAGGACGTAGTAAGCAGTTGTCAGCATCTTCAACATGTGGCCAGGAAGAGCCCCAGAGATATTGCATTATCAGCTACTTAGAGGTACAGTGTGAGAAATAATGTCATTGTAGCACTAAAGAAATAGCAAACTAAAAAAAACAAAACGGATAGATTTATAAATTTGAGGTTGTTTTGCAGTCGTATTCTGTATTATAGTTGATTTTTTTAAATGTAAATAAGAAAATAATCTAATTCACATATGTGTCTCTTTTTTTATCATAGAATGAACAGAAATGTTTCATCTGTGATTCTAGGAATCCATATAATCAGTATTATCATACCAATAGTCACCAGATTGAGAATGTCATTTCAACATTTGATCCAGATTGGAAAAAGAAATGGTGGCAGTCAGAAAATGGTAAACAAAAAAAAAAAGAAAGCAAAATAAAGCATATTATATATATATATATATATATATATATATATATATATATATATATATACATACACACACAATAAAGTAAAGAATGGTAGAAGCTGTAAAGAAAGGTCAGCTCATTATAGACTGCAAGAGCTAAAACCAATTAATGTTATTGGGGTTTTCCAACACTATTTGACACAAAATACTTTAACACGAACATAAATCTATTAAAGGGTTTTCCATTAAAAAATTGTCTGCTGGCAAGAACCAAAGTGAATAAAAAAAAAAAAAAAAAAACCTTTTATCTACGACAGGTATTTGATGCTGACATGTGCTAATATACAGTGGTCCCTCAACATATGATGGTAATTCGTTCCAAACGACCCATCGTTTGTCGAATCCATCGTATGTTGAGGGATTCGTTCAATGTAAAAAGTGCATTTAATACTCACCTGTCCCCGCCGCTCCGGACCGCGTCCTCACCGCTCCCGATGCTGTCCCAGGGGCTCCCGATGCTGTCCTGTTGCTTCGGCGTCTTCTTCGGGATCCTTCGGCTTCTTCCGCATCTTCTCCGGGCCTCGCTTTCTGGTGACGCTATTACGTTGCTGCGCCGGGACGGCGTGCTCAGCGACGTAATAACGACGCCGGAAAGCGAGGCCCGGACCCCGGAGAAGATGCAGAAGACGCCGTAGGATCGCGAAGTGGACCCGGAGCAGCGGGGATAGGTAAGTGAACCTGTCCGGGATGCTTAAACTGCTATCCGACAGCAGCTTAAGCATTTGGCGCTGTCGGATAGCAGTTAATGCGATGGCCCCGACATATAAAAGCATTGTAAGTCGATGCTGACATCGACATGCGATGGCCTCTGAGAGGCCCTCGTATGTTGATTTGATCATATGTCGGGGCCATCGCATGTTGGGGGGTTACTGTATATGCTAAGATATGTAATTCTCTATTGCAAACCCTGTACTGGAACTATGACCTAAGAAACAGTGTTTCAGATCATGGTAACAATTACGTTTTCTTTTCCTTCAGGAGTTGACCAAGTTAGTATTAGACTGGACCTAGAAACATTATTTCAGTTCAGCCATCTAGTGATGACCTTCAAGGTATTATGTTTCGAAATATATAACTAAACAATAATCCTATAACTAATATTGTTGCATTTTCTAAGATTAGAATTCAGAAATGATTTCACTTGAAAGGGGTTGTCTCATCCCACAATCCATTGCATAATATGGCTCCCAGGGCCATCAAGTGATTGCTCTAGGTCTCACCCCCAGATCATTTTGCTGAGGGTAGGAATTACAGTGGTGCATTTAAAGGTAGTGAATACAGTAAAGAGATTATGATGCCTCTATCTATCTATCTAACTAACTAATATCTATCTACCTTTCCAATCATTACTTTCCATCTAGTATGTTATTACTGTTATTGACTGTTATGTTGGCTCTCCAGACGTTTCGTCCTGCTGCAATGCTGGTTGAAAGATCACGAGATTTCGGGAAGACGTGGAAGGTGTTTAAATATTTTGCCCAAAATTGTGATGAAGCATTTCCGGGTATTCCCCATGGTCATGCTGATGAAGTAGGAGATGTGGTCTGTGATTCAAGATATTCTGCCATGGAGCCATCTTCGGAAGGAGAGGTATTTACTTTAAAATAACGTTGAAATATAACCCCCCCCCCCCCCCCCCCTCAAAAAAAAACAAAAAAAAAAACACAAAGCAAACAGTATACTGTAAAAAATGGATGCCACTGTATGATAACTAAATGTTCTTTTTAATAGATTTCGCAACAGTGTGAGAGTGAGTATGTCCAGACACATTTTCATTACCTTTTTTAATGCCATTTTTATATTGGCATTTTTATATATATTTTAGATTTATGTAATATCAGGTAAAAATGTAGATAAAAGGAAACATGCCGTTTTTCCCTGCAATATTTTTCTACATCTTTCTGTTTCTGCAGCTGAAGACTCTGCAGGGATGTCCAGAAATGTCCTTGTACAGTCACATGCAGAATAGTTTTTCCAATAGTTTGGCGAGTGTATAATCTGTCTTCATGTGGTTAAATGATAGTGGACATATATCTGCCCTTTTCATTGCTAATGGAAGCAAATGTAGACTGTGCAGCTGCATGGAAATATAACTTCTCGCATAGTCAATCTGACACTTTAGACTAAGTTGTACCAAATGTGAAAGTAACACCTTAAATAAGGACATATCATCACTAAGGATAATATGAGAAGTTTCACTAAATATGATCTCTGTTCTTCCGGCAATCAATCATCATTTCAAGGTCACCTACTCCTTTTTATTCATGCCAGCATTGATACATTGTACAAAATAGCAATACTGACTCACCTACACCTTTATCTGAATTGCATAGTTGATACATAAAAACTAGAATGTGCCTACCTAAACCACAAGCAAATTATACTACAGTGAAACTTCTCTAAGCCGAGCACCCAAAATGTAAATAAAAAGTGGTCTTTCAAGGGGATGGTTTTCACAAGGAAATTAATGTTATGCATAATGTATGGTGGACTGATACTCTGTCACAAGTAATCTGATCTGGATAAGGACATGGACGGAGATTGGTTGCTATGGGGAACTGGTCAACTTTTCCTCCACACTGGTTTTAATAAATCTCCTCCATTGTCTTCTTAAGAAGCCACCAGGGGCTGCCAAAATGACTCGAGGTTCAGGCAGCATGAACATGATGACCGGTTCCCTTTAAGCATAGATGTTTTATGACAATTAAACTATAGCTCATGGTTATGAACCTGTCTCTGTTTTACGCTCATCATGGTTCAAGCAACATGAAGCTTCTCCCCAGTTTCCTTTAAATTACCTATACAGTACATAAAGTAACACATATAACATTACACTGCTGTCTCCAATGATATTGATGTATTTTTTCCAGGTGGTTTTGAAAGCTCTAGATCCCAGTTTTGATATTGATGATCCATATGATCCCTACATACAAGGTATGAAAATGGAATTGCTATGGTGCACTTATTTAAATACACTGAAATATTAAAGGAGTAGTCCAGTGGTGAAAAATGTATCCTTAGGATAGGGGATAAGTTTCAGATCGCAGAGGGTCCGACCACTGGGGCCCCCCGCGATCTCTCTGTACGGGGCCCTGGCTCACTGGCCAGATAGCGTGTGTTGACCACCGCACGAAGCGGGGGCCTACACTCCCCCTCAATACATCACTATGGCAGAGCCGGAGATTGCCGAAGGCAGCGCTTCGGCTCTGCCATAGAGTTGTATTGAGGGGGCGTGTCAGCCGCCGCTTCGTGCGGTGGTCAACACGGCCCCTTCCTGCGGGCTGTCGGGCCCTGTACAGGAGATCCTTAGGATAGGGGATACGTTTTTCACCACTGGACTACTCCTTTAAAGATTAATAGATGTTATAATCTTGGGTAGTTTATTTCCTAAATGAACAAAGCTGTTGCTTGGTCCTTTCATCAAACATTGTATCGCATTTTTTTCTTTATAGAGATATTAAGTACTGTTCTGCAACATTTTTATTTTACAAAATTAATATCTCAATTTATATATTGGCAATGTTATATATTATACTTATTATTCTTTTTATATTGAAAATACATGTTATTCTTTTTTTAAGATATAATTACCGTAACAAACTTAAGAGTTAACTTTACAAAGCTTCACACCTTTGGGGATACATTAAGCAATGGATGGAATGGTGAACCCCAGGAAAAATATTATTATGCTGTTTATGAAATGATTGTAAGAGGAAACTGCTTTTGCAATGGCCACTCCAGTCAGTGCGTCCCTGTAGATGCCATGAGAGGAGATGTTTTCAATGAGCCCGGAATGGTAAGTTAAAGGTTTTGTATAGTAAGTTACAGCTACTGTAAATCTGTGAGACACACAGTGCATTTGTAAAGTCCTCAGACCCTTTCACTTTTTTCACATTTTGTTAAAGGGGTACTCCGCCCCTAGACATCTTATCCCCTATCCAAAGGATGGGGGATAAGATGTCAGATCGCCGCGGTCCCGCTGCTGGGGAGCCCCGGGATCCCCGCTGCCACACGCTGCCGCTGCAAGTTCGCTCTGTGCGTAATGACGGGCGATACAGGGGACGGAGCAGCGTGATGTCATGGCTCCACCCCTCGTGACATCACGAGGGGTGGAGCCGTGACGTAATGATGCTCCAGACCCTGTATTGCCAGTCATTACGTGCAGAGCGAACTCGCTCTGTGCTGTAATGATAGTGCAGTGCCGCAGCGGGGATCCCGGGGATCCCAGCAGCGGGACCACGGCAATCTGACATCTTATCCCCTATCTGTTGGATAGGGGATAAGATGTCTAGGGGCGGAGTACCCCTTTAAGTTGGGATGGTAAAATCAATATAATTCAAGCTATCCCCCATCAGTCCGCACTTAATACCCCCGGGGACCCAACACTGCCACAGCTCTGTGCTGCCAATGCTCATGTCGTTGACCGCACTAAGAGGTGCCCCCTCCATTCAGCTCTTTGGAGAGGCGGGGATGCACAAACGCTGCATCTTGACCTCTCCCATAGAGATACATGGAGGGGGCATGTCAGCCATGGCGTCATGCTGCAGCCTACACGCCTCCTGCACCGGAGAGCCGCCACAGAGTCGGGACCCTGTACAGGAAATCGCATGGAGTCCCATCGTTCAGACCCACCTGCCATCAGAAACTTATCCCCCATCCTGCAGATAGGGAATAAGTTGTATTAGGCTGCAGTACTCCTTTAAGAGATATAGCAAAGGGCCGTAAAACTTACGTCCATAAGAAATGTTAGTTTTTATTTATTTTTTTATAAAAAATTTCTAAAATTCAGTTTTCACTTCAATTTGGGGTATTGAGGGAAGAAAGATGAAGTATAACTTGAATTTTATTTTATTTTAACACTAGGCCAGATTATAACAAAATGTGAAAACATTTAAAAGGGTCTACAGACATTCCGAATTAATTGTATATTAACCAGCCATAATATTAAAATCCCTGACTGGTGAAGGGAACAACATTTATCAAACATCAGAACACCCAGTGAATTGCAGCTTGCACCCCTACTTGAACACAGACCAGTCAGCCAGAGTGCCCATGCTGACCCCTGTTCACTGCCAAAAGCACCTATTGTGGGTTTGTAAGCATTACAACTGGTCTATAGAGAAAGACAAAAATGTGGTCTGTGCTGAAGAATCACATTATATCATGTGGACAGCCAGATGTGTTTGTCATTTATTATAAAGAAGAGATAGCACCGCAATGCACTATAGGATGACGAAAAGCTGGTTGAGGCATAGTTATGTTTTCGTAATGTTTTGCTGTGAAACCTTAGGACATGGAATTCATGTGGCTCACATTTTGACACATACCACCTACCTAAACATTGTTTCAGACCAAGTAACGGTATTACCTTATGACAGTGGCCTCATTTAGCAGAATAATTCTCCCTGCACACAGCAAAAATTGTTCAGGAATATTTTAAGAAACATGACAAGCATGACATGGCCTCCAAATCTCTGAGATCTTAATATGGTCAAGCACCTGTGCAAATGTCTGATGTATGGAAGCCCTACTTTGCAAGATACATATATATCTGACTTAAGAGAAAAACAGCCGTGTGCCAGCAGCGGTAAGGCTTTGATGGGTATGGGTAGTTCCCTAATTTCATGGATTGGAAATATGTATTCTAAACCAACGGCCAGAATCCTGTCAGAATCCTTTTTTTTAAGTAAAGGCACCAGGCAGGGATGCCCGCTTTCTCCGATACTGTTTGCACTTCTCTTTGGAACCTCTGTCTATTAAAATTATATCTACTGAAGGTTTTTAGAGATTTGGTATAAATGGAGCACAATAAAAATCATTAAAGCATCAGATCACCTCCCCCCCCCCCCCAAAAAAAAAACTGTTGTATGTTGCTCAATATCTCATCCTGATCATGTTCATATCATTTTTATGTGCCTATGACCTATATTTCTCTCAAAATTAGCTTTCTTTCTGAATTACCTTAATGTTGTCAACCAAAAGCATGGGGGCGGGTCCCTTTCTTCTCCTCAGGTGATAACCACTCCCCCTCATCCCCCTCCCTCACTCTGCTCAGTCACTGGTCTCGGGAGTGAGCATCTGTAACCCTTTCCTTTCTGGTTTTATGCTATACACACGCACTGTGTGCTTACAGCTTTTGCAAAACTACAGCTGCCAGCATGCCCACACATCCTTTGAGTTGCAGTTTTGCAACAGCTGGAGGCATATGTTTGGTAAAACTCAGATTTACAGCAGTGTTGCTGCAGGCTATGTTCCTCCTACTGTTGCAAAACTACAACTCCCAGCATGTCCACACATCATTTAGCTGTGCAGGCATGCAGGGAGTTGTAGTTTTGCAACAACAGCTGGAGACATATGATTGTAGTCCCCCTGTATTGTACACACACACACACACATTGACTTAATTTATACATACACATGCACATTACCTAGACAACACAGATTTACACACATACAGATATATCCACACACATATAGACACGCAGGGACACTTACTTTTTAAACAAAAAATCCTCCATTCAGTCCCCAGTCTTTCAGTCACCAGCTTCTTTCATCATCTGCTCACAGGCAGTAGTGTACTCCCGCCCCTTCCCCCTTCTCCTCACACGAGGAGACTGTGAAATAAATACAGACAGTGAGGGAGCCGATCACAGCAGCTTTAGATCTGCAGACCTGTCAATCATGAAGTGGGTCCATGACGTAGGTGGTGGCGAGTGGACACAGCCAGGCTGGTATGTATCCCAGGAGGCAGTTTTTTGACTGTCTATTTCTGTATGAAATACTGAAATTTTTTAATGAAAGCAATTGCAAAACCTATTCGTTATGCATGCTTTACAACATATCAAAAGTTTTTATATCTGACAGTGCCCATTTAATGTATGCAGACAATGTGTTACTTTTTATAAAAGATGCAATAAGAAAGATAAATGGGGTTATGGATATTATAAATGAGTTTGGACGGTATTTTGGGTTTAGTATAAATTGGACAAAATTAGCTCTGCTTCCGATTGGAGTAGAAGTGAATAATATGGGGAATCTAAAAGTGGTAAAAGATATAGGAGATTTACAGAGGAATAATTGCTGAGTTGCCCATAGCAACCAATTAGATTGTTTCTTTCATTTTTGAAAAATGAAAGAAGTGATCTGATTGGTTGCTATTGGCAACTTAGCAATTATTCCTCTGGACAGGCATGATATATCTCCCCCATAGACTATCTTGGAATAAAGATATCAGCAAATGTAGCAGAATATCCCAACTTAAATATTAAACCAATTGTCACGATGCCGGCTGGCAGGTAGTGGATCCTCTGTGCCAGAGAGGGATTGGCGTGGACCGTGCTAGAGGATCGGTTCTAAGTCACTACTGGTTTTCACCAGAGCCCGCCGCAAAGCGGGATGGTCTTGCTGCGGCGGTAGTGACCAGGTCGTATCCCCTAGCAACGGCTCAACCTCTCTGGCTGCTGAAGATAGGCGCGGTACAAGGGAGTAGACAGAAGCAAGGTCGGACGTAGCAGAAGGTCGGGGCAGGCAGCAAGGATCGTAGTCAGGGGCAACGGCAGAAGGTCTGGAATCACAGGCAAGGAACACACAAGGAACGCTTTCACTGGCACTAGGGCAACAAGATCCGGCGAGGGAGTGAAGGGGAAGTGAGGTGATATAGGGAAGTGCACAGGTGTAAACACTAATTGGAACCACTGCACCAATCAGCGGTGCAGTGGCCCTTTAAATCGCAAAGACCCGGCGCGCGCGCGCCCTAGGGAGCGGGGCCGCGCGCGCCGGGACAGAACTGACGGGGAGCGAGTAAGGTACGGGAGCCGGGGTGCGCATCGCGAGCGGGCGCTACCCGCATCGCGAATCGCATCCCGGCCGGAGGTGGTAACGCAGCGCCCCGGGTCCGTGGAACCGACCGGGGCGCTGCAGTGAGGGAAGTGTAGCGAGCGCTCCGGGGAGGAGCGGGGACCCGGAGCGCTCGGCGTAACAGTACCCCCCCCCTTGGGTCTCCCCCTCTTCTTGGGGCCTGAGAACCTGAGGATCAGACTTTTGTCCAGGATATTGTCCTCAGGTTCCCAGGACCTCTCTTCTGGACCACAACCCTCCCAATCCACTAAAAAAAAAGTTCTTCCCCTGACCTTTTTAGAGGCCAAAATCTCTTTAACAGAGAAGATGTCCGAGGAGCCGGAAACAGGAGTGGGAGGAACAGATTTAGGAGAAAAACGGTTGAGGATGAGAGGTTTAAGAAGAGAGACGTGAAAGGCATTAGGGATACGAAGAGAAGGAGGAAGAAGAAGTTTGTAAGAGACAGGATTAATTTGACACAAAACTTTAAAAGGACCAAGATAGCGTGGTCCCAACTTATAGCTCGGGACACGGAAACGGACATATTTAGCGGAGAGCCATACCTTGTCTCCAGGGGAAAAAATGGGAGGAGCTCTTCTTTTCTTATCTGCGAATCTCTTCATGCGAGAAGAAGCCTGTAAGAGAGAATTTTGGGTCTCTTTCCATATGGTGGAAAGATCACGAGAAATTTCATCCACAGCGGGCAGACCAGAGGGCAAGGGGGTAGG
Source organism: Hyla sarda (assembly GCF_029499605.1). Lineage (NCBI taxonomy): Eukaryota > Metazoa > Chordata > Amphibia > Anura > Hylidae > Hyla > Hyla sarda. Next base: position 221,941,645 of record NC_079192.1, on the reverse strand, counting down.
GAGGGGGGGAAGAGGGTGACGGCCGTACACCACGAAAAACGGAGATTTGGAGGAAGATTCAGAGATTCTGAAATTATACGAGAATTCGGCCCAAGGTAGAAGATCTGCCCAGTCATCCTGGCGGGAGGAAACAAAATGTCGTAAATAGTCACCCAAGATCTGGTTAATTCTCTCTACTTGTCCATTGGATTGAGGATGGTATGCAGAAGAAAAATTTAATTTAATCTTGAGTTGTTTACAGAGAGCCCTCCAGAATTTAGACACAAATTGGACGCCTCTATCCGAGACGATCTGTGTAGGCAACCCGTGAAGACGAAAAATGTGTACAAAAAATTGTTTAGCCAACTGAGGCGCTGAAGGAAGACCAGGAAGAGGGATGAAATGTGCCATTTTGGAGAATCGATCAACGACCACCCAAATAACAGTGTTGCCATGGGATGGGGGTAAGTCAGTAATAAAATCCATACCAATCAGAGACCAAGGTTGTTCGGGGACAGGTAGAGGATGAAGAAAACCAGCGGGCTTCTGGCGAGGAGTCTTATCCCGGGCACAGATAGTGCAGGCTCGCACAAAGTCCACCACATCAGTCTCTAGAGTCGGCCACCAATAGAAGCGAGAGATGAGTTGCACAGATTTCTTGATGCCCGCATGACCTGCGAGATGGGAGGAGTGACCCCATTTGAGGATCCCAAGGCGTTGGCGTGGAGAAACAAAGGTCTTTCCTGGAGGAGTTTGCCTGATGGAGGCTGGAGAAGTGGAAATCAGGCAGTCAGGAGGAATGATGTGTTGAGGAGAGAGTTCAATTTCAGAGGCATCTGAGGAACGAGAGAGAGCATCGGCCCTAATGTTTTTATCAGCAGGCCGAAAGTGAATTTCAAAATTAAATCGGGCAAAGAACAGAGACCACCTGGCCTGACGAGGATTCAGCCGTTGGGCAGACTGGAGGTAGGAGAGGTTCTTGTGATCGGTGTAAATAATAACTGGAAATCTTGATCCCTCCAGCAGATGCCTCCATTCCTCAAGTGCTAATTTAATGGCTAGAAGCTCTCGATCCCCGATGGAGTAGTTCCTCTCCGCCGGAGAGAAGGTCCTGGAAAAAAAACCACAAGTAACAGCATGCCCGGAAGAGTTTTTTTGTAGAAGGACAGCTCCAGCTCCCACTGAGGAGGCATCAACCTCCAATAGGAAGGGTTTAGATGGGTCAGGTCTGGAGAGCACGGGAGCCGAAGAAAAGGCAGACTTGAGTCGTTTAAAGGCGTCTTCCGCTTGAGGAGGCCAAGACTTGGGATCGGCATTTTTTTTTGTTAAAGCCACAATAGGAGCCACAATGGTAGAAAAATGTGGAATAAATTGCCTGTAATAATTGGCGAACCCCAAAAAACGTTGGATGGCACGGAGTCCGGAGGGGCGTGGCCAATCTAAGACGGCAGAGAGTTTATCTGGGTCCATTTGTAGTCCCTGGCCAGAGACCAAGTATCCTAGAAAAGGAAGAGATTGGCATTCAAACAGACATTTCTCTATTTTGGCATAGAGTTGATTATCACGAAGTCTCTGAAGAACCATACGGACATGCTGGCGGTGTTCTTCAAGATTGGCAGAAAAAATCAGGATATCGTCCAGATATACAACAACACAGGAGTATAGTAGATCACGAAAAATTTCATTAACAAAGTCTTGGAAGACGGCAGGGGCGTTGCATAGACCAAAGGGCATGACCAGATACTCAAAGTGTCCATCTCTGGTGTTAAATGCCGTTTTCCATTCATCCCCCTCTCTGATGCGGATGAGATTATAAGCACCTCTTAAGTCCAGTTTGGTAAAAATATGGGCACCTTGGAGACGATCAAAGAGTTCAGAGATGAGGGGTCTGGCGAGACTGGTCACCGGGATGTTGAACCTGTTGACGAGAGAGGCTAAGATGAAATTTCCTGCAGATCCAGAGTCCAAGAAGGCCACAGCAGAGAAGGAGAAGGCAGAGGCAGACATCCGCACAGGCACAGTAAGACGTGGAGAAGCAGAGTAGACATCAAGGACTGTCTCACCTTTGTGCGGAGTCAGCGGACGTCTTTCCAGGCGGGGAGGACGGATAGGACAATCCTTCAGGAAGTGTTCGGTACTAGCACAGTACAGGCAGAGATTCTCCATGCGGCGTCGTGTCCTCTCTTGGGGTGTCAGGCGAGACCGGTCGACCTGCATAGCCTCCACGGCGGGAGGCACAGGAACAGATTGCAGGGGACCAGAGGAGAGAGGAGCCGGGGAGAAGAAACGCCTCGTGCGAACAGAGTCCATATCCTGGCGGAGCTCCTGACGCCGTTCGGAAAAACGCATGTCAATGCGAGTGGCAAGATGGATGAGTTCATGTAGGTTAGCAGGGATTTCTCGTGCGGCCAGAACATCTTTAATGTTGCTGGATAGGCCTTTTTTAAAGGTCGCGCAGAGTGCCTCATTATTCCAGGATAATTCTGAAGCAAGGGTACGGAACTGTACGGCATACTCGCCAACGGAAGAATTACCCTGGACCAGGTTCAACAGGGCAGTCTCAGCAGAAGAGGCTCGGGCAGGTTCCTCAAAGACACTTCGAATTTCCGAGAAGAAGGAGTGTACAGAGGCAGTGACGGGGTCATTGCGGTCCCAGAGCGGTGTGGCCCAAGCCAGGGCTTTTCCAGACAGCAGGCTGACTACGAAAGCCACCTTAGACCTTTCAGTGGGGAACTGGTCCGACATCATCTCCAAGTGTAATGAACATTGGGAAAGAAAGCCACGGCAAAACTTAGAGTCCCCATCAAATTTATCCGGCAAGGATAGTCGTATTCCAGAAGCGGCCACTCGCTGCGGAGGAGGTACAGGAGCTGGCGGAGGAGATGATTGCTGGAGCTGTGGTAGTAACTGTTGTAGCATAACAGTCAGTTGAGACAGCTGTTGGCCTTGTTGCGCAATCTGTTGTGACTGCTGGGCGACCACCGTGGTGAGGTCAGCGACAACTGGCAGAGGAACTTCAGCGGGATCCATGGCCGGATCTACTGTCACGATGCCGGCTGGCAGGTAGTGGATCCTCTGTGCCAGAGAGGGATTGGCGTGGACCGTGCTAGAGGATCGGTTCTAAGTCACTACTGGTTTTCACCAGAGCCCGCCGCAAAGCGGGATGGTCTTGCTGCGGCGGTAGTGACCAGGTCGTATCCCCTAGCAACGGCTCAACCTCTCTGGCTGCTGAAGATAGGCGCGGTACAAGGGAGTAGACAGAAGCAAGGTCGGACGTAGCAGAAGGTCGGGGCAGGCAGCAAGGATCGTAGTCAGGGGCAACGGCAGAAGGTCTGGAATCACAGGCAAGGAACACACAAGGAACGCTTTCACTGGCACTAGGGCAACAAGATCCGGCGAGGGAGTGAAGGGGAAGTGAGGTGATATAGGGAAGTGCACAGGTGTAAACACTAATTGGAACCACTGCACCAATCAGCGGTGCAGTGGCCCTTTAAATCGCAAAGACCCGGCGCGCGCGCGCCCTAGGGAGCGGGGCCGCGCGCGCCGGGACAGAACTGACGGGGAGCGAGTAAGGTACGGGAGCCGGGGTGCGCATCGCGAGCGGGCGCTACCCGCATCGCGAATCGCATCCCGGCCGGAGGTGGTAACGCAGCGCCCCGGGTCCGTGGAACCGACCGGGGCGCTGCAGTGAGGGAAGTGTAGCGAGCGCTCCGGGGAGGAGCGGGGACCCGGAGCGCTCGGCGTAACACCAATTACACACAAAAATTGAAGGTAAAAGCAAGGTATGGTCAAAACTACCGTTGACAATGGGGGATAGGATCACGTTAGTAAAGGGAGTAAATACTGCCAATGATTCTTTACTTTCTAAGAGCAGCACCGATTTGGGTGCCAGATAAACACTTCAAAGAAATAAAAAGAAAGATTAATGATTAAATATGGGGGCGGCGACATGTGAGAATGAAAAAGAGACATCTAAATACGCCAGTAGTAGAAGGAGGATTGGGTATCCCTAATTTTCAAATTTATTACCTGACATCAAAACTAATGTTAATTGGGCAGAGAGAAGGAATAATCAAAGTATTGTGGAAAAGGTTTGGAAGAGTGGGAAACCAGATTTCTGTCCTCAATGCACTTGACATAGGAAGAATAGGAGAAATGGGAGGGGGCATTCTCCCCTTCTACGAAATGCTGGATAAAAATTGAACTTATGTGTAATTTAACTATGGGAAATATTTATTAAAAAAAAAATTAATTAAGAGCACTAGTGCACAAAATGCACAAAAAAGTAGAGAAAATGGATAGTGGAGCTAGGAAATATCTCTATAGAGGAATGGAAAAGATGTGGATTGATATGAACAAAGTAATAATTAGCTTCAATCACAAAATCCCTTTATTTAAAATTGCACATAGGTTGCACTTTTCACCATTAGCACTGTATAAAATGGGATACAGACTTGACTCTTAATGCTCATGGTGTGATTATGGAGAAGCTGGGATATTACATTTATTATGGGAATGTCAGGAAGTGAAGCAGTACTGGATTAAAGTATATGAGTATATTCAAAGATGAGATGGTTCATTAAGAGCAAGGAAAGCAATACTCGGTATAGGGATTGAAGAAGAGGTGTATAGAGATGTGATAATGAAATTGTTATGTCTTGCCAGGATTATTATACTGAGAGTTTGGTTCTCACATAACACCCCCCCTCCCCCCCCCCCCCCAAAGATACAAAGCTGGCAAAAGCTGGTGGAAAAAATGTAAGCCTATGAATTGGATAGGAATGGATGTAAAGTTGAATATCGGGCAGTATCTTAGGGCTCATTCACATTACCCTCTACCCTCTTTTCCGTTAATAAATGCCCATTATCAATCCATTTGATAATTTTTCAAAGGGTTGAAAACGGCTGTAAAATAATCCCATTGATGTCAATGGGATTTATTTTACAATCCTTTATCACCCGTTTGCACACGGTTGCTTCCTGTTTGTTTGTTTTTTTGATGGGGGAAAATACACAAATTGCATGCAGTATTTTTTCTTCCGTCAAAATAGAAATGGATATTATAAATTTAACATCAATGTTGGGTACAGAGATGAGCAGTGAGGAATACACTGACATGTCCCCGCTGGATGCTCTGATTTTGCTTGCACCAGGGCAGCAGCACGGACATGTTGGGAACCGACGGTGGCGGTAAATAAATGAAGCTGAATGACAGCGCACAGCGGGGAAAGGACTGGCATCTCCCTGCTGTGATAGCATAAAAGAAGACCAGGCAGCAAGAGAATGATTTATCACATATGTACATGGGGGGAATTAAATGATTACATTAAAGTCGGGGGAATATGATTTTATAGTAAATATGTACACTAGAAGTTTAAAAACCCTGCCAGGAACCCTGAATGGCTCCCCAGTGCTGACCATTCAGGGCTCCCGGTTAGTAGTATCCGTTAGTAGTATAGTCCATTTAACAGGCAGTGAGGGGAGAAAAGCAGGATGGGGGACAACTGCCGTGTGAACGTAGCCTTAGTCATATCTTGTTTTATATATTTAGTTAATTGTTTTTTTCTTTTTCTTTTTTTTCTCCTCTTGGCCGTAGGGGGAGGGTGGGTAGGCGATAAATTAGAGGGAACTAGAGATATTAATAATTATATGTTTGTAGCATGTTGTCATTTTGTATGTTAAAATTATAAGCCCACTGTTCACATAAGGACTGCAGCACTCAAAAAAAATCCTGTTAGAGGTGGCCTTTATCTTGCTGTATGGGGTAAAGGTCTCTAAACTTAAGCCACTTTATGGGTTAGAAGTCAATTCTGCCCTTCAGCTCTGTAGCTTTTGCAATATTCTTGTTAAGACTTGATAAGAAATACAGGGTATATTGAAATACAATATGCTCAGTGCTGCTTGACTGCTAAAGTGGGGCAATGGAGGTATCTTTTCGCCCTCCTGTTCATGCACTGGATATTGGTTGAGGTATCTTGTTACCCTCCTGCCAGAGGCGTAGCTTGTAGCTTTTGGGCCCCGATGCAAAATCTGCAAAAGGGCCCCATATGCCAATTTATATACTGCTCTCTTATGGGGCAGATGTGCTTTGGAGCCCCCTTCGGCACCAGGGCACCGGTGCGACTGCTACCTCTGTAACTACGGCCCTGCCTCCTGCTCATGCACTGGATATCGGTGTCCCCTGAGGTAGCGAAGTTATGTGAAACGTGCAGTGGACACACTAGCTGGGCAACATATACACAAATACTGTGATACTAGATTGTATTATGTTGTGGTGATATGTATTACCCTGGTCATATGTGGTTACTTTTACTAATGACGATGAATGTTTGTTATTACTTATGGGTGATATAAGATATAGCTATCTATAATAGCTATAGATCAATGTGCTATTTATGAAGTAACTTTTACAAATTTATATAGGAGTGTGTAATATTGTAATTTACGTAGACATACAAGTGGAGGTAACATCCCCTTGTATGTCTATGTAAGTTTTAGCCTGGTGTTTATTTTGCCTCTATCTGGTCCTTTCTAATCTGGTATGGTTAGACTAGGGTTGAAATGACAAGAGTTGGTGGACACCTCAGTATTGGGTGGTCTGGGAAACATTTAAATGATAACAGTATAAATGTTGGAGCAACATGTGCAATAAAGTTGACTTGTGAGATATATATATATATATATATATATATACATATAAAGGAATCTGTCAGCTCTATTTGCCATTGGACAGTTGTTAGGCCGGGTTCACACCATGAAATCTCTGACTGGAATTCTCCCAGAGATCCCTAGGGTTGCGCTAGGACCATTCAGCCTGCACTGCAGTTTGCATGGACAGCAATGCATTTCTGAGCTGTGTTCATAAACATTCAGCGGATCTGTTGAGAAATGTATTGCCAACCATGGAGACACCAGTGAAGCCTGCGCGGTCCTAGCACCAACCTCAGGATCTCTGGTGGAAATTCTGCCCACAGATTCCATTGTGTGAACCTGGCCTTAGGGTTTGAAAATAAACTTTATCTTTCCTGGAGCTGCTCAAGTGTTACACCCCACCTTCCAACGCCCTTGACTGAGATACAAGGCTCTCTAAAAGGTGATCTTTTTAGGTTTTGGGAAAGATTCAGTGTTCTTTTATTCCCTATCAGCTATCCAATGGTGTCTGTAGCTTTTATCAGCAAGTAAAGCTGACAGATTTTCTTAAAAGGAGTTTTTTGGGAGCAGGACATGTAAACACACATTAGGCAATGCAAAAAATCTGTTGTTTTTAATAGTTTTTTTAATAGTTCTTTTAACCAAGGAACTTTAATAGGATGCAAATAACTATAACTTGTTGCACTGTTTTTTTTTTTTTTTTTTACACAACTTTTTCTCCGGGCTATAAATGTTTTGACAGACTTCTGTCATATACATGAACATTCTTTTTTAAACAATATATGTAAGAGGTGGAACCTATACCATTGGATTATAGCTTTCTCTGTTTCCAGGTCCATGGCAAATGTGTCTGTCAACACAATACAGATGGCCTAAACTGTGAGAAATGCAAGGAATTTTATAATGATGCACCATGGAGCCCAGCAGTTGGCTTCGAGGATAATGCCTGTAAAAGTAAGGCTACGTTTTTCTGACTTTTATGACCTATCGACCCTTGTTTGGTTTACACGGAGCTGCCACATGTTCAGTTTCCACCTCCCTTCACGTCTTCATAACTTTATTGTGTTTTTCTACTGTACTGTAATAAACTCTATAGTTAATGTTTTGCAACTAAAGCTAACACAAATGTATATAAAAAGAAAAGGCAATAGTGTAATAGAGATGACTGAATCTTCATAGATGTTACCTTTCTTTGGATTTCTTTATAACATTAATAACAAGCATTTTTTTTTTATATAATAATACTGTATGTGAACACAATGCAATGGAGGAAAACGTGTATAAGGTTATTTGCATTCTGGCTATATACATTCTGTCTGATAATTACAGTTAGTATAACATTCAGAAATACTAATTAAAGTAAATAGCAATAGTGCTGTATTGGATTACAGTAGATTATTAAATCCTTACCAGTGTTCCCTCTAAGCTCTGGAAAGGAAGGAGTTAAAACACCATTCTAATGAGGTCAAAGAGTCCAATGACAGATCTGCCTGTCTGCAGAGTGTGGAATTTTAAACTCTATCATTTTCAGAGCATATAGTTTAGGGGTAACAGTGGTCCTAATATTTGGAGAACTAAAGCCCCAGTATATTCCGTATTCTTGCACATTCCCCTATATAGTGTATGGTCATAAAGGTATAAAGAGATATGGCCATCAGTGCCTTATAAGAAGCGTCATACAATGTGGTGCCCAAAAAACAATGGCATAAGCTGGCCAAATACAATACACCTGCATAATTAACAAATTAAGATATTTGGTTACAAGCCTTAGATATGGGGTCATCTGTAATTTGTGACACCCCTTACAGGAGGTCTAATTAATGCCCACTGGGCAACTGCACAGGTCAAACACTCATAAGGGTATGTTCACACGGTGGAGTGTCTGCACTGAAAATTTCTGTGCAGACATTCCACAGATAGAGGAGTGCCAGCAGACCATGCCATTGCTAGAACTGCTCTGAAATGCACTGTCTCATAGACGGCAATGCATACCCGAGCGTAATCAATACTTTTGCGGACACCAGAATCAGGATTTCTGCACCAGATGTTGCTGCCGGGGAAATTCTGCCATAGACATGACCTCTTGAGAAAGATAGCGAAATGTACGTTCAGGTCTGGACGAGTGCCGGAGTCTGCAACTATAGGAGATGGGTAAGCCGAACCTTCTATTTGGGCATAGGGAATAGCTCATACATGGATATGTAGTATAGGTGCCTGGGTCTCCATAGAGGGTGATTGAGATATATCCCAGGTACTTACCACTAGAAGGAGCATTACTATTGATGTGTATCCCTGATATATGAAGGATTTATGCTTTACATAGGATATACGATATAGCAATTGGAACTTTGTTCCCTTCATGTACATTGTATTGGAAATGTTGCAGAAAGACCCCAGATTATGCGTGTATATGTGTTGTTTAACATTATAAATAAAGTACTTGTTTTTATACACTTTAAAATAAGTGGTGACCCCCCCCCCCTTTTTTGTGTATATTTTCTATTGTGGAGTTGTATGTAATGTACAATAGAGATATTCTGGAATAGGACAGTGATATAGGTATATACTATTAGCAATGATAGAAATAGGTCCACACCAATCTAATATTTTTGTATATATAAAAATTCTGCCATGTGCATAGTGCAGCAGAATCCCATTGTAGTCAATGGCACCCTGCTGCAGTGGAATGTCATATTCATGCAGATTTCTGCATGGACATTCTGCAGTGTGAACTTAGCCTAAGACTGGCCCTGTCTGCATTGAACACTAAAATGTTGCAGAAGCCACACAATAAATCTAACACACCTGAACCTAGGATTATTCTGAAGTATAGTACTTTCTTGAATGTAGAACCTTTATTTGTCTGATGATAAGAAAAAAAATATATATTTACTATTCATTCACACATGTTTTTTTTTTTTTACTTTCAGAATGCCATTGTAATGGACACTCTGATAGGTGTCATTTTGACATGCAGGTATACCAGGCAAACAATGGTACCAGCGGTGGTGTATGTGAGGACTGCCAGCATAATACCCAAGGAAATCAGTGTGAACTGTGTAAACTATACTTTTATCACGACCCCCTTAAGGACATCTCTGATCCTGATACTTGTATTCGTAAGTTCAAATAATATTTCTCCAGAGAACTGGTGAGAAGTGGGTGTAAGACAATGGCCATGATTTACTTAGAGTATAGGGTTTTTGTCTGTCGGGTTTTATTTGTCCTCTTTTTTTGGGCACACCAGAAGGTACAAAAAATGTGGATAGACAATATTGGCTCTTCAGGCTCTTCAGGCAAGAGACACCACCCCAACAACCAGCAATGCAAAAGCATGACATTACCAAAGCATTTGCCAAATTCCTGAGAAATTGAGTTTGGTGTAAAATCTGCTCTGTAAATCATAACGATTTGTTTTAAGAAATAACACACTTTCACAATTTGGGAATGCCATTTGAGCATGCATTTTGACACTGAGGCTGCGAGCCATAGTGACAATATTCTACAGTCCACATGGAAGAAAAGGCTGAAAGTGGATCATGTCAGCAATCCTACAAATAAAGTTGTGCAATAAATATTGAATACATGACAGATAAATTTAGAAAGTACTACCATGTAACAATGCAAACATCAAAGTAAACAGTAACATTTCCAAATTAAGGCATATTTTTTTTTATATTTGTCCACATAGCCTATCAAGTCAGGATTATAAGTTCCGATGAAATTAGAGTTAAGTGAACCGGTCTTTTTAATTTTGGTTTACCTAGTTTATGCATATTGCCCATAAGAACCATGCTGGAGGGAAAAAACGACCATTTTACCTGTTTTTGCTCCAGCCTCTGGCAGTTGGGTTTTCAAAATTCACTCTTCTCCGCTTTTTCGTTGGGTTTTGGACAAAAAAAACGGAGGGATTTTTGAAAAATGTCTGCTTACACCCATTTTTGGTAAGCCATGCCCCTTTGTAGGGTTTTCTCAAACTCTCCAAGTGGTTTGGGAGAATGTAGACAATTTTTTGTCCAAACGTCGCAAAAAAGTGTCGCACTGGCGTGCGTCTAAATTTAGTCCACGAAACCAGATAAAAACTGTCAAGTTTGGCTTAGTAAATGAGGCCCAATGTTTATAATTACATGTTCCTATTGTATGTTTTTATTATGCATCGTTATACATCCCTAAAATGTACTGAACTGATTTGACTGCATATCATAAAAAGAATAAGATCCATTTAGGGATGCTTTTCCCATGTTTTCAGGAAAAATGTAAGGAGACACCATATATACTTGAGTATAAGCCGAGTTTTTCAGCATGTAGTTTTGAAACATCTGGAGGTCCGCAGGTTGAAGACCACTGCGCGGGCCTTCCCCACCGGATGGTCCCTAGATGGCATAGATGGCCCAGACCAGCTCATCCTTCCTTCCCATCGAGGGGAGGTGAGTAGAAAACTAAAGGGGGGCTCTGGATGATGACGAAGGCCCGAGGACCTCCAGATGTTTCAAAACTACAACTCCCAGCATGCCGGACAGCCGATGGATGTCCGGGCATGCTGGGAGTTGTAGTTTTGCAACATCTGGATGTCCGCAGGTATAAGACCACTGAGGGGATTGACAGGCGGTGATGATGAAGGGGGGGGATGATGACAGGGTGATGATGACGGGGTGATGATGAAGGGGGGGAGATGATGACGGGGGGAAAATGACAGGGTGATGATGACGGGGGTGTTAATGATGGGTGTGTTAATGATGGGGGTCTGGATGATGACAGGGTGATGATGACAGGGTGATGATGACAGGGTGATGATGATGGGGGTCTGGATGATGACATGGGGGGGATGATGTATATAACTTTTCCTGGGTTTTTGGGGTGAAATTAGGGGCCTCGGCTTATATTGGGGTCAGCTTTTACTCGAGTATATACGGTAACCACTAGTATGGATAAGGTCTTACTTTTACATGCCACATCTTATTCCCTGTCTGCAAAGGTTCTAATGATTCTGTGCTCTTCTTCCAGCTTGTGATTGTGACCAAAATGGTACTCACGCATATGGATTATGTGAAGGGAAAACAGACCGCAAACGGAGAATCATTGCTGGGACATGCTATTGTAAAGAAAATGTTGAAGGAATCCGCTGCGATAGGTGTAAACCGGGCTATTATGGGATGAACGCCAATGACCCTGTGGGATGTAAATGTAAGTGATAGAGAACTGTCACATATTATATTATCTTAACATAAGCAGGAACATTATTTTTCTTACCAACAGTGGTAGAACCAAAACATAGTACATTAATAAATACAGTGAAACCACCTCTATTAGAAGACCATCTCCTTATCTAGACCAGATTCCTTGTGACGGATTTCCAGTCCACCGTACATTATATATAGTAACCATTTCATCTGAAGACAGACCCCATAGAAGACCAATTTTCATTGCAATTTTACATTGTTTTTTTCAAAGACTTTTTGCTGTAATTGACAAACCTGCTGTAGTATTAGATATTGATGTAATTTTTTTTTTATCATTTCAGACTGTGGTTGCAACTCTTTTGGAACCTTGCCCTCCTCATTCTGTGATGCTGTTACTGGGCAATGCCAATGTCAGAGCTTTGCTACAGGCCAGTACTGTGAAGAATGTATGGTAAGTCTTTGTATTGCTTAGTGTAATATCTAGTTACCTCCTTTTGTTTTCCTTGTACTTGAGATAATGTAATGTCCCACTATAATGTGGACTGTATATTAAAGGATATACACTGTACAAGTGGACAAGACTATATAAAGGGTATATGTAAAAGCCATACAAGTATGTTTTCAAATTCTATATTTACAGAAAGAACAAAAATATTCTGTATATTTCTATCTTCTTCCCATTAAAAATACTTAATTATGCATCAAAACCTATATAAAACAAACTAATGGTATTGCTGATTTCATATTAACCTTATAAAAAATGATAATATAATATTGGAACACCATAAAAGAAAAATACTGCAAAGTTTTTCCTCACAAAAATCAGAAAAGAAGTAAGCAAAAAGTAATATATATCCCACAACAGTGTAAATGTCAACATACTCATCCCTCAGTTTGCACCTGTTTCCGGACTGTGACACCAAACTACCTGACGGCTGTGCACAGTCAGAGGCGGACACAGACAGATCAGACTAGAACAGTTGTTAATTATTTATTCAGGCCCTTCATATCGATGCTCTAAGACAGTGACAGACAGTCCCATGAGACCTCAGATCAGACTAAAAATAAATAAATAAAACTTACCGCTCCTGCTCCGCTGCTCTCCATGTCAGCCGGGGTGTCCAGAAGTGAGCGCCTTCCCAGCTGGTCTCCTACAGTCCTCGCTGCACAGTCACGTGACCTGACTCAGCCCACGCTACACAGTCACGTGACCTGACTGCGTACAGCATTAGGTCATAGTGCGCGCTGTAGGCAGTCAGTCTGGAGGAGGCCAGGGAGGAGGCGGAGGCCAGAGAAGTAGTGCTTCTCTCCACCGCCTCTCTTGCATATTAGTTAGGGCCAAGAGTGAAATGCTGCCCCCCCCCCCCAAAAAAAAAGGACTATGCCATAAAATTGCACTGCAACACACATTCATCTGCATTAGGTAGGCAGCAGTTCCCCCACATTAGGTAGCCATTACCTCACATTAGGTAGCATAGTTTCCTCACATAAGATAGTTTAGTTTCTCCACATTAGGTAGCATAGATTCCCTACATAAGTTAGGATAGTTTCCCCACATTAGATAGCATAGATTCCCTACATCAGGTAGCAGTTTCTCCACATTAGGTAGCATAGATTCCCCACATTAGGTAGCAGTTTCCCCACAATACGTAGCATAGATTCCCTACATTAGGTAACAGTATCCCCACATTAGGTAGCATAGATTCCCCACATTAGGTAGCATAGTTTCCCACATTAGGTAGCATTGTTTCCCCATATTAGGTAGCATAGATTCCCTACATTAGGTAGCATAGCCCCCCCAATCACACATACACACAGACAAACACATAGACACACTTACCTTACCTGCGCTACTTACATCTGCCTGCGGGTACTTCCTGGTGGAGGTGTACGCTATAAGTGATGCTGCGCCTATGATGACATCACTCACCGTGCGCATCTCCGCCAAGAAGTCCCCGCAGGCAGATGTAAAGTTGCAGTTACTTATTATCAGTTTAGTGACGGGGCAAAACTGGCTGCCCCGTCATATGTGAATGTCTTCCGGTATTTAGTGTTGCTTGCCCGAATCAGGGCTAAATGCCTGAAGAAATCACCTGCTTGGCGCCAGGAACTGCATGACTCGGGCATCGGGCGATACAAATTCCAAATGCCTGCATCTGGTCCCATGGTAGGGTCTATTTAATCCAGCTGAAACTGTATATATTGTTTTTGTTGATACAGCAAAAAATGTATTCTAGGTATTGGAAGGCAGATTGTGTTGTATGGCATCAAATAGTATCCTTTTTTCCTCCTAATCCTCTTTATCCTCTTATATATTTAGCTGCCACGCCCCCTCTCGTAGACTTGCATGGAGGAAGCGTGGCGTGAGGTCACAAGGGGTGTGACCATGGCAGTTGAGTACCCCTTTACTGCAAAAGCCCTCCCACTGTCTCACCCCACGATCCTGCAGGATGTGTTTTAAAATGTTGTTCAAAAGAACATTCCTTATACAGACCAGATTTTCTGTGACACATTTTCACTTTTCACATTTCATTTTTTGTGCAATTTTGGGTGGTCGTCTCCAGCTTCACACTATCAGAGCCTCACCCTATCCCCTTTAGGGGATTTACTCCTTAAAGAGGTATTTCAAGCCTTAAAATCCCCTCTCCACAAATGTAAATTAAAAATGCCAAAAAGAATGGCAAAAATATATATTTTTCCATTTCCCCTGCAAAAAAGTTAATAAAAATTAGCCGATAAGATATATTAACCTCAAAATAGAATCATTCAAAAGTATGATTTATCCTGCAAAAACAAGCCTTAATATGGCTTTATTGACAGAAATACAGAAATGACTCAAATCCATAGCAGAATCCACATTAGAAATCGAATTATAACATTGGAAAATGTTTATGTTAGGCATTCGCTGCAAATTATTCCTCAACAATTTTATTTTACGTTTGGGTTTTTTTTATTAAAAAAATCTGAAAAAAAAAAATAGAAAACATTTACTAGCGGCTGTAATTTAAAATATTGCACATGCAGTACTCGACCAGTAATACAAATGATACAAAACTGTTTTAAAGTAAAGCCTGCAATATTTTCTATCAGCCTCCAGGTGTCAGTATTGTTGCAAAAACAACTGGATACATTAGGCCAAAAACATAATTACAATAGTAACCTGAAAGTTTAGAAAAGGAAAAAGGCGTGGTACTGCGTTAGCCAGTTTAGAAAAAAAAATGTTTAATTGTTCTTATTAGGATAAAATAGCAATATTGCAGATATGATACTTTTTATGGCCAACAAAAATCAAATAAATGATGATAAATAAAAAAGCTTTTGAACTAGATCTAATCAGGAATAACAAAGGGACTTGAGTTGTCTGTTCATAATTATTTGTTGGCAGAATATGCATTCTATTTATTCAGAGGCAAAACTTCAAAAGTCTGGGCCCCATAGCAAACTTATAAATGGGCCCCCCACCACCCAAAATGATCACACTAGCATCAGGACATTGTTTGCCGATTCAGCAAGAACATTTATCTTTAATGATCAAGGACTCATATTCCAAAGCCAGGGGAATAACTAAGAACAATTATGCCCTATAGAAGGCTTTTGAATACCTCATCTTGGGCTGTGTTCACATGCTGCAGTTGAGATGCATTTTTTTTTATCACCTGAACTACATATAATCAGGGTTGCACATTGAAACAATTATTAGAATATTCTGTGTTTCTGCTGAAGCAAGTACCACCAACTAAGTTGTGTAGTTTGGACAGAATGGTTGGACATTGATTGAGTTTAGGCCTATATTGCACTTGAGTTGTGGATTATCATGGTTTTGCCTAAACCAGATCAAAACTCAGTATCAATTTACATAAATTGCAGGAAAGTTTCAATAATACTGCTAGTCAATGAATCAACATACCTACTTATCATTTCCACATGCACCTGTGGTGGCCCAGTACAGGTTGCCCTCCTGTACCCTTGCTGTCCTGTGTGGCAGACTCTATTTCAGTGTCCCCTGAGCCCCCCCCCCCCCCCCCCCTTATGGTATATAGCTCCTATGGTTAATTATACCCTATGTTATTTATTTCATTGTCTTTTTAATGTTATATGTCTTTAAATGTTGTTACCAAGTCTTGAACCAGGGAAGGTGTCAGTGACCAGGTGACTTGTGTGGTGACCTATAGGACCCCTCAAAAAGTCCTCCTATATAAACCAAGGGAGGAGCTAGCTAGTCAGTCTAATCTCTGCTGAGGAACAGTCAAGACCTGAGAGTATCTGGTGTCCTGCCTGAGGATACCCACGGCCTAGTCACGCAGCCACGCTTCCATCACCAAGTGCCCCACAGGTGAACGTCAAAGCCTGGTAAGCTGCACAAGGAGGGAAGTCTAGTCAGTCCTAGTCAAGTCAGTAAAATCTGTCTAAATTCAGCATGGGTCTGCAGCATTCTATCCAAGTCCACTACAAGTCCCAGCGAGCCCGCAAGTCTCTAAAGTCACTTATCACCTCCTTGGGCCTAGCTGAACTGTAAAGACTATTCCATCTGTCTGCCTTAGTAAAGCTGCCGTTGTTCCATAACTTGGCATCGGAGTCATTATTTGCCCCTCATCTAGCCCAGGATCTAGCCCAGGATAGGGTGGTGCAGAGGTTAACCACGCCCTGGCGTCACAAATACAAGGGGTTAAGGCCATCTGCCCTCATCACACCCTCACCACACACCCATTCACACACACTCACTTATACCTTTATGCTGATTCAGTATGATGCACACAGTATGGCCTACTTCTATGGTAGGTACGCAGCTGTATCTACTGTGTATTTGCAAGTGACTTATAAGTCAATATCCATTATTCATTTTATTATGTTTTAGCCTGGCTATTGGGGACTTGGAAACAGTCTGTACCCTTGTTCAGCATGCAACTGTGATATCGGAGGTGCACATACAAGTGTGTAAGTATAGGACACTGTATAGGATATTGTTTATACATGAAATAAAATGCTTGGATGGATATGTGAACTTGATAGGACAGGGTATGATGACAGAGTATGAGATCGTGATATGAGGGCAGGATACGAGGATAGCATTTGAGGTTGGGATATGAGCACAGGCTATGAGAATGGGATATAAGGACAGGATATAAGGACAGGATATGAGGACGTAATATAAAGATGGAATATGTGGACAGGATATGAGGTCAGAATATGAGGAAGTGATCTAAGGATTCCCATCCTTATGAGGATGAATATGAGGTTACATAGTTACATAGTTAGTACGGTTGAAAAAAGACATACATCCATCAAGTTCAACCAGAGAATTGAAGGGTAGGGGTGTGGCGCGATATTGGGGAAGGGATGGGATTTTACATTTCTTCATAAGCATTAATGTTATTTTGTTCCAGGAATGTATCTAACCCTGTATTAAATTTATTAATCATTCCTGCTGTAACTAGTTCCTGAGGTAGACTGTTCCATAAATTCACAGTTCTTATGGTAAAGAAGGCGTGTCGCCCCTTGAGACTAAACCTTTTCTTCTCCAGACGGAGGGAGTGCCCCTGGAACAGTTTTTCTCCATATTTTTTGTATGGGCCATTAATATACTTATATACATTTATCATATCCCCCTTAAACATCTCTTCTCAAGATGTGGGATGTGAGAACGGGATATGAGTTTGGGATATGAGGGCGGAGTATGAGGGCGGGGTATGAGGGCGGGATATGAGGGCGGGATATGAGGACAGGATATAAGGACAGAATATGAGGACGTAATATAAGGATGGGATATGAGGAGAGGATATGAGGACGGGATATGAGGACAGGATATAAGGACAGGATATGAGGAAGTGATCTAAGGATGGGATATGAGGGCGGGATATGAGGGCGGGGTATGAGGGCAGGATATGAGGACAGGATATAAGGACAGGATATGAGGAAGTGATCTAAGGATGGGATATGAGGACGCAATATGAGGTTGGGATATGAGGGTGTGATATGAGTACAATTTATTGTTGCTTTTTCCTCTACCACAAGATTTAGATCTGGGCAGGCTGGGCAATGCTGGGTACTCTGCTAGTATACAATACTGTATATATAATGTTGTGATATACGTGGTTAACAAATACATTAATTAAAAGGCTATAAAAGGCTACATGTTTTGATAAATATTTTCTTTATTAGACTTAAGATATCATGAAACAATGGGCCAGATATACAGTACCAAGATATACGTCAGTTTCTTCGCAAAATGCAATGTTTTGAAAAATATTATGTCACGGATTAACACTGTGTTCTAGAAGCCACCATGCCATGTTTTCGGATATGTACAAGGCTTTGATAAATATGGAATGAATATGGTATGAATGCAACCTGCCACAATTCCTTTAATAAATAAGCCCCATTCCATTAGTAAAATCATTGCTTCTACAATATTCTAAGATGTTATTTGGCATTAATTTACCATTGTGTATTGATATTACATTAGTATGCGTTCTATGTTTCATTCTTTGTTTTCTCCATGCTTACAGATGTTCTCAAAGTACCGGTCAATGTGACTGTCTTCCTAACATTGTAGGGCTTCAGTGTAATGAACCTGCAAATGGCTATTATATTGTACCCCTAGATTACTACATCTATGAGGCAGAGAAAGCCCAAGCACTCTCTGGATCTGCAACTATAGTGAGTCACAGCCAGCCTTCCCAGCTTTACCAAAGAAAGATGAATGACTAACAAGTTGTCGTCATACTAATATGATCAACTCACATTGCCTATAATTTTCTTCCAGGTTAATCCAACTCCCATGCCAAAATGCAAGGATTACTTCCTCAAACAAGGAATAGATTTCCGCTATGAGAATGGCAGGATAATACTGAAAAGTATGAGGAAAAGAAGCCTACGAGGCAGACGACAGGCCCAGGTAATGTATTCTATGTTATTGTATGATGAGTGGGGATATCTTGTGCCTCCTGGAAAGTATCATTTGTCTTAATATTCTGCATCCAGGAAATTGTCCCATATGGCACAGAGGGTGTCGTGGAACTGGTCTTACGGCAGCCAACTCCTGGAAAACCTATCACATGGACAGGCCCTGGATTTGCACGTGTTCTAAATGGAGCTGGTCTAAGGTTTACTGTAGACAACATTCCCTACTCTATGGACTTCCTCATTGCTATTCGATACGAGCCAGAGGTAATGTGTTGTATTTTTTTCATTGTCATTGGGGAATCTTCAAAGATACAATAGTTAAATGTATTATTCTCTTTGTTTACCTTTTTGTACTTATTTTATTGATCATTACTTTGTTTATATATTATTAGTATTATTTATTTATTTTTTAATAGTCTTTGGAAGACTGGACTGCAAGAATTACAGTTAACCAACCACATGGTGTAGCGAGCGAATACTGCAAGGACAGAACACCCCAGCCTGAGGGATATGTATTGAGTCTTCCTGCTAATTCCAGGTCAAGTACAAAATGTGACAATATGGCAGTTTTTGTACATAGTTGAAAATTAGCACAGTATAGAAGTAAAAATGCATCTAAATATTTTAACCCCCTTCCCACAGATGCATTCTGGACCTTAATTTCCAAGCAATTTTCTTTGACTAGAAACAATAGCTGTAGTTTTTTTTTCTTTCTTTTTTTTTAAATTTATTTACAATACATTCTGGGACAAATAATACCTTTAATTGGCACCATTTTAGTCTTTTTCTTTCTTTTTTTTTTCCCTCGGGGGGGGGGGGGGGGGGGGGGGTAAAAGAAACATTTGATTTTTTCAATAATTTTTTTTAAATGTATGTCTTTAAGTACATTATAAATATATTATCTGGGTTAGTTAAATTACAGTAATACAACATTTTTCTGCTTGCTGAGATTTATGTTGGGAGATCCCGATTCTGGTACCTGCAGAAACACTGAACCTGTTCACATAGTCAGTTTTCAACTTTTGGGGGTTTGTTTTTACGCAGTGCACTTTATTGTAAAACTGACATGTTCTCTTAAAGAGTACCTGTCACCAAACTAAACTTTTAATATATTGTTCCTTATGTAATTATAAGACACTTTGCTATTTACTTGATGTTAAAATTCTCAACCTTTATATGTTTTTAATGTGATTGAAAAAACGACCACTAGGTGGCTCTGTTATGTTCCCTGACGCAAGTCAAACAGTTAGTTTGGTCTCCTCCCGGCCTGGCAGGAGACCAAAGTCAGAAAGTGCATGCAAGGCATGGTGAGGTACAGCTCTCGCAGGCTTCAGTGACGTCGCGCTTACTTGGGGGACGCTTACTTTCTCCTGCCGGGAGCTTTGTGTGGAATACAGTGCTATATGCGAAGTACCTGCTTTTTTTAAGCTAAAACTAAAAAATTATTTAAAAGGAATATGAAATACAAAGGAATAAATACTTCTTCCTGCCCGATCTACTTTCGTCTTTGGCTCAAAAACTGCATTGGAAGCTTTCTAAATAAATAGTGTTGAGCGGCATAGGCCATATTCGAATTAGCACACCAGTCTCACACAGTAGTATTAGAGCTTTCTTTACACCACACAAGCTGGAAGCAGAGAGGGATGATCACTGTCATGTGTACTGTGGAAAAAAAATATATATTCGTAATTACGAATATATAGTGCTATATTCGCGAATATTCGCGAATTCGCGAATATGCGATATTCGCGAATAAAATTCGCATTGCGAATATTCGCGAGCAACACTATAAATAAACTGTGTGATGGCAGCCTTCGACAATTTTGATAAACTGAGACCAATTTGTACAGCTGAAAAGTGGGCTTCTGACCTGTTATTACTATTTTTTCTGTGATGAATAGTCATAAATTAGCCATAATTTATTAGTCATAAATGTATTGTCACTCTACAAATGCTCTATGGCCATAAAAGCTAGTACCACATTTCTTTACCATTTATTTAACAGAGGTGTCATGCGCATTATATATTATCTATCTTTAACAGGCATATTTTCTCTATAGGTTATCTCTGCTGAACTCATCTGTTTGCCTGGACCCTGATGCAGAATACCAGATAGATGTCTATTTCTCTCAAACTTCACCCACAAACACTAATAGCAAATTCTATATTCTAGTTGATTCAGTAAGTATCATTTCATAATGAAAATAAAAGAAAATGTTATTGCCATCAAATGTGATGCAGATGGGTAATGTGTATAACTACTGTCTCTATTATGTGGTTAATGTACCAGCCATCATGGAGCCCACACCTCCAACTGTCAGGACAGGTACTTTGGTTATATAAAGGGGACATACAAAAAAATTAATGTTATATTATGTGTGATCCGGGCATTTACCATATGGAAGAGTAATGAGGAATTCAGCTGTTAGCTTTTTCAATGTTTATCCTTTATTTACATGGCACTAAAATAAAGCATGACAGTGAATGCATTATAGCATGAGAGTAATCTGTTCATGTTGCCCTGTACAAGTTCTTTCTTGCTCGCATTCCACTAGTATATTTGTACAAGATGTGAGTAAAAAGAACTAAAGGTAAGATATAATATGTGCATGTAAGACTTTAGTTGACTTTAGTTGAGAACAACTGCTAAGATATATATATATATATATATATATATATATATATATATATATATATATTTATATAACATGTAAGCGTCAGTATAAATCTGTCTACCTACCTTAATTTTATTTATTAATAACTACTATTTTGCATCCCTTGCAGCTCGGACTGATTCCCCAGATTGCTTCTGTAAGCAATCTATGTACTGAAGCAGAATTAGAAGAGTATGATTATTATAACTGCATTGAGATTGCTTCAGATCTTGGAACACAAATTCTACCAGATGTGTGCGAGAGGCTTATTTTTAGTATGTCTGCCCGTATGCACAATGGAGCTCTGAGTAAGTGATTCAGTACCTAGCTATGTATATGAGTATACTGTATGTGCTATGACAAGACTTTTTTAGATTTAAGTAGTTCATGCATGATCGTGATTTCCTTTACATACTGCAGCAGCAGCACTAATGGGGAAGAGTCTATCTTCCTGCAATAATCGGACAGATGGTATCAATTATCACTGTGTTTTTTCTGTCCTCTTGTGGGACAGGTGAAATCTGGAAAATGCTTACTCCATTTCCTTTCTTCTTTGTCCTTTATATGGGCACTCTATTGCTATTGCACTGCTATATTAAATAAAAAAAAATTCTAATGTACTCTGTTTAAAAAAAGAATGACGTTTTCTATGTTTTATTTGTGTTTAAAGAAGCTGCCACTAGGAGTCTCCCTACTTGTCCAGAGCACATTTTCCCCCATCTTTTGCACACGCTTTGGACTCCTGCTGGCCTGGCAGAAGTCCAAAATCAGGAAATGCTGAGGGTGTGTGTGCAGCCTTATCCAGTCATAGCTCACCTCACACACTGAACTGCTCTGGGCTGTGTGTAGCAGAGTGAGGGAGTAAGTTCTCCCCTGTATGGCTTCAGATGATGTCACACATGCTGGGGGTCAGCCCTTTCCAGTCTGTGAATCTGACTGAGACTGATCAGAAAATGCAGAGAAATATCAAGGTAGAAAACTGAAAAATAATTTTAAAAAAAATAAAGGCAGGGGGTGGCTTATAATGATGGGGGGCAGTGAACTGGGAGGATTATAAAATTTTACAAGATCATGAGAGGTACTCTTTAAAAGGAAAAGTGTCAGCTTGTTCACCCACACTAAACCCAATATACAGGGTTATAGTGTGGGTGAACAGGAGACCAACATTTACTTAAATATGTCCAGTAGTTCCTGAGATATGTCCCCCAAAATATCCTCTGCTGAATTCAATGAATCATGTGCAGGGGTGGGGCTTCAAAGGAGGCAGGGTTTAGTGTGGGTGAATAGTCTGACAGTTTTCCTTTAACTCTTTGCCTGCATGGTCATTCTGATGAGGAGTTATACTAATCCATATAATTATTTCATATGTATTATTTTTAGCTTTTTTTCCCCATCCTCTAAAATTGTTATACAGCAGACCTTGAGGATTGTTTATTGTAGTTGTTAGATGTACACAGTGAAGCTATGGAGCAGTAGGTATAGGCTATGCAATTACATTGTTTCTAGATACCATCTGTCCTATCCTTGTAGTTAGATAGAAGCTTTTCCATTAGTGCTGCTGTTTTGGACTAAAAACAATAGATTTTAAGGTGAGTAAAAACTAATCTTTTCCCTTTGTTGCGGGTAAACACTGTGTCTTCAAGAATATCCCATTTGTATTCACTTTGTCTAGTATTTCATCATCTTCACCTGAAAGGCAAATAACCTTTTAACATTCTACATGTTGCATTCCAACCTGATACTGACCTCAAAGGCAGACCTTCTCAAGAATATTGCCTACCTTAGGTAAAACAAGATACAGTGAATAAGGCTGAGTGGCAAGAAGTTTATTTTACAGTGAGTAATACCATGCCACACCACATTTAAAAATAAATCTTGCTAGGCTTGTGACACTAAATTGTCTATAGTTTGCTGTAAATAAACTAGAGATGATAGATTAGATAGATAAATAGATAGATAGATGTAGAAAATGTATTTCTTACCTGAAAATTTCTTTTCCCGAAGTCCAAAGGCGGCACGAATGGGTTAATGCATTCCTGACCCGGAAGAAGAGCAATAACTGTTACGCCGAGCGCTCCGGGTCCCCGCTCCTCCCCGGATCGCTCACAGCGTTCTCCTGTTCGCAGCGCCCCAGTCAGACCTGCTGACCGGGCGCGCTGCGATAATGTCCCCAGCCGGGATGCGATTCGTGATGCGGGACGCGCCCGCTCGCGATGCGCATCCCGACCCGCATCCCGACCCGCATCCCGACCCGCTTACCAGACTCGTTCCCCGTCTGTGCTGTCCCAGCGCGCGCAGCCCCGCTCCCTAGGGCGCGCGCCGGGTCTTTGCGATTTAAAGGGCCGGTGTGCCACTGATTGGCGCATGGGTTTTAATCAGTACCTTCACCTGTGCACTTCCCTATTTATACCTCACTTCCCCTGCACTTCCTTGCCAGATCTTGTTGCCATTGTGCCAGTGAAAGCGTTTCCTTGTGTGTTCCTAGCCTGTGTTCCAGACCTCCTGCCGTTGCCCCTGACTACGATCCTTGCTGCCTGCCCTGACCTTCTGCTACGTCCGACCCTGCTCTTGTCTACTCCCTTGTACCGCGCCTATCTCAGCAGTCAGAGAGGTTGAGCCGTTGCCGGTGGATGCGACCTGGTTGCTACCGCCGCTGCAAGACCATCCCGCTTTGCGGCGGGCTCTGGTGAAAACCAGTAGCAACTTAGAACCGGTCCACTGACACGGTCCACGCCAATCCCTCTCTGGCACAGAGGATCCACCTCCAGCCAGCCGAATCGTGACAGTAGATCCGGCCATGGACCCCGCTGAGGTCCCGCTGCCAGTTGTCGCTGACCTCACCACGGTGGTCGCCCAGCAGTCGCGACAGATAGCGCAACAAGGCCACCAGCTGTCTCTACTGACCGTGATGCTACAGCAGCTTCTACCACAGCTTCAGCAACCATCTCCTCCGCCAGCTCCTGCACCTCCTCCGCAGCGAATGGCCGCATCCAGCCTCCATTTATCATTGCCGGACAAATTTGATGGGGACTCTAAATTTTGCCGTGGTTTTCTTTCACAATGTTCCCTGCATTTGGAGATGATGTCGGACCAATTTCCAACTGAAAGGTCAAAGGTGGCTTTCTTGGTCAGCCTTCTGTCTGGGAAAGCCCTGTCATGGGCCACACCGCTCTGGGACCGCAATGATCCTGTCACTGCCTCTGTACACTCTTTCTTCATGGAGATTCGAAGTGTCTTTGAGGAACCAGCCCGAGCCTCTTCTGCCGAGACTGCCCTGCTGAACCTGGTCCAGGGTAATTCTTCTGTCGGCGAGTACGCCATCCAATTCCGTACTCTCGCCTCCGAATTGTCCTGGAATAACGAGGCCCTCTGCGCGACCTTAAAAAAAGGCCTATCCAGTAACATCAAAGATGTGCTGGCCGCACGAGAAATCCCTGCTAACCTGCATGAACTTATTCATCTTGCCACCCGCATTGACATGCGTTTTTCCGAAAGGTGTCAGGAGCTCCGCCAGGATATGGATTTTGTTCGCACGAGGCGGTTTCTCTCCCCGACTCCTCTCTCCTATGGTCCACTGCAATCCGTTCCTGTGACTTCCGCCGTGGAGGCTATGCAAGTTGACTGGTCTCGCTTGACATCTCAAGAGAGGACACGCCGCCGCATGAAGAACCTTTGCCTGTACTGTGCCAGTACCGAACACTTCTTGAAGGATTGTCCTATCCGACCTCCACGTCAGGAAAGACGCACTCCGACTCCGCACAAAGGTGAGACAGCTCTAGGTGTGAATTCTGCTTCCCCACGTCTTACTGTGCCTGTGCGGATTTCTTCTTCTACCTTCTCCTTCTCAGCTGTGGCCTTCTTGGATTCCGGATCTGCAGGAAATTTTATTTTGGCCTCTTTCGTCAACAGGTTCAACATCCCGGTGACCAGTCTCGCCAGACCCCTCTACATCGCCTCTGTTAATAATGAAAGATTGGACTGTACTGTGCGTTACCGCACGGAACCCCTCTTAATGTGCATTGGACCCCATCACGAAAAGATTGAATTTCTGGTCCTCTCTAATTGCACTTCAGAAATTCTTCTTGGACTACCTTGGCTTCAACGCCATTCCCCAACCCTCGATTGGACCACCGGGGAGATCAAGAACTGGGGTACTACTTGCCACAAGAACTGTCTTATGCCTGCTCCCAGTACTGTCAGTCAAAAACCTATGGCTCCCCCGATACCAGGTCTCCCCAAGGCCTATCTGGACTATGCTGATGTTTTTTGCAAAAAACTAGCAGAAACTTTGCCTCCTCACAGGCCTTATGACTGCCCTATTGACCTCCTCCCTGGTACTACTTCACCCCGGGGCAGAATCTATCCTCTGTCCGCTCCGGAAACACAAGCCATGTCGGAGTACATCCAAGAGAATTTATAAAGGGGGTTTATCCGCAAGTCTTCCTCCCCTAACGGAGCTGGATTTTTCTTTGTTTCCAAAAAAGACGGCTCCTTACGACCTTGCATTGATTACCGCGGACTTAATAAAATCACTGTAAAAAATCGCTATCCCCTACCTCTTATCTCGGAACTCTTTGACCGCCTACGTGGCGCCAACATCTTTACCAAATTGGACTTAAGAGGTGTATATAATCTCATCCGCATCAGGGAAGGGGACGAGTGGAAGACCGCGTTTAACACCAGAGATGGACACTTTGAATATCTGGTTATGCCTTTTGGGCTTTGCAACGCCCCTGCCGTCTTCCAAGACTTTGTAAATGAAATTTTTCATGATCTTCTATATACCTGTGTTGTGGTTTACCTGGACGATATTCAGATTTTTTCTTCTAACCTAGAAGAACACCGCCGGCATGTCCGCATGGTTCTTCAAAGACTTCGGGACAATCAATTATATGCCAAAATGGAAAAATGTCTCTTTGAATGTCAATCTCTTCCCTTCCTAGGATACTTAGTCTCTGGCCAGGGACTCCAAATGGACCCGGACAAACTATCAGCCATATTGGATTGGCCACACCCCTCCGGACTCCGTGCTATCCAACGTTTCTTGGGGTTTGCCAATTATTACAGACAATTTATTCCACATTTTTCCACTATTGTGGCCCCAATCGTGGCCCTAACCATGAAAAACGCCAACCCTAAGTCCTGGCCTCCTCAAGCGGAAGAGGCGTTCAATCATCTCAAAACTGCCTTTTCTTCTGCTCCCGTACTCTCCAGACCTGATCCATCTAAGCCCTTCTCACTGGAGGTGACGCCTCCTCGGTGGGAGCTGGAGCGGTACTCCTACAGAAAAATTCTTCCGGACATGCTGTTACTTGTGGTTTCTGTTCTAGGACCTTCTCTCCGGCAGAGAAAAACTACTCCATTGGTGATCGAGAACTACTGGCCATAAAATTGGCG
Source organism: Hyla sarda (assembly GCF_029499605.1). NCBI lineage: Eukaryota > Metazoa > Chordata > Amphibia > Anura > Hylidae > Hyla > Hyla sarda. Next base: position 221,914,881 of record NC_079192.1, on the reverse strand, counting down.
CTTGAGGAATGGAGGCACCTGCTGGAGGGATCCAAATACCCAGTTATTATATACACTGATCACAAGAATCTCTCATCTTCAGTCTGCCCAACGGCTGAACCCTCGCCAGGCTAGGTGGTCGTTGTTCTTTGCCCGTTTTAACTTTGAAATTCATTTTCGCCCCGCTGACAAGAACATTAGGGCTGACGCTCTCTCTCGTTCAACGGATGCCTCTGAAATGGAAGCTTCCCCGCAACACATTATCCCTCCGGACTGTCGGATCTCCACTTCTCCAGCTTCCATCAGACAAACTCCTCCAGGGAAGACCTTCATCTCTCCACGCCAGCGCCTCAGGATTCTAAGGTGGGGACACTCCTCACACCTCGCAGGCCATGCTGGCATCAAAAAATCCATCCAGCTCATCTCTCGTTTTTATTGGTGGCCTACCCTGGAAGCTGATGTTGCTGATTTTGTGCAGGCTTGTACAGTCTGTGCCCGGGACAAGACCCCTCACCAGAAGCCTGCCGGTCTCCTCCATCCTCTGCCTGTTCCTGAGCGACCATGGTCTCAGATTGGTATGGACTTTATTACTGACTTACCTTTATCCCATGGCAACACAGTTATTTGGGTGGTCGTTGATCGGTTCTCCGAGATGGCACATTTTATCCCTCTTCCAGGTCTTCCTTCTGTGCCTCAGTTGGCGAAACAATTTTTTATGCACATTTTTCGCCTTCACGGGCTTCCTACGCATATCGTCTCGGATAGAGGCGTTCAATTTGTGTCGAAATTGTGGAGGGCCCTCTGTACTCAACTTAAAATCAAGTTAAACTTCTCGTCTTCTTATCATCCCCAATCCAATGGGCAAGTGGAAAGAATTAATCAGGTTCTTGGTGACTATTTGCAACATTTTGTTTCCTCCCGCCAGGATGACTGGGCCGATCTTCTACCATGGGCCGAATTCTCGTACAATTTCAGAGTCTCTGAGTCTTCCGCTAAATCCCCATTTTTTGTGGTGTACGGCCGTCACCCTCTTCCCCCCTTCCCACTCCCATGCCTTCTGGTTTGCCCGCTGTTGATGAGGTGACTCGGGACTTCTCCACCATCTGGAAAGAGACTCAAAAATCTCTCCTACAGGCCTCATCCCGGATGAAGAGACATGCCGATAAAAAAAGAAGAACTCCCCCTGTTTTTTCTCCCGGAGACAAAGTATGGCTCTCCACCAAGTATGTCCGCTTTCGTGTCCCCAGTTATAAACTGGGACCACGTTATCTTGGTCCTTTTAAAATCAAATGCCAAATCAACCCTGTCTATTACAAACTCCTTCTTCCTCCTTCTCTCCGTATTTCCAATGCTTTTCATGTCTCTCTCCTTAAACCACTCATCCTTAACCGCTTCTCTCCCAAGGTTGTTGCTCCTACTCCTGTTTCCGGGTCCTCTGACATCTTCTCGGTGAAAGAAATTCTGGCATCCAAGACGGTCAGAGGTAAAAAATGTTTTCTTGTAGATTGGGAGAATTGCGGCCCAGAGGAGAGGTGATGGGAACCCGAGGACAACATCCTTGACAAGAACCTTATCCTCAAATTCTCAGGTTCTAAAAAGAGGGGGAGACCCAAGGGGGGGGGGTACTGTTACGCCGAGCGCTCCGGGTCCCCGCTCCTCCCCGGAGCGCTCACAGTGTTCTCCTGTTCGCAGCGCCCCGGTCAGACCTGCTGACCGGGTGCGCTGCGATAATGTCCCCAGCCGGGATGCGATTCGTGATGCGGGACACGCCCGCTCGCGATGCGCATCCCGACCCGCTTACCAGACTCGTTCCCCGTCTGTGCTGTCCCGGCGCGCGCGGCCCCGCTCCCTAGGGCGCGCGCGGCCCCGCTCCCTAGGGCGCGCGCGCCGGGTCTTTGCGATTTAAAGGGCCGGTGCGCCACTGATTGGCGCATGGGTTTCAATCAGTACCTTCACCTGTGCACTTCCCTATTTATACCTCACTTCCCCTGCACTTCCTTACCGGATCTTGTTGCTATTGTGCCAGTGAAAGTGTTTCCTTGTATGTTCCTAGCCTGTGTTCCAGACCTCCTGCCGTTGCCCCTGACTACGATCCTTGCTGCCTGCCCTGACCTTCTGCTACGTCTGACCCTGCTCTTGTCTACTCCCTTGCACCGCGCCTATCTCAGCAGTCAGAGAGGTTGAGCCGTTGCCGGTGGATACGACCTGGTTGCTACCGCCGCTGCAAGACCATCCCGCTTTGCGGCGGGCTCTGGTGAAAACCGGTAGCAACTTAGAACCGGTCCACCGACACGGTCCACGCCAATCTTTCTCTGACACAGAGGATCCACCTCCAGCCAGCCGAATCGTGACAATAACTAGCAATACAATACAAGTAATTAACACCCCCTGCACACCTGAATGAAGGCTATAGGAACCCAATGAGACCACAGACACGTGTATAGTATGCAGCAATATAATTTTAAGAGAGGTATACTTGTGTCGCCTTTGGACTTCGGGAAAAGAAAATTTCAGGTAAGAAATAAAGTTTCTGCTTACCGTACGTCAAAAGGCGGCACAAATGGGACTTGCACGGAAATGCTAAATAACAAAGGGTGGGTTCATCAAAGACTCATGGCACCTTGGAGTACGCTCAAGCCAAAGGCAGATCCTTCAGACGAAGCAACATCCAATCGATAATGCTTAATCAAGGTGTTTGGAGAAGCCCAAGTTGCAGCTCTGCAGATTTGGTCCATGGGTACATGATATTTTTCAGCCCCAGATGCATCCGTAGATCTTGTAGAATGTGCCCTTAATGAAAGAGGAGAATCTTTGCCTTCTAGGGTTTAACCGGTTAACGTCCATGGATGTCTATACTCGTCCATGTGCCATTAACCGGGTATGGAGCGGGCTCCTGACTCGAGCTCGCATCATCCCGGACGGCCCCCAGCTGATTCCTGTAGCTGACAGCAGCGTCTAAGGGTGCCTTTATCCTGTCCCTGGTTGGCCCGGCGGGGGGGGGGGGGGGGGATGGGGTGTGATCTACTGCTGAGATAGCCTGAGGGATTACCTCTCAGGCTTTGTCAATCGAGCGCAGAGCACACAGATCAATGTGGTTCTATGGAACCACATTGATCTGTATGAGGAATCAAATGATTCCTCCTAAAAGTCCCCTAAGGGGACTAAAAGTGTAAAAAAAAAAAGGTTAAAAAAGTTTACAAACACACACATTAACCCCTTCTTTATTAAAGTTTAAACCACCCCCCTTTTCCCAAATTCCATATAAAAAAGATATAAACATAATAAAAATAAACATATGTGGTATCGCCATGTGCAAAAATGTCTGAACTATAAAATCCAAACAAGTCCAAAATAGCGTATTTTTGATCACTTGTTATACCATAAAAAAAATAATAAAATGCGATAAAAAAGTCTGATCAAAACAAACATGGTACTGATAAAAAATATGAGCCCTCATACAGCCCTGTACGCAATTTTTTTTAAAGTTATAGGGGTCAGAAGAGGACAATTTTAACCACTTATCCCCTTAAAGGGGTACTCCACTGGAAAACATTTATTTATTTATTTTTTTAATCAACTGGTGCCCGACAGAGGTGTCAACAGAAGAGAGCACTGTGGTCAGGCAGAAAGGAAATTTAAAAGAAAAGAACTTCCTGTGGATCATAACAGCAGCTGAGAAGTACTGGAAGGATTACGATTTTTAAACCGAAGTAATTTACAAACCTGTCGAACTTTCTGTCACCAGTTGATTTAAAAAAGGAAAAAAAATAAAAAAAATTCCAGTGGAGTACCCCTTTAAGGACGCAGCTCATTTTCACCGGAGCCATTTTTTGCAATTCTGACCACTGTCACTTTAAGCATTAATAACTCTAAGATGCTTTTACTGATTATTCTGAGATTGATTTTTGGTGACATATTCTACTTTATATTTGTGGTAAATTTTCGTCGTTACTTGCATCCTTTCTTGGTGAAAAATCCCCAAATTTCATGAAAAATTAGAAAATTTCGCATTTTTCTAACTTTGAAACTCTCTGCTTGTAAGTAAAATTTATATTCCAAATACATTTTATATTGATTCACAAATACAATATGTCTACTTTATGTTGATATCATAAAATGGGCATATTTTTACTTTTTGAAAAAATTAGAGGGCTTCAAAGTATAGCAGCAATTTTCAAAATTTTCATGAAAATTGCAAAATCTAAAGGGACAGATGTTACAGAACTACGACTCCCAGCATGCCTGGGCAGTCTAGGCATGCTGAGAGTTGTAGTTTTGCAACATCTGGAGGGCTAATGTTTGGGCACCACTGTAACCCTCCAGATGTTGCAAAACTACAACTCCCAGCATGCCCAGACAGCCTTTGGCTGTCTGGGCATGCTGGGAGTTGCAGTTTGGCTTCCACTAGGAAGGCAGCAGTAAAGATCGCTTTACTGCCAACTCCCTTCATGCTCCACGCCATTGCCTCCCTATCTGCGCCTCTGATCTCCGCTGAGGTCACCGGCGATCGGCAGTCCCCACGGCATCTTCTCCACAAGTACCGGCCGCCATCTTCTCCCCCTGTTCTGCCCGACATCCAGGGGTGGGCAGAGCGGGGGGTTTCCATAGTAACCCCCCATCATCAACTGCCATTGGTCAGTACTCAGTGCTGACTAATGGCAGGGGATAGGAGGAGGCTGCAGCACTGCAACCTCACTCCTATCCCTCAGGATGATCGGGCTGTCACTGACAGCTCCGAACATCCCTATTTTCCAAGCAATTTCTTGATTGATGTTTGTCATAGTAGAAACCTTCAGTAATAAACCCGATTTGGTTCTTAAAATTACAGCATCTGCTAAAATCCTGAGATAAGGATCTTTTGAAGAAAGCGCTTTTAAGTCACTCAGTCTTCTGGCTGAAAGAATTGCCACTAGCAACAGCCACTTAAAGGAGAGCCATTACCATGATGAATCTTCCATAGGCTCAAATGGGTGACAACACAACCTTTGCAAAACGAAGGAAAGATCCCACGAAGGCATTGGATTATGAACGGTAGGCCGGAGCTTGCTAATCGCTTTCAAGTATCTTGAGACCAGGGCCATTTTGGAGAATACACCATTAAGTTTATATTTAATGGCAGTCAATTGAACCTTCAGTGTATTTGTTTTTAGACCCTTTTGGAATCCTTCCTGCAGAAACTGTAATACAGATGACACATCTCCCAATGAACAAGAATTCTTCACACACCAGGCTGAATATAAAGACCAAACCCTGTTGTAAACCTTCAGAGTTGATGGCTTCCTAGATGCCAGTAGAATAGATATCACCTCTTGGGATACGCCTTGGTCTGTCAGCATTCTTCGTTCATATTCCAAGCTGTCAACTGAAATCTTAGGAGGTCTGGATGCAGCATCCCTGACTGAAGTTGGAGATCCTTCTGGTCTGGAAGTTTCCAGAAGTTTCCTCTCGATAATCTCAATGCGAGAGGAAACCAAGCCCTTCTAGGCTAGAATGTGAGTATTTTCTGAAGCACTCTCTGAATTAGGGGAGTCGGGAGAAGGACATACACGAACCTCTTCCAACTGATCGACAGGCCGGCCTCCATTACCGGGTTCCCTGTCCTTAACAGAGAACAGAACTGTGGAAGTTTCTTGTTCTGGTGATTCGCCATGGCATCCAGGTCTGGCATTCCCCATCTGATCGTCAAGGGCTTGAAGATTCTTGGATTGAGCTCCTATTCTCCCAGATTGATGACATTCCGGCTCAGCCAGTCTGTTCTGGTGTTGTCTGATTCTCTGATGTGAACTGCCAAGATCAACAGGACATTCTCCTCTGCCTAGGACATGATGTGAGCACATTCTTTCTGCATCAATCGGCTCCTTGTCCCGCTTTACTTGTTGAGGTAAAATACTGAAGGTAAGTTGTTGGACTGAATCTGAACAGGCTCTTGACTTGAAGTAGACAAGACCTTTTCTGATGGCCGTGAGTTCCTTCAGATTCGGACATCCCTGACTCCTTTGAGGTCCACAACCTTTGTATCCATGCGTCCTCTACATAGGCACCCCAACCTGAACCTGAGGCATCCGTTGTGAGAACTACTTGAGTCAGATTCTGAAGAGTCTTGCCCTGAGGAAACCGATTTGGAGGCAGCCACCACTTCAGATCCCTCTTCAGACAAACGGAATCTTGATGACCCATTTCTTTAGGATATAATCTTGCAACCTCCTGAAATGAGCTCTTGCCCATGATACTGCTTCCAACAAGGAGGTTAGCATTCCAAGAGCCCTCATCGCTTGTCTTATAGAGCATTTGCGGCAATGCAGCTGAGCATTGATTGTCATCATCAGGCTGAGTACTCTCTGATGCAATGGGAACAGCTTCATCTGAAGAGAATCTATTGTAAATCCTAGGTAAGATATTACCATAGTAGGCTTGAGGCAGGACTTCTTGACATTCACTAGAAACCCGTGGTCATGAAGAAACTGGAGTGTGATATTGAGGTGATGAATTAACACATCTTATGACTGAGCTCTCACAAGCCAATCGTCCAAGTAGGGTGTCACACAGATTTCTTGTAGACAAAGAGCTGTAGTCAGAACCACCACCACTTTTGTGATCACCTGTGGAGCTGATGTTATGTCAAACGGAAGACAAGTGAACTATAGGTGATGAATTTTGTGATGGACCAGAACCGCAATCCTGAGAAACTTCCTGTGTGCCTGAAGGATAGGGTTGTGCAGATATGCGTCATGGAGATCTATAAACACAAGGAAGTCTCCTTCTTCTATATTCAAGACTGCTAATCGAATGGATTCCATTCAGAACTTCCTCTTCAGGAAAAAACGGTTCAGATAGGATAGGTCGATCACCAACCTCCAATCCTCCGAGGCCTTGGGGACTACAAAGATTAGAGAATATAGACCCTTGAACTGTTCTTCTAGAGGAACTTCTTCCAGAGCTTGCTTCTGAATAAACTGATCCACCAGGTCGGCTACCACGGGATTGGAAGTTCTGTTGAGCAAAAACCTTTCTGCAGGAAAGGTTTTTAGTTCTAGTGAGTAACCTCTGATGATGATGTCCATTACCCAAGCACTCGATGATGTCCTTTGCCATATCTTTGCAAAGAACCTTAACCTGCCCCCTACTGGCAGTAAACTGCTGCTGGCATCATAACTCTTTGTTTTTGGAAAAAGGCTTTTTCTTGGATGAGGCGGAGGCTTCCCATTTTCTCTTGTAGTTGGTTCTTCTGTTAGAACGAAAGGAATAATTTATTTTTGGAGAACTTCTTGGCCTCCCACAAAAGGCTCTAGTAGGCTTCTTTTTCTCGTTAAAGGATTTCAATATTTCTTTGTTGTGGCCCAGACATAGAGAAGGGTTTAAACGGCAGGCTAACAAAACAACATTTTGAAGACATATCCCCTCCTCACTGTTTAATCCAGAGTGCACGTCTGGTAGCATTAGACAATGCTAGGACTCTTGGAGAAAACTTAAGAATATCAATAGGTGCATCTCACTGAAACTCAGCAGCAGATTTACTACACCCTTTAGGAGATGATCCCTATTTTAGATGATGAAGCCGCTGCCAGAAATGTTTTCTTCACCAGACTGTCAGCCTTTCTCTCTAATGGATCTGACAGCCTTGAAGACTCATCCGAGGGAAATAAAGATTTCTTTGCCAGCCTCGCCGCTGCCAAATCATGTTTTGGGTGATCTTCCCATTCTGAGCACACCTTGGGGTTCAATCTATAAGTAGTTTTAAACCTGGCCCCAGCATCCATCTTCTTTTCTGGTTTAGACCAGTCTTTCTTGAAAAATTACGATAGTACAGGGTGAGAAGGCAAAACCTTTCCAGGCACTTGCGGAAAGTAATAAAGCTGGTCTTTTTTTGATTTATGAGATACGTCTTTCTCAGATTCTAGAGTTTCCTTAACAGCGGATAGAAGCTTAGGAAACTTAGGAAACTTTTCTTTAGGGGGTGAATACAGATCATCAACTATATCTTCAAATAACTCCTCAGAGTCGGACTCCCTAGATGCAGATGCCTCAGAAGAAGAGTCTGAGGCCACAGAAGTGCATTTACTATACCTTTTCCTTTTTTTTTTTTTTTTTTTTGGGAATTATAGCATCCTTAATCTCTTTAAAGGTGTCACACATTTCCCCTTTAAGCTAACCTAAGAAGGCACAGGGTTGAATCTCAGATGGATTAAAGGGGTACTCCGCTGGCCTGCTTCCGGAGCTCCGCTCCCCAGCTTCCGGAAGTTTATTGTTCCGAACGCTGTGTGCGGGTTTCCGTGTTCAGGGCCGCCCCTTGTGACGTCAGGCCCGCCCCCTTGTGACGTCACGCCCGCTCCCTCAACAAAAGTCTACGGGAAAAGGATCTGCTGCCTAGGCTGAGCACAGCCCTGGCAGATCCCGGCCAAACAATAAATAAGTACGCCTTCAATCACATTAGGTAAGCACTGGAAATACTGTGGGTGCACCCGGCGCCATGTTGGAGTCCTCCCGCATCACCGCTATTCCTCCTCGTAGGATAGCCGGAACAACACGCTCAGCCGAGACCACGCCTCCCCGCACCGGCCACAGTACTTACCCCAGTTTAAGAGGCTCAGGAGGCTGCAAAATGTTAATTTCCGCCGCAGGCTTGTATCATGCAGCAGCTGAGGGACCGGAGATAGCATCTGGTATATGGCTGGCCTTAATATTTCTCAGGGACTTAGAAGGACCAGGAATGAGAGGTCTTGTCCCTAGCTTCTTCCTCCATGAGAGAGGAAAAAAATACACGTCTTTGGTCTCATTGGGTTCTTATAGCTGTTACGCCGAGCGCTCCGGGTCCCCGCTCCTCCCCGGAGCGCTCGCTACACTCTCCCCGCTGCAGCGCTCCGGTCAGATCCACTGACCCGGGGCGCTGCGATTCCGCTTCCAGCCGGGATGCGATTCGCGATGCGGGTAGCGCCCGCTCGCGATGCGCACCCCGGCTCCCGTACCTGACTCGCTCTCCCTCGGTCCTGTCCCGGCGCGCGCGGCCCCGCTCCCTAGGGCGCGCGCGCGCCGGGTCTTTGCGATTTAAAGGGCCACTGCGCCGCTGATTGGCGCAGTGATTCCAATTAGTGTCTTCACCTGTGCACTTCCCTATATCACCTCACTTCCCCTGCACTTCCTTGCCGGATCTTGTTGCCATCGTGCCAGTGAAAGCGTTTCCTTGTGTGTTCCTAGCCTGTGTTCCAGACCTCCTGCCGTTGCCCCTGACTACGATCCTTGCTGCCTGCCCCGACCTTCTGCTACGTCCGACCTTGCTTCTGTCTACTCCCTTGTACCGCGCCTATCTTCAGCAGCCAGAGAGGTGAGCCGTTGCTAGTGGATACGACCTGGTCACTACCGCCGCAGCAAGACCATCCCGCTTTGCGGCGGGCTCTGGTGAAAACCAGTAGTGACTTAGAACCGATCCACTAGCACGGTCCACGCCAATCCCTCTCTGGCACAGAGGATCCACTACCTGCCAGCCGGCATCGTGACAGTAGATCCGGCCATGGATCCCGCTGAAGTTCCTCTGCCAGTTGTCGCTGACCTTACCACGGTGGTCGCCCAGCAGTCACAACAGATAGCGCAACAAGGCCAACAGCTGTCTCAACTGACCGTTATGCTACAGCAGTTACTACCACAGCTTCAGCAGTCATCTCCTCCGCCAGCTCCTGCACCTCCTCCGCAGCGAGTGGCCGCTCCTGGTCTACGCCTATCCTTGCCGGATAAATTTGATGGGGACTCTAAGTTTTGCCGTGGCTTTCTTTCCCAATGTTCCCTGCATCTGGAGATGATGTCGGACCTGTTTCCCACTGAGAGGTCTAAGGTGGCTTTCGTAGTCAGCCTTCTGTCTGGAAAAGCCCTGTCTTGGGCCACACCGCTCTGGGACCGCAATGACCCCGTCACTGCCTCTGTACACTCCTTCTTCTCGGAAATCCGAAGTGTCTTTGAGGAACCTGCCCGAGCCTCTTCTGCTGAGACTGCCCTGTTGAACCTGGTCCAGGGTAATTCTTCCGTTGGCGAGTATGCCGTACAATTCCGTACTCTTGCTTCAGAATTATCCTGGAATAATGAGGCCCTCTGCGCGACCTTTAAAAAAGGCCTATCCAGCAACATTAAAGATGTTCTGGCCGCACGAGAAATTCCTGCTAATCTACATGAACTTATTCACCTAGCCACTCGCATTGACATGCGTTTTTCCGAAAGGCGTCAGGAGCTCCGCCAAGATATGGACTCTGTTCGCACGAGGCGTTTCTTCTCCTCGGCTCCTCTCTCCTCTGGTACCCTGCAATCCGTTCCTGTGCCTCCCGCCGTGGAGGCTATGCAGGTCGACCGGTCTCGCCTGACACCTCAAGAGAGGACACGACGCCGCATGGAGAACCTCTGCCTGTACTGTGCTAGTACCGAACACTTCCTGAGGGATTGTCCTATCCGTCCTCCCCGCCTGGGAAGACGTACGCTGACTCCGCACAAAGGTGAGACAGTCCTTGATGTCTACTCTGCTTCTCCACGTCTTACTGTGCCTGTGCGGATGTCTGCCTCTGCCTTCTCCTTCTCTACTGTGGCCTTCTTGGACTCTGGATCTGCAGGAAATTTTATTTTGGCCTCTCTCGTCAACAGGTTCAACATCCCAGTGACCAGTCTCGCCAGACCCCTTTACATCAATTGTGTAAACAATGAAAGATTGGACTGTACCATACGTTTCCGCACGGAGCCCCTTCTAATGAGCATCGGATCTCATCACGAGAGGATTGAACTTTTGGTCCTCCCCAATTGCACCTCGGAAATTCTCCTTGGACTTCCCTGGCTTCAACTTCATTCCCCAACCCTGGATTGGTCCACTGGGGAGATCAAGAGTTGGGGGCCCTCTTGTTCCAAGGACTGTCTAAAACCGGTTCCCAGTAACCCTTGCCGTGACTCTGTGGTTCCTCCAGTAACCGGTCTCCCTAAGGCCTATATGGACTTCGCGGATGTTTTCTGCAAAAAACAAGCTGAGACTCTACCTCCTCACAGGCCTTATGATTGTCCTATCGACCTCCTCCCGGGCACTACTCCACCCCGGGGCAGAATTTATCCTCTCTCTGCCCCAGAGACTCTTGCCATGTCTGAATACGTCCAGGAAAATTTAAAAAAGGGCTTTATCCGTAAATCCTCCTCTCCTGCCGGAGCCGGATTTTTCTTTGTGTCCAAAAAAGATGGCTCCCTACGTCCTTGCATTGACTACCGCGGTCTTAATAAAATCACGGTTAAGAACCGCTACCCCCTACCCCTCATCTCTGAACTCTTTGATCGCCTCCAAGGTGCCCACATCTTTACTAAACTGGACTTAAGAGGTGCCTATAACCTCATCCGCATCAGAGAGGGGGATGAGTGGAAAACGGCATTTAACACCAGAGATGGACACTTTGAGTATCTGGTCATGCCCTTTGGCCTGTGCAACGCCCCTGCTGTCTTCCAAGACTTTGTTAATGAAATTTTTCGTGATCTGTTATACTCCTGTGTTGTTGTATATCTGGACGATATCCTAATTTTTTCCGCCAATCTAGAAGAACACCGCCAGCATGTCCGTATGGTTCTTCAGAGACTTCGTGACAATCAACTCTATGCCAAAATTGAGAAATGTCTGTTTGAATGCCAATCTCTTCCTTTTCTAGGATATTTGGTCTCTGGCCAGGGACTACAAATGGATCCAGACAAACTCTCTGCCGTCTTAGATTGGCCACGCCCCTCCGGACTCCGTGCTATCCAACGCTTTTTGGGGTTCGCCAATTATTACAGGCAATTTATTCCACATTTTTCTACCGTTGTGGCTCCTATCGTGGCTTTAACCAAAAAAAATGCCGATCCCAAGTCTTGGCCTCCTCAAGCGGAAGACGCCTTTAAACGACTCAAGTCTGCCTTTTCTTCGGCTCCCGTGCTCTCCAGACCTGACCCTTCCAAACCCTTCCTATTGGAGGTTGATGCCTCCTCAGTGGGAGCTGGAGCTGTTCTTCTACAAAAAAATTCTTCCGGGCATGCTGTCACTTGTGGGTTTTTTTCTAGGACCTTCTCTCCGGCGGAGAGGAACTACTCCATCGGGGATCGAGAGCTTCTAGCCATTAAATTAGCACTTGAGGAATGGAGGCATCTGCTGGAGGGATCAAGATTTCCAGTTATTATTTACACCGACCACAAGAACCTCTCCTACCTCCAGTCTGCCCAACGGCTGAATCCTCGCCAGGCCCGGTGGTCTCTGTTCTTTGCCCGATTTAATTTTGAGATTCACTTTCGTCCTGCCGATAAGAACATTAGGGCCGATGCTCTCTCTCGTTCCTCGGATGCCTCAGAAGTTGAACTCTCTCCGCAACACATCATTCCACCTGACTGCCTGATCTCCACTTCTCCAGCCTCCATCAGGCAAACTCCTCCAGGAAAGACCTTTGTTTCTCCACGCCAACGCCTCGGAATCCTCAAATGGGGTCACTCCTCCCATCTCGCAGGTCATGTGGGCATCAAGAAATCTGTGCAACTCATCTCCCGCTTCTATTGGTGGCCGACTCTGGAGACGGATGTTGTGGACTTTGTGCGAGCCTGCACTATCTGTGCCCGGGATAAGACTCCTCGCCAGAAGCCCGCTGGTTTTCTTTATCCCCTGCCTGTCCCCGAACAGCCTTGGTCTCTGATTGGTATGGATTTTATTACTGATTTACCCCCTTCCCGTGGCAACACTGTTATTTGGGTGGTCGTTGATCGATTCTCCAAAATGGCACATTTCATCCCTCTTCCTGGTCTTCCTTCAGCGCCTCAGTTGGCTAAACAATTTTTTGTACACATTTTTCGTCTTCACGGGTTGCCTACGCAGATCGTCTCGGATAGAGGCGTCCAATTCGTGTCTAAATTCTGGAGGGCTCTCTGTAAACAACTCAAGATTAAATTAAATTTTTCTTCTGCATATCATCCCCAGTCCAATGAACAAGTAGAAAGAATTAACCAGGTCTTGGGTGATTATTTGCGACATTTTGTTTCCTCCCGCCAGGATGACTGGGCAGATCTCCTTCCATGGGCCGAATTCTCGTATAACTTCAGAGTCTCTGAATCTTCCTCCAAATCCCCATTTTTCGTGGTGTACGGCCGTCACCCTCTTCCCCCCCTCCCTACCCCCTTGCCCTCTGGTCTGCCCGCTGTGGATGAAATTTCTCGTGACCTTTCCATCATATGGAGAGAGACCCAAAATTCTCTCTTACAGGCTTCATCACGCATGAAGAAGTTCGCGGATAAGAAAAGAAGAGCTCCTCCCGTTTTTTCCCCTGGAGACAAGGTATGGCTCTCCGCTAAATATGTCCGCTTCCGTGTCCCTAGCTACAAGTTGGGACCACGCTATCTTGGTCCTTTCAAAATTTTGTGTCAAATTAATCCTGTCTCTTACAAACTTCTTCTTCCTCCTTCTCTTCGTATCCCTAATGCCTTTCACGTCTCTCTTCTTAAACCACTCATCCTCAACCGTTTTTCTCCCAAATCTGTTCCTCCCACTCCTGTTTCCGGCTCCTCGGACATCTTCTCTGTCAAAGAGATCTTAGCTTCTAAAAAGGTCAGAGGGAAAACTTTTTTTTAGTGGACTGGGAGGGTTGTGGTCCTGAAGAGAGATCCTGGGAACCTGAGGACAACATCCTAGACAAAAGTCTGCTCCTCAGGTTCTCAGGCTCTAAGAAGAGGGGGAGACCCAAGGGGGGGGGTACTGTTACGCCGAGCGCTCCGGGTCCCCGCTCCTCCCCGGAGCGCTCGCTACACTCTCCCCGCTGCAGCGCTCCGGTCAGATCCACTGACCCGGGGCGCTGCGATTCCGCTTCCAGCCGGGATGCGATTCGCGATGCGGGTAGCGCCCGCTCGCGATGCGCACCCCGGCTCCCGTACCTGACTCGCTCTCCCTCGGTCCTGTCCCGGCGCGCGCGGCCCCGCTCCCTAGGGCGCGCGCGCGCCGGGTCTTTGCGATTTAAAGGGCCACTGCGCCGCTGATTGGCGCAGTGATTCCAATTAGTGTCTTCACCTGTGCACTTCCCTATATCACCTCACTTCCCCTGCACTTCCTTGCCGGATCTTGTTGCCATCGTGCCAGTGAAAGCGTTTCCTTGTGTGTTCCTAGCCTGTGTTCCAGACCTCCTGCCGTTGCCCCTGACTACGATCCTTGCTGCCTGCCCCGACCTTCTGCTACGTCCGACCTTGCTTCTGTCTACTCCCTTGTACCGCGCCTATCTTCAGCAGCCAGAGAGGTGAGCCGTTGCTAGTGGATACGACCTGGTCACTACCGCCGCAGCAAGACCATCCCGCTTTGCGGCGGGCTCTGGTGAAAACCAGTAGTGACTTAGAACCGATCCACTAGCACGGTCCACGCCAATCCCTCTCTGGCACAGAGGATCCACTACCTGCCAGCCGGCATCGTGACAATAGCCTTCATTCAGGTGTGCTGTTTACTTTTCTCTAATTGTATTGCTAGTTATTGCTCTTCTTCCAGGTCAGCAGGAATGCATTAACCCATTTGTGCCACCTTTTGACGTACGGGAAAGATAGATTTCCAAGCACTGATCACAGATATGCAAGGTATAGACAAAGGGGGAGATGTATCAAAATCTGTTTAGAGGAAGAGTGGTAAAGTTATACTTAAAAACTCAGTTAACAGATTCACTGTTGCTAAAATATTATATTAAAGAGTACCTGTCATCAGAAAATCTTTGTTATTCATTAAGCTCTCCCTAAAAACCTTCAAATTACATGTAATTAGAAAAAATGTTTATTGATATCTTTATTTTTTTATGTAAAATATGAACACTAGGGGTCTCCCTACATGCATGTCTCTGAGATTTCTGACTCATGCCGGCCTGGCATAAGTCTGAAATCTCAGTACTGGGAACACTGACAAGTGCAGCTCCCTGCCTGTCAATCAGACAGGCAAAAGCAAGTGCTGCACCGGCAGCACAGCAAAGCGCGCTCCTGACTTTCGGCTGGCTCCGCACCCTTAGAAGGAGAGCTGGCGCGTGCTGGCCAGAAGTCAGTGTAGCACAGCTCACAGAAGCATCGGGTCTGCCTTTCTGCTAGTCTGATCGAGGTCTTCTATAAACAAAGTAAGTCATTTAGAGAGAGAGAGAGATACAGGTGCTTTAGAGAGAGAAGAAGGGAGGAAGTGAGCCTAGACAGGCTTCAGCTGAGGTCACGCCTGCCGGGCCACTCCCCTTCCTCTCTCACAGACAGCACAGAGATGAGCAGTCATACAGGGACAGATTAACAGGTAGGAGAAAATCTGAATTAGCGTCAGGAAGAGTCAAGGACAGATGGGGGGGGGGGGATACATTAGTGACAGTTTAGTTTGTGATAGGTATGCTTTAAAGGGGTACTCCGCTGCCCTGTATCGGAAGCTCCGCTCCCCAGCATCCGGAAGTTTATTGTTCCAAACGCTGTGTGCGGGCTTCCGTGTTTAGGGCCGCCTCTCGTGACATCACGCCCTCCCCCTCAGCTAAAGTCTATGCGAAGGGGGCACGATGTCACGAAGGGGGCGGGCGTGAAGTCACGAGGGGCAGCCCTGAACACGGAAGGTCGCACACAGCGTCCGGAACAACAAACTTCCGGACGCTGGGGAGCGAAGCTTCTGACACAGGGCAGCGGAGTACCCCTTTAATGAATATAAAACATAACCACAGTGTGTACAGAGCAAATTAAATGTGACCATTTTAATTTATATAAATCATTGTAAGAGATTGATGTCTGCTGCTTGCATCACATACCAACAAATAATAATACTTCATGTTTAGCCCCAGGTTTTATTGAGCACTTATATTTTATTATAAGAATTTAATTTGTAATCCATCTATATTTTTTATAGGGGATACAATGTCACTACAATTTACTATTGTGTCACTTACTTTTTAGATAACCTGAACAGTATATTTCACATGGAGATCTGTAGGTTGATATATTTTTGTTTTTGGTTGATATCTTCTCTGTGTTTCCTATGAGACCAGCCATGCACCTCCTCCTCCTCCTCGCAATTCACTGACTGGCTGACACAAAACTGGCTGAGCCAGGAGATTCCCTCACCTACCTTGCTTCAGTAGGACAAAATAATTATTAAGCCCCCACACCTATGTCCTAGCCACTCTGTTAGTCACCAGAGTAAAATGGGCCAGATTAGTAGAAAGTTAACCTCTGTGACCCCTACAAGATTTCCACATGCATACCTTGACCGTAATTGTAAAATGTTGGCATTGAGTAAGAAAATATGACTAATCATGCAAAACACTGTCTTTTATTTAGGTACATAATTATATGATGGAATCTTACTTTACATAGTTGTTTGGCTTTCTTTTAAGGGTACATTCACACATACAGTGTCCTGCACAGATTTAATGCGCTGGATTTGTAACTGCCGATTAGAAGCTGTGCTCATTCATTTAGTTTACATTGAAATCTGCCACAGAAAATCCTGTGCATCAAATCCTGTGCATCAAATCTGCGTATGTGTGAACATACCCTAAATCATAATGCTACCAGAAATCATCCAAATGGCCCTGATCAAAAGTCTACATAAGCTTGAATGTTTAGCCATGGTAGAGACACACAAGGAGACACGCACAGGTTAAAATGTCAGTTAACAGTTCATTTCTGACACCTGTGGCATTTTATTCCCTAAATGATGCCAGATGTACATGTATCTGCTGAGAGGCATCCAGACTATGAAGCGAGCAGGAGCTGCACACTCTTCATAGACCACAGGTTTGATGAGTCAAGTTTGCAACCAGATCCCTGCTCACCTGCTCCAGGGCTGCTCTGGGGAACCTCTTTATAGTTTGCCTTCTGGCTATACCATACATTTTATGGTAAAATGAAAGGTGTCATTATAATTACAAATACAGTTAGGCACACAATAAACTAGCCATCATATGGATGGAAAAATTGAGTTATGGCTCTTAAAATGCAAGGAGAATTGGCTGTGTCCGCCAGACCAAAATGAGCTGTCATGAGATTTTTTGTATATGTAATGCAAGGCAATGCATAATATATAGTACCATCTTTTTCCTTACCATCCCCAGGGGTTTTTCTGCCTGCAGGAATGGTGATAATATGAAGTTAGAAAGTGTCCCCTGCTGGACCCGTAAGTAGTCTCCTGGGCAGGGAGCTATACTCTACTAGTCCCATCTTTATCAGCTGTAATCATGCTCCCTTTGCATGACTGACAGCCGCCCTAAGCAGTTGGCGCAAAGCAATGATGCTGTTAGGGTCACAGCAAGTGGTGGATCTTCTGGGCCTGGGTGGATGATAACGTTAGCCGTGCCAAGGAGCGGAGCGCAAGGTGCTGCTGGTTTTGACCGGAGCCCGCCGCAAAGCGGGATGGTCTTGCTGCGGCAGACGGCACCCAGGTCGCTACCCCTGGCACAACTCGTCCACACAGGTAGCTGGGATGTGGCGTGGCACAAAAGGAAACAGGCAAGACAAGGTAAAGGTAGCCATAGATCAGGGCAGGTGGCACAGGTGCAGGGTCAGGTAACGAAACAAGGATAAGGAACACAGATATCAGGAACACAGGATAAGGAACATGGATATCAGGAACACATTATGCTTTAACTACGGCACAAGAAGGCAACAAAGATCCGGCCGGTATGCAAGGGAGGAGCAAGTACTTAAAGACAGGGTGCAGGTGAAGAAACTAATTAAATGAGTGCTGGCCCTTTAAATGTAAGAGCTCCGGAGTGCGTGCCCTAGGAGGTGGGGTCACACGCGCCGGGGGTGCGAGGACAGGAAGACCAAGGAGGTGAGTGACGGGCTGGGATTCGCATGCAGGTGCGTCCCGCGATGCAAATCTCATCCCCAACAGCAGCTAAGGACATGAGAAGAGAGTGCTCAAGGCCAGCGTGTCTGCCGAAGCGCAGATGTTACAGATGCAAGCCATGCCTGGGCTGTCAATCACGCTGAGGGGCGTGACTACAGCAGGAGAAGACAGGAAAAGGTCAATATAGATCTTCGCCTAGGGACTACTTACATGGCAGGCAGGGAACACTTTCTAACTTCATATCCTCACAATCCCTACGGCAGGAACGTCCCCCAGGGATGGTGAGGAAGAAGATTTTTACCACATATAACGTGCTTCTATGTGTAATATATGGTAAAATCTCATGATCGGTTTCCTTTAAGGGGTTAAATTGCAATAAGTGTCATTGTGTAGAAAGTTATTGAGTTTGTTGGCTTTCACATGGATGCACTGTCAGGGGGCATGATGACTGTGTAATTCTGCTCCACACCCGTCATGCCCCCTCCCATAGTCATGAATGGAGGGGGCATGGCGTGACGTCACAAAGACGGACCCCTTTGAATAGGGGATAAGATGTCTAGGGGCAGAGTACCCCTTTAAGAACGTGGTATATACAAACTTTTGAAAAGGGATCATTTTAATTTTTTTTATTTGCTCTATGTTTTGTTTTATGATTATGCCATTCTGGAAATAAAAGAAATGTGCTTTGACTACTCACCCATGTTTTCTTTAGAAATGGTAAATCTAATATTACCATTTCTCCAAGGTTATGCCAGCACTGTTACTGTTTAAAAGATCACACACTATCAGGCTGCAAACGGAAAACATTGAGGTTGACTATATTTCGTATTTAATGTTATAATTTATTTCTAGGTTTACTGTTCCATTATGTTATGCATTACATGTTATGTGCTTGTATTGGTATATCTTTGATTTTAACTTTTATTAACAATAGAAAATAACAGAAATATTGTTTGTATCTCTTACAGAATGCACTTGTAATCCAGATGGGTCTTTAAGTACTATCTGCAGTAAGATTGGTGGAAAATGTCAATGTAAACTTAATGTTGTTGGAAGCTGTTGTGACCTGTGTGCTGTGGGCAGTTATGGATTTGGCCCAAGCGGTTGCTTAGGTATGAAAATCACATGATATTCTGGGGTGTTGGGGATCAGGAAAATCCTTCAGGAATAATTAATTGTCTCTAGTCTGTGGTAGATTCAGTGCTATAATTTTCACACAATGGAATTTCCGTGTGGAATTCTGCATTGATATTAATGGGATTCTGTTCACACAGCAGAATTTCCGGGCCAGATGTTTCTGGTGCGGAAATTCAAATACTGGTGTCCACAGAAAGAATAGACATGTATATTCTTTCTGCGGACTCTGCACGGAAATGCATTGCCGAGAGGTCCTAGCACTGGCATGTTCTGCCAGCGCTCTCTTGTCAGGAGAATGTCTGCACAGAGATTTTCTGTGCGGACATTCCATCATGTGATCATTGCCAAAGACGGCTAGATGGTGCATTTTCGAGTGGTCCTAGCGCCGGCATGTTCTGCCTTGCATCCGCTGTCAGTGCAATGTCTGCACTGAGATTTTCCGTGCGGACATTAGCCCATGTGAACATAGCCTACAGCTCTGATCACACTAAGAGCCTCCCATCGGCTGTCAGAAGGTCTATCTCTGATGGAAGGCTGCAAAATCATCCAACTATATGTGCACACAGAAGGACATGTCATCCGTCATTGTAAAAAAAAAAAAGTATATACAACATGGTATACCTTGTTGTTCCCAGGGCCAGTTTTAGAATTGTAGTCCTTGGCAAAATTGAAAGTGTCAGCCTAAATGATGAAACAGATACTATAGTATATAGACGAATAAATGAAAGACTTATACTGTATTATAAATAATACCACTATACAATGCCCATATAATACCACCACGCCATGACCTAATATTATGATCAAATAGTGACTGTATAAAAACCACAATACACATACCACCCCCATACAATGCCAATATAGTGGTAGATACCAGGTGTACACAGCTTTTCCCATTTTCTCAATCTGGCTCAGACAGCCATGAAGACATCTTCCAGCTACACCTTGGGGGACATTTATCATAGCATTTAGTAGATTTTTTTTTGCTTAAAATTGTTGCAAAAAAGTCGCAAGTGCGACTAATCTCTTTTTTCTGCGACTTTTTGATTGCGCAGTGTCCTAAGCAAAAAATTTAAATCTTGCTTACCAAAGCAAAAAATTATTTTTGGCTTGCAGTGGTCAGAGATTTATCAAGTGCAAAAGTCGCAAAAAAGTTGCATCACATGAAAAAACTTACTAAATTTACTCCAGCTCAGACAGGGAGCAGAAAAAGCCACTACCAAAGCAAAAAAAAAAATATTGCTTATGTGAAAGAAATTTATCAACAGGCTGAAACCAGTTGATAAATAAGTCGCACATAAGCAAAAACATTTTAATAAAAAAAGGAATACTTAAAGGAGAACTCCGGAATATAAAAATTGTCGCCCATACTGCCGGCAGTAAAAAAATAAAGATGTACATACCTTCCTCCGCTCCCCGGGGCCTCCGGTTAATTGGCTCCGGTCTCCGCCATGATCCACTTCCTGGTTGCCGGTGGTCGGATGAGTCATGCGCTCAGCCAATCACCAGCCGCAGCGAAGTCAGACTCGGCCGGCGATAGGCTGAGCGGCAATGTGAAAACGCTTCAGGACACAATATCCTTCACTACACCGGCACCTGCTGCTGGTGCCGAAAACGTCACACTGCCGCTCAGCCTATCACCGGCCGAGTCGGGACTTCACTGCGGCCGGTGATTGGCTGAGCGCAGTAAGACTCTTTGACCACCGGCAACCAGGAAGTGGATCGCGGCGGAGGCCGAAGCCGTTTACCGAAGGCCCCGTGGCAGCGGAGGAAGGTATGTACATCTTTATTTTTTTACTGCCGGCAGTATGGGCGACAATTTTTATGTTCTGGAGTTCTCCTTTAAGCAAACATTGATAAATGTCCTCCCTTGTGTTTTCTGCCCAGACATTTATGGATCTTTGCTTTTCCAGCATCTACTCTACCTTTTTCTAAATGATATACTGTAAGTCCCCATGCTGTTCATAGCCCAAGTTCTGTGCCTGTTGCTGCCCAGTCTGTCTCATTACTGTACTTTCTGTGTGACACAATGCCCCAGATACTGTATTTCAGAAATAATGGTGTATTTACTAAATATTAAAAGTGAAAACAATAGTGCCCCAGGAATCAGTTGTGGCCCAAACAGTAAAAGAGCCTCCACTATGTGTCCTGCAAAAGAAATAGTGCTCACATTAATAGTGTCCATGCACACAGTAAGTGATCCCAGTCCCCCCAATAAGTAACAGTGCCCCTTTTAAAACCCAGACAGTTATAGTTATTTTAATGGCACACACTATAAAAATGTCTACTAATATGCTCAATGCAAATTATTTTTTCCCCCTTTTTGCCCACTTCCCTCTTCTTCACATCATAATAATGCTCCATTTCTGTCTCAACACCATAATAGTGCCCCAATAGAAAAGCAAAAGTGAGCATTTCAATTGTTTGGGAGCTGAAACAGTGCCCCCTGTTAAAAATGTGGTATGGAGTGGCCGAGCCCTCTTCTTGCCAGTGAACTGCCAGCATCCCAATGAAGACAGCCAGATGTCATTGTGCTGCATACACTTTGCACAATTGTATCATATAGGCCATAGCCATAGTCTGTGGCCTACAGAATGATGGGGGAGGAAGACTTTGTCCTTTAGATGCAAAAACAATTGAAGCTGAAGCTCCTCCATGGATGTCAGGTGGATAAAAAGTCTATGGCCCCAAATCCCTTAAGGGCCCCCTCAGGGATATAACCTGTGAGCAATTACCCAGATTGCTCCTCCTTCCCCCCCATGCTGTTCCTAGGTATAACATAACGTTTTTACAGTATATGACGCATGCTGGACAAACAGAGGACAAAACAAAACTCTCTTGGCCTCTGGTTAAGAAGCATATTCCTCACAGAAAATCTAAAAACAAAGGAACCAATCACAGCTCAGCATTTATTTTATCAGAGTAACCTTGTCCATAGACATTTGTCCATAAACATATTGATAAATCTGAGCCATAGGTATAACAACCAAAGAAATTCTTGCTTTTGTTACATACTTAAATAAATTGGTAAATAAATAAATAAATGAAAAAATAAACACATAAACAAATAAGCTCCTTTTATTTCTGTTTTATTTTATAGAATGTGACTGCGATAGCAAAGGGTCAATCAGCACATTATGTGATCAGGTGACCGGTCAGTGTGCTTGCCGCAGAGACATACAAGGACGGCGCTGTGACAACTGTTTGATTGGATATTATGGATTTCCAAACTGCCGACCATGTCAATGCAACGGAAATTCCGAGACATGTGACTCAGTTACTGGTGCTTGTAGGGATTGCAAGGGGAATACAGATGGGACCAACTGTGAACGGTATAACAATATTACAGTGCAAAGGTTGTGCGTATTGTGAAAGCTTTCTAGTTTGTTGCTACTGCATTTTTAAGGGGGAACTCTGATGGAAAACTTTTCAACTAGCTCCAGAGTTAAACAGATTTGTAAATTACTTCTATTTAAAAATTTTAATCCTTCCAGTACTTATCAGCTGCTGTATACTACAGAGGAAGTTGTATAGTTATGTCCAGTCTGACCACAGTGCTCTCTGCTGACACCTCTGTCCATGTCAGAAACTGTCCAGAGAAGGAGAGGTTTAATATGGGGATTTGCTCCTACTCTGGACAGTTCCTGACATGGACAGAGGTGTCAGCAGAGAGCACTGTGGTCAGACTGGAAATAACTATACAACTTCCATTGTAGCATACAACAGCTGATAAGTACTTGAAGGATTAAAGGGGTTATCCAGGAAAAAACTATATATATATATATATATATATATATATATATATATATATATATGTATATGTATATATAAAATCAGCTGGCCCAAGAAAGTTAAACAGATTTGTAAATTACTTCTATTAAAAAATCTTAATCCTTTCAGTACTTATGAGCTGCTAAAGATGAGTTGTTGTTTTCTATCTAAGTGCTCTCTGATAACACCTGTCTCGGGAACTGTCCAGAGTAGAAGCAAATCCCCACAGCAAACCTCTTCTACTCAGTGCAGTTTCCGATACAAGCAGAGATGTCAGCAGAGAGCACCATTGCCAGACAGAAAAGAACAACTCAACTTCATAGGCTGATAATTATTGGAAGGATTAAGATTTTTTTAATAGAAGTAATTTACAAATCTGTTTTACTTTCTGGAGCAAGTTGATACAAATAAAAAAGTTTTTTCTTGGAATACCCTGTAACATTTTTAAATAGAAGTAATTTACAAATCTGTTTAACTTTATGGCACCATTTGAAGGAATAAAAAAAAATGTTTTCCACTGGAGTACCCCTTTAAACGAAGTCTACATTTCTGTAAAAGTTTAAAAATTTGGTAATACAATTTGTGTTTTACACCAGTTTAAATACTGTGCATTCACAATAAAGGTTTAAGAAAACATTATTGTTATTTAGGTTCATACATAATATTTGAATCCATATTTGGTCAGTATTTTAGTGGGTCAAAAAAAATAAATGCAAATCGTTCCGGCATAGTTTTTCCCAGTTTCACAATTGGATTTGGCTAAAAAATACTGATCAAAATACTTTACAGCCTGAAATCAAATCCTCTCAGGTGTCAAATGGCTATAAAATGATATATTATATTCTTTACATCATAGGTGTCTGGATAATTATTATGGTAATCCAATAATGGGGCAACCATGTCGCCCATGCATGTGTCCTGGTTCGCCTACAAGCAAGCAATATTTTGCAACTTCCTGTCAACAAAACAATGAGACAATGGAGGTGACTTGTAATTGTCTTGAAGGTTATACAGGTAACTTCCAATATACATTAAGTATCTGATATTATTTTTATTTGTCTTTTTATTACATTTTAAGCAAGGAAAGGAGTGTTTGTCTAACCTTCTTTGTATCTCCTGAGACTGATCAGTTCACATCTAGAAAGTGTAATATGTTAGATGTGCATGTCAGAAAACCAGCAAAAAGGTGTTCTGGTGTATACCACAGTGTGCCCATGGAATGCCCATAGACAGGAAAATACGAAACTCAGTCTGTTTGTGACCATTAGAGGTAAGCGAACTTTTCAAAATTCGATTTGGCCGATTCGCCGAATTTTCCCCAAAAATGTGTTTCGATCCGATTTTATTAACAGCAAATCTATATTAAAAATGGCTATTTCTGACCTACAGAGAGCCTCCATAGGGGTGTAGAACACTTTCCTTTGTTCTAACAAGCATATGGAGTGTACTGGGGTAGTGAAATATTACTGTTATTCGGTATGACATGCAGATTACAGGCATCGCTTTTAGAATCACTGCCGCAGTGCGGCACAATGACATGGCCTGGAGTTAACTGAAGCATGATGAGACCATATAGTGTCTGAATGGCACAGCCTGGAGTTGGCTGAAGCATGAGGAGACCATATAGTGGTTAAATGGCACAGCATGGAGGTGTTGGCAGCATGAGGCGACCATATAGTGGCTGAATGACACAGTGTGGAAGTGTTGGCAGCATGAGGAGACCATATAGTTGCTGAATGACACAGCCCCGAGTTGGCTGAAGCATGAGGAGACCATATAGTGTCTGAAGTTGGCAAAAGCATGAGAAGACACTAGGGCCTTACAATCTTTAAGATTAAAAGATGAATTTTGAAATTTAAAATGAAGACTTATGGTAGATAGTGCTACCATAAACATTTTTAGGCCCAGTAATAGCGTGGAAGTGTTGGCAGCATGAGGAGACCATATATTGGCTGTATGACACAGCCTGGAGGTGGCTGAAGCATGATTGGACCATATAATGGCTGAATGACACAGCCTGGAGTTGGCTGAAGCATGAGGAGACCATTATAGTGGCTGAATGGCACATTCTAGAAGTGGCGGCAGCATGAGTAGACCATATAGTGGCTGAATGACACAGCCTGGAGTTGGCAAAAGCATGAGCAGACCACTGAAATTCAAGAAATTTAAGATATTGACATTGAGGATTTTGAAATTGAAATTTTAACTCCCAACTTTTAGTGTCCGGGCCCCGGCGTGTGGGTACAAAGGACAAAATCTAACAAGGAGTCACATGTCACATAACAGCACACAGCCTGGAGGTGGCATCAGTATGAGGAAAACATATAGTGGCTGAATGGCACAGCCTGGAGTTGGCTGAAGCAGGAGAAGAGACCATATATGTCAGGATCCGGACTGGTATGCGGAGAGGACACGGGTGGTGGATCCTCTGTGTCAGTGAGGTGATGGCGTGGGCCGTACCAGGGGAACGGAATCTAAGGGGTTACTGGTTTTCACCAGAGCCCGCCGCAAAGTGGGATGAACTTGCAGCAGCAGTTAACCCCCAGGTCGTTCCACCCGATAGCGACTCAACCTCACTGACAGCTGAGACAGGCGCGGTACACAGGGACAAGGAAAGAGCAAGGTCGAACGTAGCAGAAGGTCTGGGCAGGCAGCAACGGTTCGTAGTCAGGGGCAACGGCAAGGGTCTGGGTACACAGGCAATGGAACACACAGAAACGCTTTCTCAGGACACAAGGCAACAATAGCCGGCAGGGACAGAAAGGGGAAGTGGGTTTATATAGTGTAGGGAGTGTAAGGAACCAATTGGGCCAGGCACCAATTAATGGTGCACTGGCCCCTTAAATCTGAGAGACCCGGCGTGCGCGCGCCCTAGAGAGCGGGGCCGCGTGCGCCAGGACTCGGCAGGAGGACAGGGCAGGTGAGAGACACGGGGCGCGATCCGAGAGCAGGCACGTCCCGCACCTCGGATCGCGTTCCCTCCGGGAACACGGAAGCAGCGCTCGCGGTCAGTGGTGCTGACCGGAGCGCTGCATACAGAAGCATGCCGAGAGCGCTCCGGGGAAGCAGCGGGAACCGGAGCGCTCGGCGTGACAATATAGTGGCTGAATGAGACAGCCTGGAGGTGGCATCAGTATGAGGAGACTATATAGTGGCTGAATGACTGCTTGGAGTTTTTGCAGCATGGGGAGACCATATTGTGTCTGAATGGCACAGCCTGGAGTTGGCTGAAGAATGAGGAGACCATATAGTGTTTGAATGGCACAGCCTGGAGTTGGCAGCATCATGAGTAGACACTAGGGCTACATAATCCCTAAGATTAAAAGATGAATTTTGAAATTTAAATTGAAGATTTATGGTAGTGCTACCATATAACATTTTTAAGCCCAGGCCCAGCAGCATCAGTACACCATATATTGGCTGAATGACACAGCCTGGAGGGGGCTGAAGCATGAAGAGACCTTATGGTGGCTGAGTGACACAGCCAGGAGTTGGCTGAAGCATGAGGAGACCATATAGTGTCTGAATGGCACAGCCTGGAGTTGGCAGAAGCATGAGGAGACCATTGAAATTTAAGATTTTTAAATAGAATTTTAAGATTTTGAAATTGAAATTTTAACTCCCAAACTTTAGTGTCCCGGGCCCCGGCGTGTGGATACAAACGACCAAATCTAACAAGGAGTCACATGGCAGCACAATGACAGAGCCAGGAGGTGGCATCAGTATGAAAAGACCATATAGTGGCTGAATGACTGCCTGGAGTTTGTGGCAGCATAGGGAGACCATATAGTGTCTGAATGGCACAGCCTGGAGTTGGCTGAAGCATGAGGAGACCATATAGTGTCTAAATGGCACAGCCTGGAGGTGGCTGAAGCATGAGGAGATCAATGAAATTTAAGATTTTGAAATTTAAATTTAAGATTTTGAAATTTAAATTGAGGATTTTTAAATTTTAACTCCCAAGTTTTAGTGTCCCGGCGTGTGGGTATAAAGGACCAAATCAAACAAGGAGTCACATGTCACATGGCAGCACAATGACAGAGCCTGGAGGTGGCATCAGTATGAGGAGACCACATAGTGGCTGAATGGCACAACCTGGAGTTGGCTGAAGCAGGAGAAGAGACCATATAGTGGCTGAATGAGACAGCCTGGAGGTGGCATCAGTATGAGGAGACCATACAGTGGCTGAATGACTGCTTGGAGTTTGTGGCAGTATGGGGTGACCATATAGTGTCTGAATGGCACAGCCTGGATTTGGCTGAAGCATGAGGAGACCATATAGTGGCTGAATGGCACAGCCAGGAGTTTGTGGCAGCATGAAGAGACCATATAGTGGCTGAATGGCGCAGCCTGGAGTTGGCTGAAGCATGAGAAGAGATCATATAGTGGCTGAATGAGACAGCCTGGAGGTGGCAGCAGCATTATCTGGAGTCCTGAAAATGACCCGGTGACAGAGTGGTATGGTGGGTGGCAATACCAGTACCCGGTGATGAAGGTGGGTAAAAAAAGGTCTGATGTGGGGGAATGTTTGTAACTGGGGAGCAGCGCTTTAAATATGCTTGGCACTATCCATATTTGTGAAGTGTTGGTGTGGCACGATGGTCAATCTACTCTGATGCATTAGGCATTGGTGGTTGGAAATCCTGGCTGATCCATGCCTGACTCATCTTCACAAAGGTCAGTCTCTCCACATTTTTCGTGGACAAACGAGTTCTCCTTGGGGTGACTATGGCCCCCGCCGCACTAAACACCCGCTCTTATGGCACACTACTGGCCGGGCAGGACAGCTTTTCCAGGCAAACTCTGCTAGTTGCGGCCACAAATCAAGTTTGGCTGCCCAGAAGTCCAGCTGATCTTCAAGGTGTGTTCTCATGGGAATGTCAAGGTATGCCACCGCCTGATGGTTCAGGTCCTGCTCCAGGTCTACCTGCTGCTGATGAGTTGCTTCATTATGCAGGTGAAGAAAGCTACTCATCAGCGACTGTAGACTCAGGCTGCTGCTAATGGAACTGGTACTGCTCCTGCCACCCCACCCCTCCCAAGCAGCCATGGCAGTGGAAGGTGAGCGCAGCCCCCCCCCCCCCATTCAGACCTGCAAGAGGATGGATGATGGCGCCGATAGGCATCAGCAACTGACTAGATAGGATGCCTCTGTAGTAGGTCACTTTGTCCTCCCTCTCAGTGGGTGTAAAAAAGGCCCTTATTTTGTGGCGGTAGCGAGGGTCCAATAAGGTGGAGATCCAGAAGTCATCCCGCTGCTGAATAGTGACAATTCGCCGGTCACTACGCAAGCAAGTGAGCATGCATCGTGCCATTTGTACAAGTAACTTGGTGGGACTCCCTGCCTCCATCTCCACTGCATACTGCCACGATGTGTTTGGGTCCTCTGTCTCGCCTTCCTCATAACCCTCTAGCTACTCTGGCTGCTCCTGATCCTCCTCTCCTGTCAGATTACTCGAAAAACCACCAATTTGGTGAAACCTAAACTGTGCTCCACTGTGCCTCTCCCCCTCCTCTTGCTGTTCAGCCCCCACAGGGCTCATGTGGCCATGAGATGTAGGTGCCACGTCTCCAGTGCCCTGACCAGCCATCGATTCCAACACGTGTTGTAAGAAATGAAGGAGTGGAATGATATTGTTCATCCTGTAATCCTGGCGATTTAATAATAATAATGTGGCTTCCTCAAAGGGCCTGTGCAAACGGCAGGTGTCATGTATGAGCTGCCACTGGTTCACATTGAAGTTACACAGGTGAGTACCCGCATCCGCTTGGATCATCAAGAAATCGGTGATGGCTTTTCTCTGTTTGTGCAGTCGGTCCAACATATGGAGGGTGGAATTCCAACATGTGGCAACGTCACACATCAGACTATGTTGGGGATACCGTTCTGACGCTGCAGCTCAAGGAGGGTGTGCTTTGTGGTGTACGAGTGGCTGAAGTGCATGCAAAGTTTCCTTCCTATTGTTAGGATGTCTTGCAAATGGAGGGAACACTTCAGGAACTGCTTCACAACCAGATTTAACATGAGTGCCATGCAGGGTGCATGGCTCAGCCTTCCCAGTCGCAGCGCATGCAAGATGTTCTTCCTGCAGTCAGTCACCATTGTTCCCATTTCCAGATTTTGTGGAGTAAGCCATGCTACAATTTCTTTACAAATGACTTTTACCAGTTCCTCCCCTGTATGACTCTGTTCGCCAAGGCAAACCATGTGAAGAACAGCGTGACACTGCCGTGCCCTGCACACATGGAATGTTGAAGGGGCACTGAGACTTGTCTGGGCAGTGAAGGCTGAGGACACGGTGAAGGATGAGGAGGCGGAGACGCACACTGTCACAGGACCAACAGCCTGAGAGCGTGGAGGAGGAAGCAGCGTGACCTGTCCAAGTTGGGGTTGTGGCTGTGCAGGAACCACATTCACCCAATGAGCCGTAAAGGACATGTATTGTCCCTGACCATAGTTATAGCTCCACACGTATGTGCTGCTGTGCACTTTCGCACACACCCACAGGCTCAAGCACTGGCCCACCTTCTGTTCCACAAAATTGTGCAAGGCTGGTACTGCCTTCTTCGCAAAGAAATGACGGATTGGCACTCTCCACCTCGGCACAAGCCATCAGTTCTCTGAAAGGTGCAGATTCCACCACTTGAAAAAGGAGGGACTGCAGCACCAGAAACTTGGACCAAAGCAAATTCAGTTTCTGCGCCATACTTTTGACTCTTGGACATGGCTTTGCCAATGGATTGTTGGCGGAATGGTTGACTAAAATTAAGAGGAGTAGGAGCATCTGGAGCTACAGAAGAAGGGTAACAAACACAGCTCCCTTCCGCTGAGGTGTTGGAGCCTTGGCTGAATGAAAGAGGGAGCGGCGTGTCACTGGGTGATGCAGCAGGCTGGGTAACTACATTGGAGCCACGGTTCTCCCAGGCCGCTTTATGGTGGTGAAGCACATGTTGATGCAAGGCCGTGGTGCCAACATCAGGACCCTGGCCACGCTTCACCTTCTGACGACATATCTTGTATGTGGCTATGTTAACCTCCTCCAGATGCTTGATGAAAAACTGCCACACTACTGAGTAGCTGATTTTCCCACCAACAGTCCGCACTAATTGACTGCTACTGCCGCCATCTCCAAGAACCCCTGTTCCACTACCTACTGGGAAGGTAGGCTTTTGTGAAGCAGGTGGTCTCCCCCGGGCACGTTTGGCTCCAGAATTTCCACTTCTGTCACCATGCTGACTGCCAGCCAGGCTACCACCTTGCTGGCTCTTCTCCTGATGATAATGAGGCCCCTTCTGCACCTGGCTCGCAATTGCGATCGGCTTCATCATCATCAACAGGTGTCTGCATGTCACTGATGTCCTCCTCAGGTTCCTCAACAGTGTCTGCTTCAGGACCCTGAACCCTGGCAACACCGCCTCCCACGTCACTTTCCTCATCACTACTTGCCCGCCTAGCGGGGGAAACAGCAGATGTCTCCTCCACTTCTTGGCTGGGTATTAGCTGCTGACTTTCCTCTATTAGATCGTCCTCACTGAATCGTGGAGCTGAACCCACAGCATAAGATACTTCTTTAGGGGAGGGAACAGCATATGACAGAGGCAATGGGAGAACAGGGACTGCTCCCTGGCCATGCAAACTGAGGGTTATGTCTGAGGAACCCACCGAATGTTGACTGGGGGTATCAGATGTCACTTGTGATGAAGTGGATGACTGTGTTAACCAATCGATTACGGCAGATGAGTTGCTGGTCGAGACACGACTGCTAGCTGATACCGGGAGCTCAGGCCTCTCACTGCGACTCCTGCTGCCACTCGCCCCTAGTCTGCTGTGACCTCTGCCTGATGAATTTAGGCCTATGCCACTCCTCTGTGCACGTCCTGGCACTTCTTTGCCTGACATACTTAGTGCGTATATGAGGGGAGTACCATACGCTTCACTACGCTTAAACAGTATTTGTCTAGAACAGCAGCAGGTGTGTACTTTTGACTGTCTTTTCACAGTATCTAGACCCTTGGAAGATTAACAGGTACAAAATAGTACACTACTTAGATGTAGGTATGTGGTATGCACTTATGAGGGCAGACAAATGCACTACAGTACACTTAATAAATGTATTGGAGTAAAACACCAGCCGGTGATTACTTTTGGCTGTCCTTTCACAATATGTAGGCCCTTGACAGATTAACAGGTACAAAATAGTACACTACTTAGATGTAGGTATGTACTTATGAAGGCAGAAAAATGCGCTACAGTACACTTAAAACAGTATCTGAGTAAAAACATCAGCCGGTGAGTACTTGTGCCTTGATTTTCACAGTATCTAGGCCCTTGGCAGATTAACAGGTTTAACATAGTACACTACTTAGATGTAGGTATGTGGTATGCACTTATGAGGGCAGAAAAATGCACTACAGTATGCTAAAAAAAATCATAATAATTTGCCCACAGCACCAGCAGTACACAACAATGCTGCAGCACACAGTCACTGTGTACAAAACCCAAAAGTGCAAAAAGACTCTATCTCAATTACTATTAGGAATAGACATGTGGATCCACCATTTTAGATGCCCTGGAGCCTGGACCGCAGTAAATGGAGTTTAATTAAGCGATTCACGCTATAGAATCGTGGCAACATTCGCATTTGTTGCGAATCAAATGTTTCCTGAAATTCGTAACAAATTCGGGTTCGTCAGCTTCGATTCGCTCATCTCTAGTGACTATGTTCTCCACCATAGTTTTCAGTTTATTTGTGGGACAAAAGGGCAAGCAATGCAGTCCCACAATAATACATATACTGCACTGAAGCAGACTGACTATAGTCATGATATGGGAACACATTTGCTGGGTTTCAGACGTATATCCATCACATGGCATTTAGCACTTTTCTGTTGTGAACATAGCCTACTTGTGTTCAAACTAATTGTGATCAGGGCAGCCTCCGGAATATGCAAATTATACTTATAGAAATAAGGAATGTTATCTGTTGGAATTACTGTTAAATGGGGACAAACAAAACTAATTGAAATTAAGATATAATAAATAGAAAAAAGGTAATTGGCACTCACCTATTAAAAATCTAGACACTGCCGGTATTACAAATGGAATACATTAGATGGAGCAGGGATGGCTACAGACCCATTTTGCGGTCTTCCGCTTCCTTTGGCCAGAGGAAGCAGGAGATTGCGAAACAGTTCCGTAGCAATCCCACTCAGCTCTGGCTGATACTTTCTGTTCATACTGCCAGCGTTCAGCTGTTTTAATGGATGACATAAAGTTATGACTTTGAATATGTGAATGCCAATGACCTTTTTTCTATTTATTTCTCGCATACTTTTTTCCCTATCATTCTGCACCCCTATATAGTCCTGGTTTTACTCCCAGCATTTTTGAGATGTTTTTTTTAGGTGAAAATT
The DNA here is from genome assembly GCF_029499605.1 of Hyla sarda. NCBI lineage: Eukaryota > Metazoa > Chordata > Amphibia > Anura > Hylidae > Hyla > Hyla sarda. Next base: position 221,882,789 of record NC_079192.1, on the reverse strand, counting down.
TTGAATGTTCATAATATAGCAATGGAGAAAAAAAACAGCCTTTCCTCTCAAGTGTGCCTTTAATGGAAATTAACATTGAGTGTTCCCAATACAGCATTATCACAACAATAGGCCATGTATGTATGCTCTTCATTTAAACTTTCTATTGTATTTCTTAGGAAAGAACTGTGATGAATGTCCGGATGGCTTTTATGGAAATATAGAAGAGGGGGAAAAGTGTTTACCATGTCAGTGTAATAACAACATTGATGTGAAAGATCCTGACTCATGTGATAGGGTTACGGGAGAATGTCTGAAGTGTACGAATAACACATATGGTCCTAACTGTGAATCGTGCGTACCTGGTTACTTTGGATCAGGAATTCATCAAAACTGTACAAGTAAGTAAAAGGGATGATTTTTGGCCATTTACTTATATGCTAGATTAGTGTGATGTTTTATTTTGTACTGGTACATTTTTCAGAGTCTTGAAAAAAATGTCTTGTCATTGAGAAAAGGTGGTGAAAACTATTTTAGACAATATCATTTAACATCAGTCTAAAAATAGCAAATGCTAATTCCCCAAAGAATTGGACATTAAAATCTGCAATTTCCATGTTGATCTAAATAAGTCAGCAGTCCTTATTTGCATGAAGAGGCAATGACGAAAAATCATGTCCTAATAACCAATCAACCAGTTTTTGTTTGAGGCTCTCCATTGACTTCAATGCAAACAGTTGGAAAAAATATATCAGGTTGACTTAATTACCAGCAATGTATTTTGAGATAGATTCCTGCATAAGGTCCCTCCTGTCAGGGTGGTTTGCACATGGTTAATTGTTTTATTATATGTAGTCGTACTACATATAATAAAGTGGTTTATTTTGGGAAAACCTTATTTATTTTGAAACTAATATATTAAAAGTTGGGTTTTGCATTGGCAATTCCAGTTTCTTTTTTTCTTTTTTTTTTCTTGCCATTTATGGTGTTTTGAAATATTTTTTAATACCACCAAAGTTTTAAAGGGGTACTCCGGCGCTTAGACATCTTATCCCCTATCCACAGGATAGGGGATAAGAGGCCTGATCGCGGGGGTCCCGCCGCTGGGGACCCCCATGATCTTGCATGCCGCACCCCGTTTAAAATCAGTCCCCGGAGCGTGTTCGCTCCGGATCTGATTACTGTCGATCACGGGGGCCGGAGCATGGTGGCATCAAGGCTCTGCCCCATGTGATGTCACGCTCCGCCCCCCTCAATGCAAGCCTATGGGAGCTGTCACGCCCCCTCCGATAGGTTTGCATTGAGGGGGCGAACACGCTCCGGGGACTGATTTTAAACGGGGTGCAGCGTGCAAAATCACCAGTATAATTTGCATATTCCGGAGGATCAGGCATCTTATCCTCTATCCTTTGGATAGGGGATAAGATGTCTACGTGCCGGAGTACCCCTTTAATGAGGGAAATTTATCAAAACCTGCCCAGAGAAAAAGTTTTCCAGTTGCCCATGGCAACCAATCAGATAACTTATTTCATTTTTAGCAAGGCCTCTTGTTAAAAATGAAAGAAGCAATCTGATTGGTTGCTATGGGCAACTGAGCAACATTTTTTTCTTTGCACAGGTTTTGATAAATGTCCCCCAATATATTTTTAATATGCAACTATTTTGTCTTCTGTGTGAAGGAAGTAATGAAAAATAGAAATGACCATGTAGTAAACTACAGCACCTATACCAATGTATCAACCACACAATCCTTTCAACATGCATGGGAAAAAGATGGTTAAAGACAGGTCTACCAGTCTTCACTACATGTCTATACAGATTACATTCATTCTCACTAACCTTACTAAGACTAGTTATTTCAGTTAAACCAACCACCTAATCTCTTTGACTTGGTCTTTCATTTTCACTTTGCATTTACTAAAATTATTTTCTCCAGATATACAATGTCTTTTCTCACTAAAAAGAGGTGATCATCTGACCCCTTTTTCTCCAGAGAAGGTGGCAACTGGCCACTTCATTTAGTTGGAGACTGGATGTAGAGGTAGCCACACATGTCTGTTTGCTGTGGATATGACTTTCCACGTCCAATACCTCATAATGAGAATAGAAAACAGAATGTTAGAAACTTAGCTGATTTTTTAAGAAGGAGATACTTAAATTTGGCATGGGAATTAGAATTCAGACCCATTGCCATGACACTTGAAATTTAGCTATGGGGGCTCCCATTTCTCTTGGGATGTTTCTTCATCTTTACCTGTGGTAAACTCAGTTGGCATACACTGTGGAGAGGTAAATCTAGCAAGAATGCACTGACACACTGTCGCAGACAGTTACATGGAACACGGTTTTATAGTAGCTAAGGCTTCACTTATATTAGTCCCAAAAACAATGGCAAATCTTTAAGAGAAAATAAAGTGTGGTACTCACCTATTCCTTAACTTAGGTTACTTATTGTGAAGGATTCGCGCACAGCGGGAAGTTGGGCACAAAACAGCAGGGGTGCATTGAAGCGATGGCCATTTTGTGCACTGATGCCACTGGGCATCTTCCAGCCTCCCCAGTAAATGCCTGCATGGAGTTTGCAAAGAAAGTACCTAAAGGACTACTCATCACCTGCCCAATACCATCAGTACAGTAAAGCCTGCTGGTGGCAGCATCATACTGCTAGGGTGTTTTTCAGAAGCTGAGACAGGGAGATTGGTTAGGGTTGCGAGAAAGCTGTATACAGCAAAGAACATGAAAACCCTTACCTTAACCCAATCGAACATCTCTGGAGTTGAACATGGCTTGCACAGACAGTCACTATCCAACTTGGCAGAGCTTGAGAGGATCTGCAGAGAAGAATGGCAGAAATCCCTAAATTCAGATGTGCAAACCTTATGGCATCATACCCAAGAAGACTGGAGGCTGTATTTACTGCAAAAGGTGCTTCGACTGAGTAAAGGGTCTAAATACTTATGTCAATGCCAAATTATGTATTGCAAATTATTGTATTGCAAATTTCAGTTTTCACTTTGCAGTGGTCAGGTATTTATGATGTGCAAATGTCGCAAGTAGGCAAAAAAAGGTCACAAACCCCCTTAAAAAGTCACAAGTCTACTCCAGGTCTGACCTGGAATACAAAACTCCCATAAGTGAGTGTGGTGGCCCAGTACGGGAGATGTTATATCTTGCAGTCCTGTCATGCAGCATCCTTCAGTGTCCCCAAGGCCCCCTGCACTTGTTTCCCCACTGTAAATGTGTTTTACCATGTAAAGTTGTTTTGTGCGCCTTGCGCACTTCCTCTAACCGGAACTTGTCCTGGCAGCCCCGTCCTCCCTGTTACTCCCCGCCTGACACCTGCCTCCAGCCACCAATGAGTGAATAAAGAATCCCTGCATGGTGAGTGTCGCCTCCTTTCTTTCTCTCTACATCACAAATTTGCTGCTTCTTTTGGGGCTGAGCACCACTCCCGCCGGCTTGTGTAGTCAGTGCATCCACCTGTGCATCCTTGCGTTCCTCCCCAGGCTTATTCTCTTATGTGCTGGCTCCACTTCTCCTGTACACTCAAGTTATAAAATGTACTGTTGCTTTAAGAGTTACACCATGTGATATGTCATGTGATTGTCACCCAGGAGTTACCAGTGACCAGGTGATCCCAAGATTGACCTACGGGCTCCCTACTAGTCTCCCCCATATAAGCCCTGGGTGGAACTAGCTTCTCTCTCTTTGAGCTCTGCTCTTCTGCTGAGCTGAGGTCCAGTGCAGTTGTGCCTAGTGTGTGTGTCCAGAGTGTTGGAGACCTCAAAGTCAAGTCCTGCAGCCACCATCAAGTTAAGTGAGCTAAAGTGACAGCTTTATGAGTCAAGTCAAGTCAGTCCCTGTCATCTGTCAAGTCAGAGTGGTCTGCATTCAATTGTCCAGTCCTTCTACAAGTCCCAGAAAGCCCTTAAGGTCTCTGCATCACTGGTCACCTCCTTGGGCCCTGGCTGAACTGTATAGACTTTACCAACTATCTACCCTCAGTAAAGCTACCATTGTCCGTAACTTGGCGTCGGAGTCTTTATTGCCCCGGTGCCTAGCCCAGGATCCAGGGTATACCTTCGGGTGGTTATAGGCTAAACCACGCCTTGGCGTCACAAATACAAGGGGATAATGCCATCTGCCCAAGGCAATATCTGCCCTGCACCACACACCCCATTACCACATGAGCAAATTTTAAAAGTTGCAAAAAAGTCTAACAAAAGTCTCAGCTGCGACATTTTTTGTTTTGCTTATGTGCTCCAAATTTATCAAGCCTCTGTGATAGTATAATATGTTGCACATAAGCAAAAATAAAGCAATATATATATATATATATATATATATATATATAAAATTACTTCAGAGCTTGCTTACCAAGGCAACAATGATAAATGTCCCCCTCTGTTTTCACTTTGTCATTATGGGGTATTGTTCAGAATTATGGGAGAAAACCTTGATTTTTATTGTAGGCCGCAACAGAAGAAAATGTAAAAAAAAGGGAAAGGGTCTGAAAACTAGCCTTATGCACTGTATGCTTTATGTAGAAATCAATTACATATTATTTTAATGGTATTTACCTTCTTTTTTTCTCTAAGGCTGCATCTGCAATCAGACAGGAACACATACTCAGAACTGTTCAATTTATGAGGAAGCGGGAGAATGTGGCTGTGACAGAATTACAGGGCAGTGCCCATGTTTACCTAATGTGGTTGGCATTAGCTGTGATACATGTGCTATTGGATACTGGGGCTTTGCCAGTGGAAAGGGATGCCAACCCTGTGACTGTCACCTAAATAATTCCAATGGAAACCAATGCAATCAGGTAACAAACATTGTAATGTACATCATTCTGCATTCAATACTTCGATCATTTAACGGTATTTAGCATATTAAATGAATACAAATAATTTTTATAACATTTTTGTAAGACAAGGACGAAATATATAACATTTATAACAACGGGTACAAAGAGTCTCTTTTGTAAGACAAGACAAGGTTGTGCCTTACAAGAGTCTCAGAATCTCATATAGATTTTTGACTTCGATGAGTCTCTTTATATTTGGTCTGTTAGGCCCCGTTCACACTACGGAATCGCCGCAGAATTTCCGGACGGAATTCTGCTGGCGCAATTCCGCAGTGTGAACTTTAACATTAGTGTGAACGGGTCTCCGGGAGACCCGTTCACACTGCGGAATTTTAGCAGCGGACATTTCCGCCGCTGAAAGTGTTCCGCGCAAAGAAAGAACATGTTCATTCTTTGCGCAGATTCCGCGAACACTGCATAGCCGTCAATGGTGACGGCTCAGTGCCCCGCGGCCCTAGCACTGAAGTATTTTCAGCCACGAGAATTCCGTAGTGTGAACGGGGCCTAAGTATAAATAGACTTGAGGTGGGAATCTTCAGTAGCATAACAATGGTAATTAACGTCACCTACATATTAAAATAAAGGGTGAATCCTTAAAGAGGTTATCCAGGAACAAAACTTTTTTTTATGTATCAACTGGCTCTAGAAAGTTAAAAAGATTTGTAAATTACTTCTATAAAAAATCTTAATCCTTTCAGTACTTGTGAGCTGCTGAAGTTGAGTTGTTCTTTTCTGTCTAAGGGCTCTCTGATGACACGTGTCTCGGGAACTGTCCAAAGTAGAAGCAAATCGCCATAGCAAACCTCTTCTACTCTGTGCAGTTCCCGAGACAAGCAGAGATGTCAGCAGAGAGCACTGTTGCCAGACAGAAAAGAACAACTCAACTTCAGCAACTCATAATTATTGGAAGGATTAAGATTTAAGTAATTTACAAATCTGCTTAACTTTCTGGAGCCAGTTGATATAAAAAAAAAAAGATTAGGATGTAAATAAGATATTAGTTGTTTCTCAAATACAAAAGAAGGACATTTTGGTAACAAAATAAATAACATTGTGGTGTTCAGTCCAATATAATTTTTTTTTACAGAAAATGGGTCACAGTGGATATGTTATCTTAGTCTATTATGAAAATATTTTTTTCTAATGTACTGACTTAATTTGGCTTCATTCCTGCCTTGTTTCATTGTTTTGCTTTATCATTGGAGGAGAACAAAGAAAAAACTGTGCTTGTAGATACCTTATATCATCATTGGACATGAACAGCACCTAACTGACCCATCTGGTTTCTGGCATGGTGTCCAGCATTTAAGACAGAATAGCATGCTGCATTATATTGCAGGTGTGAACTCAGCCTCAACTTACATTTTTTTTTTTTTTAGCTTACAGGTCAGTGTCAATGTAAACCAAAGTACAGAGGAAAGAATTGTGACCAATGTGAAGAAAATCACTATGGAAATCCAGCAGTTCAATGTACACGTAAGTTAGTCTGAAGACCAAGCAACACATTGTCATGACTAGTGGTCTATGCAAGTTACTATTTTCATGTGACTGATATCATTGTAATGCTTAGGGGTACATCAGCGGAAAACATTTTTTTTTAATCAACTAGTGCCAAAAAGTTTAACAGATTTGTAAATTACTTCTATTAAAAAATCTTTATCCGTCCTGTACTTATTAGCTGCTGCATGCTCAAGAGGAAGTTGTATAGTTCTTTTTAGTCTGACCACAGTGCTCTCTGCTGACACCTCTGTCCATGTCAGGAACTGTCTAGAGCAGGAACAAATCCCAATAGCAAACCTCTCCTGCTCTGGACAGTTCCAGACATGGACAGAGGTGTCAGCAGAGAGCACTGTGGTCAGACTGAAAATAACTATATACATTCCTCTGTAGTATACAGCAGCTAATAAATACTGGAAGGATTAAGATTTTTAAATAGAAATAATTTACAAATTTATGAAGGTATATAAACGGAATTTATATAAAACCAGTCCTCAAGGTACAATTTGAAAAAAGAAAAAGGAAAAAGGATATAAGAAATGAGAGTTGGTCCAGTAAAAGTTAATATATGGTATTTATTGATTACAACAATATATAATATAGGACAACCTATTAAACCTCAGCAGGGCCCTTGCATGGGGTATAGGGGTCCAAAAAAATGAGAATGGTAAAATGGAAAAAAGAAGAAAAAAGGTAAAACAATTATGTGGAGATAAAATTGTAAAATATAATAATAAAATATAATAATGTACTGTATATCGAAAACAGTTATTGGCAGTCTCTGGTGTAAATCAAGTTCATTCGTTTGAAGCGCTTGTTATAATTCAAAAAAGGGTGCCTGAGATGTTCAGCATTGGAGTGGAAGTATACTGTAGTAATCAGCTGGCGATCTGTCACAGTTCATTCATAAGTTAGGATACAGATTTGCCGCAATGGTACAGTGTGACAATGTTGGCACAGTTCATGTGACAGTGTGTGGATATTGTCACAATTCAATCGTCGGTAGATGATACAATGTTGCCAAAGGACTGTGCTGCACTGAAGTATCGTACGGCTGTTTGTAATAGAGTTCGGTGCACAGCACCACTCACCGGCTCCTAGGAAGAACAAGACGGGACAGACTGGCACAGCTGGGCAGTCGGCACAGATGGAAAAGTGACTGTCCGGCAGTTGGATAGCTGAGTCCTGGGCTGGCACGGCTGGCGTCCGGCCTGTTGAGGTAAATGTCCTGGACTCTGGTTTGCCGTTGGGTGTTCCGGAGCTAGTTGCGGGAGTGGTGATCTGTGGTGGTGTCCTCGTGTCTGAACGGAGCGCTATCTGCGCGCGTAAAGCGGTGGTCACCGCACAGAGGGCATCCAGCAGTTGCGAATGCCGGGATGGCAGGTGGGTTCTGATTAGCGATATACAGTGTATTCTCAAATGGCTATACGCGTTTCAAGGCCTCGGGCCTTTTCTTCAGTAGTTCTCCATTGCTACTGAAGAAAAGGCCCGAGGCCTTGAAACGCGTATAGCCATTTGAGAATACACTGTATATCGCTAATCAGAACCCACCTGCCATCCCGGCATTCGCAACTGCTGGATGCCCTCTGTGCGGTGACCACCGCTTTACGCGCAGATAGCGCTCCGTTCAGACACGAGGACGCCACCACAGATCACCACTCCCGCAACTAGCTCCGGAACACCCAACGGCAAACCAGAGTCCAGGACATTTACCTCAACAGGCCGGACGCCAGCCGTGCCAGCCCAGGACTCAGCTATCCAACTGCCGGACAGTCACTTTTCCATCTGTGCCGACTGCCCAGCCGTGCCAGTCTGTCCCGTCTTGTTCTTCCTAGGAGCCGGTGAGTGGTGCTGTGCACCGAACTCTATTACAAACAGCCGTACGATACTTCAGTGCAGCACAGTCCTTTGGCAACATTGTATCATCTACCGACGATTGAATTGTGACAATATCCACACACTGTCACATGAACTGTGCCAACATTGTCACACTGTACCATTGCGGCAAATCTGTATCCTAACTTATGAATGAACTGTGACAGATCGCCAGCTCATTACTACAGTATACTTCCACTCCAATGCTGAACATCTCAGGCACCCTTTTTTGAATTATAACAAGCGCTTCAAACGAATGAACTTGATTTACACCAGAGACTGCCAATAACTGTTTTCGATATACAGTACATTATTATATTTTATTATTATATTTTACAATTTTATCTCCACATAATTGTTTTACCTTTTTTCTTCTTTTTTCCATTTTACCATTCTCATTTTTTGGACCCCTATACCCCATGCAAGGGCCCTGCTGAGGTTTAATAGGTTGTCCTATATTATATATTGTTGTAATCAATAAATACCATATATTAACTTTTACTGGACCAACTCTCATTTCTTATATCCTTTTTCCTTTTTCTTTTTTCAAATTGTACCTTGAGGACTGGTTTTATATAAATTCCGTTTATATTACTTCATAAATTTTAATTATAGGCCTTCTTGGGTAAAGGCAACACCTTTAACCTCAGGTACAATCTACTACTAAGTGAGCTACACAAATCTATACATTAATTTACAAATCTGTTTAAAGGGGAATGCAGGATTCAAAAAACCAGCCTAATTTTTTTCAAAGACCGCTCCCTGTCTGTCTCCACTTTGGGTGTGGTATTACAACTTGCTTCCATTAACTTCAATGGAACTTAGCTGCAGAACTACACCCAACCTTGAGACAGACAGGGAGCGGTCTTTGATCTCTGTTTTTTAATTCCTGAATAACTTTCTGCCACCAAAAAATTCCACTGGAGTACCTCTTTAACACTAAGCTGAGACTCCCTGTTCTTTTTTGCCAGCATTAAACTGATGACAGGGTCTCTTTAAACGGGAAAATTTGCCGGAAATCCACATATGTGAACTGTGAAACAGTATGCGCTCAGAAGCCATCAGTTACAGAAGGCTCCCCGCCCTTGCGGGTTAGTACAGCCACCGACATCCGGAATCGGAAGTGAAGCGGCGGGAGCGTAACCTGGAGGACTAGTGGGGATTGTTACCTATAAGGGATCAACTCGCAGCCTGGACCACTGTCACTCTCTTGCATAATATTATAAGGGCGTGCACTGTGTATCGGGTACTTCCCCTCTATACATTTATTTTTGGTGTACCAATATCTATTTTAGTAGTGCAGTGAACCATAATTATAGATAGAAGGGCAGAGTTATCATTGCATTCCACTTTAGATCTACTGTTCCCCTGATAACGCCATGACATTGTGGTAGAAACGCGTTGGGAGATTGTTGTTAAATTTAGCCATAGGTCATGGTGTTCTTGTAACTCCACATGATAATGTGGTGACTGCATTTTTTTGTTTATGATTGGGTGCTGGTTAAGTAGAGCACAATCACGAGTATTGGGGAAATTTTAATGTATATCCAATAAAAGCTATATTTTATGGCAATTCCCCTATTTCAACACATAACGTTTTGTTGATAATAATACATATTTGTGCTGGGAATATCTGGCCCCTATGCATGCTGTTTTTGATTGCTCTATGCATATTGTTTGTAACTGTGAAACACACTAACCACTAGATTTTCAAAAATAACAATAATTCTGTTATTTTGTTGATGTATATGTATATATCCATTTAATGACCAAGTTGTTTTCTTCATCTTTTCACTGTCACCTCCAAGAGCCAACACTTTTTTCTGTTGTCATTCCCATAAAAGGATTGTTTTTTTGTGGGATTAGCTTTTCAATGCACCATTTTGGGGGTACAACTTTTTATTGTTTTCTTTTCAGTTTTTAAGAAGGCAGCTTAAAACAAAATACGACAATTTTGGCACAGTTTTTTTTTTCTACAATGTTCACCATACAGGATTGAAAAAATTAGATAATAGTATAGTCCAGGTCATTATAGAGGAGATACCAAATCAATTTGTTATATTATTGGGAGAGGCATTGTTTTTTAACCCCTTAACGCAGGCTGCTGTACATATACGGAACTGAGCTTGCCTCATAGATAGTAGGTGAGCAGCCAGCATTCACCATCAATGACCGACATCAGCTATGACACTGATGTCAGTCATTTCATTAATGAAATGCTGTGATCAATAGTGATTGTGGCATTAAAAAGGCTAAAGGACAGATGTTGCTCCTGTCAGGTGCCCATCCGGCACCCCTTTAACATGATTGTGCAGTGCTGTATGGATAGTAAGGCAGCTGGAGGTCTTTATAAGGCCTTAGGCTGCTTTCACCCTGTAAAATACTCCCGTTAATAAATGCCCGTTATAAAATCCCAGGAGATCGGCAGTTAAACGGCCAGTAGAAAATCCCATTATAGTCTATGGGATTTTTCTAATAGCCATTTTAACCCGTTATCGCCCGTTATTAATAACTGCCGTTATTTTGTGATGGGCGATAAGAACGGGAGAAATAGTGCATGCACTATTTCTCCTGTTCATTCGCCCGTCACAAAATAACGTCCATTATTAATAACGGGCGATAATGGGTTAAAACGGTTATTAGAAAGATCCCATAGACTATAATGAGATTTTCTACCGGCCGTTTAACTGCTGATGTCCTGGGATTTTATAACGGGCATTTATTAACGGGAGTATTTTACAGGGTGAAAGCAGCCTAAGTAGGTACTAACCATAGCAAGTCTGCTGACACAGCTCACTTCAGCCAGGCTACACCAGTAGAGCACCAGTCTAACTGATCAATGCTATGCAATAGGTTTGCATTCTGTTGCCTAACTGGAGACAGACTCTCTGTATATGTTATAATTATGACTTTACCTTTTCATGTTTTTCTTCTCGTTTTGTTCTATCATATTGCTAATAATAGAATATGTGGTGAATTATGAAGTTATTGAACTATGCACTTTGAATCATTCTAGTCACAATGTGGCTATTTGTTCTTATGTGATCTTTGAGACATGTTCTTATATTACTTTTGCTTTGTATTGTTGTATATACTGAAAGCAAAGTTGGTTTGTTTTAAACCAGCAATAAGTGAAATGTATATTACAATGTATATATGCCACAGCATTTTTTTTTACAGGTTGTAGGTGTAACGTGGAAGGTACTCTGATGCCCATCTGTGATAAAGACACTGGTGCATGTAACTGTAAACCTGGGGTTACTGGAACCAACTGTGACCAATGTGCACCTAAATTCCAGCAACAATTCCCTGCGTGTCCACGATGTCACATGTGCTTTGATCAATATGAACCGGAAGTAGCAAATCTATCAACCTCTGTCCACGCTTTGGTAAGATTAGCTGCTAATAATGGTCCCACAACATCACCAGCTGGCTGTGACGTCCAGATGAGTATCCTCCGAGATAAACTTTCTGCTATTGAGAAGATTTTTCGGAGTCCAATACTTTCACCTGAAAAGTACAACAAAGTAAAGAAATTCTTTGACAGCATAAGGTAATTCCCTTTCCATCATCATATGTACATGCCTGCCATCCGATCTCCATCCGATAAATAATGTGGATTGATTATTATGGCAAAGTCTAGTGTAAACTCTATATCGGGCTGGAAAATATTAGTATTAAAGTACTTTACTAGCTAAAAAGCAATGAAAGCTTGTGAACAGAGTCTTATATGTAATTTGATTTGAACAAAGTAACATTATTTGTAGACATTGATCGGCATTTATCATTGTAGGTGTAAGTGAAGCATTCTTCCGCACCTTTTTTTGTGTAGGAGCATTTTCAGAAATTTCACTCACATTTACATTCACCAAAAAGCTAAGCTAAGTCTGGGCTGGTGTACTTTTAGAGACTTTTAAGTGGCTTTGTGCATTTTTTGCACCTTTTCACAAAAAGGTACAGTTCATAAAACCCTTCCCTATCATGTGTATTGCCAAAATCAGTGGATCAGCAAAATTGTGTAAACCAAGAGACGCAAAAAAGGCAAAAATTAACCCAGCTTGTGCCTTTTTTGCACCTTTTCTAGACACAAGAAAAAAAAACACTATAAAGACCATAAAAAATGTCGGCCATAGTCTCCATCAGTGGACTCATGGTGGACCTCTAGATGTTGCAAAACTACAACTACTAGCATGCTGTTGGCTGTCCAGGCATGCATGGAGTTGTAGTTTTGCAACAGCTGAAGGTTCACAGTTTGGAGACCACAGGTATACATTATCCCTCAGTGGTAGAAAAGAAACCTAAGAAAATTTGTCATGATTTTTTTAATAGATTAGCAGAATATGGCATGCACCCATATTATTCTGACAGAACCTCACATTCCAGAAATAATATAGACAAAGCCATTCTTTTTACTAATTTATTTTATTTCGCATATGTTGCAGGCAAAAAGTGGATAAAATAAAGGTTCCAGATTTGGGGAAATTCCATGAAATTGCAAAAATGAAGAAAACGATTTCAGATATAGGAAAAGAGATTGATGATTTATTTATTGAACTCAACAATATAAAGAAAAGGAAAGAGAAAGAAAACACAATGAAAGCTAAACAAAACACAATCAAAGCAAAAGGTAAGGAATGAAAATCCCATTGTCTCTGTAAAGTATGCCGTGTATATCAAGGGTTGACTTTGGTTTTGTGCTGCCACTGAAGGGCATCTATTTGTAATCACTATATTGCAATTACCATATTAAATAAAACATAACCAGCAAGTTACCTGTGCTTTTTCAGGAAGATGGGGGTTCAGTGTGTAAAGGATGGGTAAGTAAAAGGGGCCCATACAGGGAACACAGGGGGTCCAAGTGGTTGAATCCCCCACGATCTGACACTTATCCTGTGGATAGGGGATTGTCACGATCACACCCTATCGGTCCAGCCAAGACGCTAGAGAGAGAGTGTGATGGTGCAAGGGTTAAGGCCACCAGACCTCTGGGTATCCACTACTAGTCCCAGCAAGTCACCAAATTAACCCTAAGATAAACGTGTTTCACCCAAGCTGCCTTCAGAAAGGTGAGCTCATATATTTAGAGATCAAAGACCAGAGCTGGTTAATTAAACATTTAATCTGATAAAAGGTATCACAGTGCTATGCATAAAAATAAACAAATCACATACAGTTACAAAAATGTATAAAAGAGTTTGGCAAGCCAAGTTCAGAAAGCAAAAATGAAGTTCTTACAACATGATGATATTAGCAGTCCATGAGAGAGAGTGAGGTTCCAGCTGTTCTTAGGATGGTCTTGTCAGCTTGTTCCACAGCATTGAACAACCAGAGTCTAGCATTGTTAAATATTATATATCTCCTTTTTGGAGGGACTTCATTCCCCCCTCCCCTCTGATCCAACCAGGTGGGGGCATCTTATCTCATATATGGGACCAGAGACCCCTTACATCCTGCTGCTTCAAAGGGCCTTTGACTTCAAAAGAGGAAAACAGCAGACAGGCCCCAATTGACTGCAATATACAAAAACAGAGGATACACTGTCTGAATGACCCCTCACCCCCCAGGTCTTAGTTTATACATAGATGCAATTATAAAACACATGTATGTTTCCATAATCAGGCCTTGGGCCTGACAGGGATGAAGGTCTGAAAAGTTCAGTTTCCTGGAATACCCCTTTAATGGCCAACGGTGAATGCTAAAAGACCCCAGTGATCTATAAGTCGGGTCTTCTCTGAATTACTTTTGATGCTTTTTTTTTTAGCTTCAGATATAGGACTGGCTATGTTTGTAATGCCACTTCTAGGCTACATTCATGTTAGCATCTTTTCTTTTATGCATGCATTCATATCACATTTTGTGCCTACTTGACAGGGATCATTTAAGAAAAGCTCCAAATCAGCAGCTGATTATCGACATGGAAGCTATTCAATCCAATAACCCCAACAGAGTCACCTAGTGGCCCTGTTTGTGTCACTTTCTGACTGTATTACTTTCTAGAACCCTAGAAGACTCCATTAAGGTCAATTGATTGAAAGGGGCATAGATACGTCAGCAGCCAATATTGAGCTTTTCCTGACAGATCCATGCCAGAGAGGCACAAATCATGATGTGAATACACCCTTTAGAAGTTTTTACTTTTTTAATTTTTGTTTTTAATTTGGCAAACCTCTGCGAAAAAAGACAAGACCTATCTATATTGTCAGATAGGCTAAGAACATGAACTTCTATTTAAAGAGTACATGTCACTAAACTAAACGTTTAATATATTGTTCCTTATGTAATTATAAGACACTTTGCTATTTACTTGCTGTTAAAATTCTCAACTTTTATAAGTTTTTAATATGATTTAAAAAAAAAAAATGGCCACTAGGTGGCTCTGCTCTGTTCCCTGCACAAGTCAAACAGTTAGTTTGGTCTTCTCCTGGCCTGGAAGTGTGTGCGGGGTATGGTGAGGCACAGCTCTCGCAGGCTTCAGTGATGTCGCGCCTGCTGGGGAACGCCCACTTTCTCCTGCCGGGAGCTCACACAATGTGAGCAAGGGGAAAGGTATGATACAGAGCTTTTTAAAGCTCAGAACATTTTTTTCAAAGGGCAGAAGGGGTGTAAGGAGTAGGTAGGGAATATAATCTGAGGTAGTTTAGAAAATATGGTTTGATGTCAGGAACTCTCTAAGGATTTTAATACATTTATTTTTACAAATCATATATTTTTTTTCTATTAATGGGGAAGCTGCATGACAAGCAACATGGCTGATATTACTACAGTGGCTGTCACACAATTATTCAAAATAATTATCAATATGCAATCTACCTAGATATACTTTAGGTCACCAAGACATATCCTGCAAGGAATATACTCCTGCACAACTAGAAGATGTTAAAAAAGATAAGGATAGGGGATAAGTTTTTGATCACGGTGGGTCCAACTGCTGGGACCCCCCGCGATCTCCCATACAGGGCCCTGGATCAGCTGATTGAAACATGCCCCCTCTATTTATCTCTATGGGAGAGGTGGAGACACAGCGTTTGTGTTTCGACCAGCTGACGTGCTGGGTACAAAATGCCCGTGCGGGAAATCGCGGGGGTTCTTAGCGGCTGGACCCCCCACGATTAGACACTTATCCCATATCCTGCAGATAGGGAATAATAGATTTTTTTGCAGGACATCTTCTTTAACTCCTAACTCCAATTCTTCAACAACATTGGGTATGTTAATAGAAGCCATTTTGTTTGTAAATGCAAAGGAAGAACATAAAGTAAAGCTAACGAGTCAACAAAAGTGGAAAATCTAAAAACCTACATACAATTTTAATTAAGAAAGTAGTCCAGCACTAGCAGGGGTAGTGGTATAAAAGCTTCATTTTTATTCCAAATGCAGTACAATCAGCAAAATAGCAAATACAGGTACCAAGTGCAGGAATATAGCTTGACGCGTTTCGTGGTAGCCCACTTTATAAAAACCTTACCTCACAAGTGAGTATTGCTTCTAAAGTAGTGCTGACACACCTACAACATTTTCTGCAGGCAGAGAGACACTAATTAAAACCAATACCACAAGTGCATTTAACCTGATGAACACAAACAAAGTATTTAACCCCTTCCAGATCCCATTTTACATAAGAAATAGAAAAAACATTCTGTGACAGTAAGCACATGAATAAATACAGAAAAATATATATATACTAAAGGGAATTATTTCAATATATACAAGAAATCTAACCTAGCACAATGGACAAAAATATATACTACTGCCATATGAAAAAAAATACATGTGTGAGATGTCATTCCTAGATAGAGTCCTGTTCACATTAGATTTTTTGTCCAATGAGAAAAACACATATGTGAGATGTTATCCCTGGATAGCGTCCTGTTCACATTTGAAATTTTGCCAAATGAAAAAACATAAATATGTGAAATGTCATTCTTGTATATAGTCCTGTTCACATTAGATTTTTTGTTACAGTACGTTTAAACATAGTGATACTTAGGACTCATCACGGTCTTCTTACAAATACAAGATCAGAGCTTAGGGCATGATTTAGTGTTCATTTAAAATGGTTACAACTAATATATGTGTGGTGTCTTTAGGTATATGAGATCAGTGCATATATATGTGCATAAGTTATATTTACATTTTTTTTTAATAAATGCATGTTCTTCCATAGTCTATATTTTTGCCCATTGTGCTAGGTTAGATTTCTTGTATATATTTAATTCATTCCCTTTTGTATATATATATATTTTTTTCTTTTATTTATTTTTTATATTGTCTAAGAGTGTTACCCTGTTCCGTCACGTGAGGGTGACTGCCCTTTACTCTTACATCCTTTCTTTTCTCTTTTCCTTTTTCTCTTTTTTCTTTCCCTTCCTTTCTTTCCCCCCCCCCCCCCCATTCCTTTTCTCTTGCCTTTTCCTCTTCTTTTTCCGGGCTTTACATGTCACCCCCGCATCACGAAAGAGGAGGAGGACCCAATTTTGCCGCGGCCGGATTACTGGTCGTTGCTTGAGGGGCCACCTATATAAGGTTTGTACTCACTGTATGTTAGTGTATGACTAAGGTCCAGTTTTAGGACCGAAACGCGTCACCTTGTCATGTTCTCCTGGTCTTTGTGGCTTTTATTGGAATAAACATCCTGTTCTCTGATATCCGCGCTGGACATTTTGCCTCTGTCGTTGTTTCCAGTCGGTGTTGCCCAAGCCGGTCCTGGCGCGACGGGCTGAGGGAGTGAGCTGGACTACACATATCTTTGCTTGCATATATTTTTTCTGTATTTATTTATGTGCTTACTGTCAAAGAATGTTCTTTGCATTTCTTATGTAAAAATGTGTTCACCAGGTTCAATGCACTTGTGGTATTGGTTTTAATTAGTGCCTCTCGGCCTACAGAAAATGTAGCCGGTGTGTCAGCACAATGTTTTATTTTTTATTTAAAAACATAAGTAATTTAACAATGACATCGGCTACACATGTTTTGTTCCACAGATGTTCAAGAGTCTTTGGAGAAGATCATCAAACACTACAAAACATCTTCGTCTGCCGTAGAGAGAGCTCGTAATGCTACTTCTGTTATTAGGACTGCAACAAAATCTAGGAAAAACATTTTAAGTGCATTGAACAATCTAGACATAAAAGACAAACAAAACTTTGACAAGCTAAACAAAATGAAAACACTACAAATAAGCACATTGAATGAAATGGTAAGAGAAAGTTTTTCAAAAAGATTTGCTTTTCTGTTTGATATATTTCTTCAGTACATACTACAAAAGGTATTTCACACATAGGAAAATTTGGTGGCATATGTTATTTTCCTTGCACATTTTTGTCCATATTAGGCAAAGTACGGCCCCAAAAAACAACATTTTGGTGAACATACCCACAGTGATTCCAACATATTTGGGCACATTTGCTAATCGTTACCATTTGCCCTTATTAGCATTGGTCACTTGTATTCATCTATTCAGGATTACAAAATGAAAACTGTGCAGATTATTAGGACTGTAGTATAAGATCAACTTTCTTAAAAATAAAAAAAAAATTGCTTAAAAGGGGTTATCCAGGAAAGAGAGAGTTAAACGGATTTGTAAATTACTTCTATTAAAAAATCTTAATCCTGTCAGTACTCATGAGCTGCTGAAGTTGAGTTGTTCTTTTCTGTCTAAGTGCTCTCTGACGCCTGTCTCGGGAACTGTCAAGAGTAGAAGCAAATCCCCATAGCAAACCTCTTCTACTCTGTGCAGTTCCTGAGTCAAGCAGAGATGTCAGCAGAGAGCACTGTTGCTAGACAGCAAAGAACAACTCAACTTCAGCAGCTGATAATTATTGGAAGGAGTAAGATTTTTTTAATAGAAGTAATTAACAAATCTGTTTAACTTTCTGGAGCCAGTTGATATATATCCTGGAATACCCCTTTAAAAGTTGGATTCACAATAGCATTGTTTTTTCCATTGTTTTGCTATGTTATAGGAGCAGAATAAAAATAACTGTAGCAGCAGATCCCCTGTATGCCAATACTGACCACGGCTGACATCTCTCATCTACTTCAATGGCGTCCATTAGTTTAGTAGTAAGCCTACAAATATAGAAACCCCAAAGTGCAACTGCAAACTTAAATGATATCTACTATTAAGCATATACTCCTACAAATTACCTCCCTTTAATGAAACACTAAAACAAATTATTGTATGAAAACATGAAAATCTTTATTAATATAATTGCACCAAAGGTAACAAGCAGTCAGTGGTATGGGGAAATATTCAATAATGTACTTGGGGTTGTCTATATGTACTTGGGGTTGTCTATATGTACTTGGGGTTGTCTATAAATGTCACATAATAAATAATAATAACAGTCCCATTCCAATATATTGCCCTACACCAAACATATAGACAACCCCAAGTACATTATTGAATATTTCCCCATACCAGTGACTGCTTGTTACCTTTGGGACAATTATATTAATAAAGATTTTCATGTTTTCATACAATAATTTGTTTTAGTGTTTCATTAAAGTGTATAGAAGTATATGTCCATCAGTTTAGTGTCTAAATGAATGCATACTCAGATGTCACATGTCAGCATCAAGGCTCAGTCAGGTATCAGAACCAGATATCAGGATCATGGGTCACAGTCTGATATCCAAGTAAGATGTCAGAGTCTGAGGTTTCCATCATGGTGTTGCATGCTTTACTATTTTGTCTGAGATTTTGCTCCTACCAGAGCCTTTGATGCACATGTGAACCTATTTTAAGCTGCATCTATAGGTGTTACTGCAGACACCACAAAATGTGTATAAGGTGGCTATCAGCAATACCACCACTCTAGAAGGATGAAAAGAAAAGGACTTAGATGCTTCTCTAGATGTAACTATCCATATACCATATGATATTGTACTTTGATGGAACATCTAAATGTAATTTTTGTATATAGGTTTGTGGAACAGTCTGGGACTTTCCATGTGATATTGCGCCATGTGGAGGAGCCTTATGCCGAGACAAGTTTGGAAGAAGGAAATGTGGTGGACCAGATTGTAATGGAGCTATGCCACTGGCAAAAGATGGCTTGAAGAAAGCAAATGAAACAGATACCAAGTTAAAGAGTGTTGCAATTCATCTACTTGAAGCTGAGAAACAGGTAAATATAAAAGAATTAAAGGGGTTATTCACCATAAGGGGATTTTAGTACGTACCTGGCAGACAGTAATAGACATGCTTAGGAAGCATCTGCGCTTGTCTTGGGGCTAAATGGCTATGTCATGAGATTACCATAACACTGTGGCTAGCTTTTTGTGAATTGGTATTTCCGGTTTCAGTTTTCTTTTTTTGATTACAAATCCCACAATTCCATTTTCCTCCCTCCCACACATCAGCCACCCCACCCATTGAAACATAAATGAGCTGCATCCATTCAAAAGACCTGTGGTTTTCAATCAGGGTGCCTACAGCTGTTGCATTAGGTGCAGATTGATCTCTCTCCCACCAAGCGATCACTCCACCCATTGAAGCAGACAGGCTCCCTGTCATCAGCTGACTAGTGAGTCAGGTCTCGGCCGCATTGCAACCTGGGAAAAATTTGAGACAACAGTAATTTTGTATGCTGTTAAACATAAATATTGGGGTGAAAATCACAGAAGAATTGTGAGAAAACCGTCACACACAGGTATAAGACACTATATTATTAACTACACTAACTTTATAGCCCCTGCAGCATAGTCAAATAAAAAAAAAATCCTGTAATACCCCTTTAAAACATATAGGAAGATCTATGGGTTAGAGAAATTGACTACCTCATAGTTTTAGTATGATAGCTTAATATTGCCAGTTCTATAGGATAAAAATAGCAGCTGAAGGGAGTTAAAAGGAGCAAAGACTGAAATGCAATATAGTCTCTATAGAGAAAAGTGGTAGATTTCACGTGAGATAAAAATATATATCAGGCAAACCAAAGACTTTGTATCTTTTTGTGTTATTTTTTTTTTTTCGTGTATTGCTAAAGGCTTGTGTAAGTTAGATCTCATACTGTAGTAGGTAGACTGGAATTGATAAGACCCAAAGGTTGCTTTGTTTGGTAAAGGTCCCTTACAATATCCTTCCTCATATCGTCATGACACAGGAGCCTTCAGAGCCAAAAACATTCACCGGAGCAAACAATACCCCTTAATGTAGTAGCCAAGCTCTGGGAAAGCTGATGCCCTACTCACACATAATTTCCAATATACATTGGAACGCTGGGGAAAAAGATGACGGGCCACCTATACTGCAGCATACTTGCAGTTGAATTTAGTCTATTTTGGAATTTATATATATATTTTTTTTTTTCTGCAGGACTCAAAAGCACAGTCTGCTATGATCTTTTGTTCCATTTAAAAATTATACTTTCAGGGGAAAAAAAGTTAACAAAGTTAACATAATCACTAATAAACTATGGTTGGTCCAATAAATTCAATGGGCCTATCACAAGTGATGTATTGTGATGTATAGTGATGAACAGCAGGAGCCTTATTCGAATTTGCGATATTTCATGATATTGACAATTATTCATCCTATGTTCGTGAAATTCGCATATTCGCTATGTGCATTCACTTTTTTTCCAATCGAAAAATTCGCATGAAAAATTTGCATAAAAATTTGCATGTGAAAAAAAAAAAAACAGACCCACGTGATAGACCCATGATAGACCCCCAATTCGCATGGAAAATTTGCATAAAAAATTGCATGGGGAAAAAATATACAAATATTTGTCATTACGAATATATAGCACTATATTCTAAATATTTGCGAAATCGCAAAGTGCCGATATTCGCAATAAAAATTTGTATTTCGAATATTCGTGCTCAATACTAGTGATGTACAGAAAAAGCAAGGTATGAATGGGACCTAAAACAGCTCTACAACATGTTGAGCCTTCAACTCACTTTACCTCAGCTTCAAGAACATGGAAACTGGGAACTGTCAGCCAGTTCACCCACACTAGACCCACTATACTGGGTGATAGTGTGGTGGAACTGGAGTCCATTAAGCGTTCAGTGTTCTCCCCATTAAATTTCTGTTTGTATTCTCTGCAGTAGCGCTCCCCCGGCATCCATATGTCTTTGGGTCCTTGAGGAAGGGCCAGACCCACCCCCGAGGCTTGAATATTCATTTTCTTCAACTCCACGTCCTAGTGATGTGGAGTCACATGCCCCCTGAGCGCAGCGCTCTGTCTGCAGAGCACATGCGCCTGAAGTTTTTATGCAGCTCTCACGTCCTGGTGACGTGAGAGCTATGCGTCCGGAGAGAGCTCTGCGCAGTGTAACTGCACATGCGCTGGGCCCTCGCTACCTCCGACTTCTTTAGTGAGGGCCCAGCACATGAGAAGAGCTCTCTCTGGACGCACAGCTCTCACGTCATCAGGACGTGAGAGCTGCGTAAAAACTTCAGGCGCAGGCGCTCACTGTTTCACACTGTTTTGTGGTGTCTGTTGGATTTACAGTTGTATACTTCAGATATATATATATATATATATATATATATGTATATATATATATATATATATATATCCCCCTTTCACAAATGCCATTGCATAAGCATACAGTTTCCCATAGACTTAAAAAAATAATAATAAAGGGTGATATATTCAGGGTGATTTAAAAAGTAAATGCCTGTAGTTAAATGGTATCTGTCATTTGTAAAACTTTTGATATGACAAATAAAACATTTTTATTAGACGAGTCTGTGTGTTCAAACCCGAGAGATCACAAGCGTTCTCTCCCAGCTCTGTGTCAGATGACCTGGATGGACCTGCAATGCAAGTCTATGGGCTGTCTAGGTCTCATAGACACAGAGCAGGGAGACGAGATCGATGCCATAAGCCTCTCTACTGGCTCATTCAAATTATGGTTGGGGCCTGAACACTCAGACCCTGATCATTAAAAATGTTGAAAATCAAAGAAAAACTGGCTTAGTTGCCCAACACCACAAATTGTAATCTATTTGTGGTGTATAGATATAACTTGGATAGATAGTGTGTCTTTTCATGACGATAAGTTTGTGTTATGTTCTCACAATTATGAATACCAAAGCTATAATTTTGCCCCATCCTTTTTTAATCACACTATATTTTTTAATGGATACCTCTGCATAGTTACACAGCAAACTGTGCTATTTCATATAGTAAAAAAGTTAAAGGCGTATTCCGGGCAAAAACATTTTATCCCCTATCCAAAGGATAGGGGATAAGATGTCTGATTGCGGGGGGCCCGCTGCCGAGACCCCCCGCGATCTCCCTGCAGCACCCGCTTTCTATGTGGGTGATGAATCTACAGTTTCGGAAACATCTGGGTTTCTGGGACTGGGGACGTGACGTCAAGCCACACCCCCTCCATTCATGTCTATGGGTGTGGGCGTGACGGTCGCCCCCTCCCATAGACATGACTGGAGGGGGAGTGGCGTGACGTCATGTCCCCAGTCCCGGAAACCCGGAGGTTTCCGAAACAGGAGATTCAGCAGCACCCACATAGAAAGCGGGTGTTGCAGGGAGATCGCGGGGGGTCTCAGCAGCGGGCCCCCCGTGATCAGACATCTTATTCCCTATCCTTTGGATAGGGGATAAAATGTTTTTGCCCGGAATACCCCTTTACGGCAACAATGAACCTTTCTCATGGAAGTATGCTGTTTTTGCATTCAATAAATGAATGGGGACCTAGAGATATGTTTTACGTATGTGCTGGAAGCTTTCCTAGTGCATACAGCAGGTGGACCCTGCAGAGCACAGTGAGAAAGATGTAACTAGCTCCTCTTTGTCATATATTTAATGGCTTTATATTTGAGGTGATAAAATAAGCTATATCTTTTGGAACAACATGTGAATGAGTCCTATTCTGGTTTCAGATTGAGAACATGAGACAAATAGCAGAAGACACAAAGTTAAAAGCTGCTCGACTGAACAAAACACTAACCAAAGCAATAAGTCGAATTGAAGCCGACAAAAATCGCTCTAAAGAACTCATAAAGAATGTCAGAGATTTTCTGCTGGGTAGGTGTCATTTAGTTCTGTTTAAAGAAGGTAATGTAGATTCAGTACGAGCTAGTTATTTTATTTCTATGGTTACTGGGATACTTGGCAGTATATTGTTAATCTGTTTCTGGGTATTTATAGTATGTCTCCACTTTCTAAACATTTAGATCAATATATAAAATCCCAAGTAACTGGGGAATAACTGTATGTACTTTGTGTGAGTTACCTAAACTTTTCTTTACCATCAGTGCAGCATTGTATTTGGCCAGAATAGTTATGATAGTATGTCCTGCTGTGTTACATTGTGTATATATTCCTAACCACTTCCCAATACACAATAAAAAAGGATCATTGGCGTTTCTATGACCATAAAAGTGTAAAAAAAAAAAATCACACAATGTAAAAATGACTGGTTTTTGGCCAGTTCATCTCAAAGGGATCAAAAAGTCACATCTGCCCAGCTGAGCCCACATAAAACAAGCCCTCATATACAGTTAGTCCATTGCAAGAAAAAAATATATATGGGTGCCATAAGGTAACAAATAAAATAAAAAAAAATTCTCAAGTAAAATATAACAAAAATGTATATATTTGGTATTGCCTTAAAAGATTACTCCAGGATCTGAAAACGTATCCCCTATCCTAAGATCTCCCGTACGGGGCCCCGGCAGTCCGCACAAACGGCATGTGTCGACCACTGCACAAAGTGGCGTCAGAAATGCACCTTTAATGCAGCCTTATGTCAGAGCCGGAGATTGCCGAATGCTGCACTCTCATAGCATTGTATTGAGGGGACATGTCGACTGCCGCTTCATCTGGTGGTCGACACACCCCTTTACACAGACTGTCAGGGCCCCTGTACAGAAGATCGCGGGGGTCCCAGCAGTCGGATCCCCCCACAATCTGACACTTATCCCCTATCCGTCATTGATACCACTTGGTGAACTAAATCAATGGCAGAATCATTTTTATTCCATTTCACCCCACAAATACGACTTTCAATGCCAATAGAAAAAAACTCACCCCACAAATAAACAAGCCGCTATTTTGCAAAGTTGATGGGAAAATTCAAAGTTCTCCGAAGGTAGCGGTAAAAAAAACTAAAACGCTGTCATCAAAAAATCGCTATCACGGGAAAGGGGTTGAATCTCAAACTTACACATCTCTTTACTATTGAGTTAATCATTGAGTGAACTTCAATTTCAATTAAACCTGAATGACCTTAAAAAAATGTTTGGCTCACCTATGTATCTATACTTATCTTTGGTGATAGGGCAATAGGCAGAATCATAGGCACAATCACAGGTAGCGCACTCGCTTCATATTTCACGCTGCAGATGTGCTGATGACCATTAGTAGAGTGAGCTCCCTGCTGTGCCCATGTGTCCTGCATGTCTGCTCGTAGCAGCAATCCGCTGGTACAAGCAGACATACAGGGATCTGCAAGTCTGTAGTAAATGGTGCACACATGCGCAGTTTATTCTCAGACATCTTGGTCGCTCTCCCTGCTCCCTGAGCTAGGCCGAGAGCGGGCGTGATGTTTGAGAGTAAACTGCATGCGCACACCGTTTACTACAGACTCGCAGATCCCTATGGGAGAGATTTATCAAAACCTGTACAGAGAAAAAATTCACCAGTTGCCCGTAGCAACCAATCACATTGCTTCTTTCATTTTAAAAAAGGCCTCTGACAAATGAAAGAAGCAATCTGATTTCTTGCTATGGGCAACTGGTGAACTTTTCCTCTACACAGTTTTTGATACATCTCCCCCTATGTGTCTGCTTGTACCAGTGGATTGCTGCTACAAGCAGATACGGAGGACACACAGGCACAGCAGAGAGCTCACTCCAGTGATGGCCATTGGTGCAACCACAGTGTTTAAGACGCCAGGGATGAGCTACCCTTCCCTTAATTTATATTTGTGGTGTTGTCTTTTCTCCATTTTAATGTTAGTCCATTTTTAACCCCTAACATCCTTCGGTTGCCTATATATATATATATATATATATATATATATATTAGTAACTTTAGTATTTTTAGATTACTTTGAGTAACCCCTTCCTGCTGATAACATGGATGTAGCTCTTACAGTACAGTAGCTGCTATGGTGGTCATCAACTAAGGACACCAATCACAACTCAGCTTTTATTTTCCCAGAGCGCATTAAGATATGAAAGCAGAGCTGTGATTGGTTGCTGTAGGCAAAATGGACGAGTATTTGTCTTCAACAGATTAATAAATCTGGGCCAATGAGTGGACTCCAAGGTAACCATAAGCAAGACCCATTCCAAATTCTGCTATAATGCACTGTGATCACACCTTGCTGGGAGCCTCCTGAATCCACTTTTATTACAGAAGAAAGCAAGTGTTCATTTCTGTAGGGGAAATTTATCAGTTAATGGAACAAATTAAAAGCAACAGGGCTTTGAAGAATAGTGACGCTATGACCTCCACAGAAAAATTAATATTTTTTGTTTGACCACTAAGTACCACAACTGTAGAGAGGTTGACATTTTAAGGCTCAGGTTAGATTACACTCAAACTGTATGTTTTACCTTCTAACTACCAATATAAATCATAATGTACAAAAATATACAGAAACTTTATAGAATAGGGTTGTGCGCTGCCCTGACTTTCGGAGCTCCGCTCACAGCGTCCGGAAGTTCATTACTCCGAACGCTGTGTGCGGGCTTCCATGTTCGCAGCCACCGGGTGTGACGTCACGCCCGGCCCCTCGTGACGTCTTGCCCGCCCCCTCAACGAAAGTCTATGGGAAGGGGGCGTGACATCGGTCGCGCCCCCTTCCCATAGACTTTCGTTGAGGGGGCGGGCAAGACGTCACGAGGGGGCGGGCGAGGGGCCGGGCGTGAAGTCACCCCCCGCAGCCGCGAACACGGAAGTCCGCACACAGCGTTCGGAGTAATGAACTTCCGGACGCTGTGAGCGGAGCTCCGAAAATTAGGGTAGCGCACAACCCCTTTAAAGGGGTACTCTGGGGGAACTAAACCCATAGCCCATCCTTTCCCCCTCATTAACCTATTTAACTGTCTAAATATAATTTATTAGCTATAAAGAGTAGTTTCAATTCTTTGGTTGTCCCTTACATGCATGTAGTGAGGGAATTACATCATCCAGCCATCCACTCTGTCTCTGTCCAAATCCCTCTTTGAAAGCCGCCCCCATTCTCCTGAGAGTCGCAGACCACACGGCTTCTGCCCTGCACTGATGCTTCCTTTACTGCTGAGAACTGTGAGGTGTGTGCAGCCTCAGCCAATCACACACTGAATCAGAGCAGGAGAATGGAGGCTGGCAAAGCAGAACTACAATGGTTGCTGGGAGATGTAGGCAAGGGGAGAGAAGGATGGCAAAAAATATCAAGCAACCAGAGTAGACAATAGGGGCCACAGGAGGCATGCATATCAGGCAGGATGATTTACAGGGAACATATGCAGAAAGTGTGGTGGTTTTGGGGGGAGCTTTTCATATATATACGTATACTTCCCTGTAGTACCCATTTAACAGCCAAAAGTTGTCCAACAGCTTCCCTGGTACTGGACTGCAATCTGAATATTATGGAGTAAACCTGAATGAGAATACATAATTTCCTATATGTTTAGGGAACGTATCATCAAAAAATCACCTTATTAAACTCAAGTATGTATGTTAGGCTAGACTTTATTTTTAGCCAGAAAAGGGAGCAGACAGATCCAAAGAGATCCCAGTTACTTCAATGTGGTCTGTCTGATTTCTGTCTGGTGTCTATTTACTTAGCAGGATTTGACCTGACAAAAAAATTACTGCTTTGTATTTTTTGGTCAGATTGTGCTAAATAAGCATAATCTACAACAAAGCACCCCAGAACACAGCTCCATCACAAATGTGAACCGTACCTTATTTTTTATGGATTTCTGGTGATGTTTTTCTAATTTGCCTGTCTATATTTTAAAATAATTGTAAAATATTGCAGTATAAGACAGATAAGATAGGGTTATACCATATACAATATGTGATGGTCATAGCTCAACTCTTTCACTCTCCCTGTACAATGGCCTCTGTACAGGTCACAAAGCATGTCTAGATAACTCCCCATAAAAGTCAATAGGGTCGGTTACAGTTTATTGTTTCCTGTGTCCACGAGGCTGCTGTAAAGCATGTTGTGTGCTCAGGAAATAAAAATGTACAAAACAAATAATGAAAACATATACTAGTTCGTTTTCCTATATACTTCATTGGCCACAATGCTAAGGGAGCTACAGCCATAAGAGCGTTGATTTACACACCATAAGAGGCTATCTATTAGAGTTGCCTGGCATCTGCACGACCCATACAAGTGAGCACAATCTCTCCACCTGTGCCCCTGAACCCACATTCCTGCCAAATTTCCCTCTATGTTGTCTGAGGCATGTACTTTATTATGCATTAACATGTCATACACAGAAGGACTTAAAAACTTTTTTCTTTTAAATAAACTGGTGGCAGAAAGTTAAGCATATTTGTAAATTACTTCTATTAAAAAATCTTAATCCTTCCTGTACTTATTAGCTTCTGAATACTACAGAGGAAATTCTTTTCTTTTTGGAATGCTCTCTGATGACATCACGAGCACAGTTCTCTCTGCTGACGTTATTATCATAATAATAATGCTTTATTTATTGTTGTCCTTAGTGGGATTTGAACCCAAGTCCCCAGCACTGCAAGGCAGCAGTGCTAACCACTGAGCCACCATGCTGCCCTTAGCATACATCTGCTATGCACGTCTGTTAAAATGGACAGAGATGTCAGCAGAGAGTACTGTGCCCGTGATGTCATCAGTGTTCCAAAAAGAAAGGAATTTCCTCTGTAGCATTCAGCAGCTAATAAGAAATAATTTACAAATATGTTTAACTTTCTGCCACCAGTTGATTTAAAAGAAAAAAGGTTTTCACCGGAGTACCCCTTTAAAAGGGATTGTCCGGGCAGTATATATTTTATATATATATATATATATATATATATATATATATATATATATATATATATAAAGAAGAAGAAGAAACAAACAGCTCAGGGACTGGAGCTTTGTAATACAAGTGTTTGTTCTTTTTTTTTTTAACCATTACTCCCTCCCTGAGCAGCTATATTAAACATATACAGTGGTCTCTCAAGTTACAATATTAGTTGGTTCCAGGACGACCATTGTATGTTGATACCATAACTCTATGGAAACCTGGTAATTAGTTCTGAAGCCCCAAAATGTCATCCAAAAATAGGAAAAGTGAGGATTAAACAAAAATAAATAGATAACTAATACAGATAAGCAAGTCCTTACATATAAAAGATGAAAATGCTGCTGGGAGCTGTAAATCACTGTCATATGTCGCATGTATGTAGAGGTCAGGAGCTTCTTCAGGGTCCTGTACCGTACACGCAATGTCCTAAAAAAGTTAAATGGAGCCACCCTACTTGGTGTCCAAAGGAGCAGCTAACTGTGGCATAGGTTAAGAGTAGTAAAGAACATGTAATACCTCCCTGTACTGTAGGGGGCACTACCAGACAGGAATTCAGTGCATACGCTTCCATAATACAGGTGTTTTACCAGTGAATGCCCATTCTGATTGGTTGGTTCTTCCAGCAATTGACATGTTTTGAAGATCTGGACGGTCTATAGTATTGTTTGTTGACTATGGTTTCAAGTTACAATGGTCCAGAAAAGACTATTGTAAGTTGAGGGATCACTGTACTGCCCAGACAATCCTCCCTCCAACTCCACTGGTATAACAAAGCTCTAGTCCCTGCTGTGCAATGCTTACGAGTTTCGGGGATATGATGTTACACGCTCACTCAGCTAATCAGTGTCTGGGGCAGCAGCCCGCTGTGGCCGCTCATTGCATAAGCAATTGTGTGATGTCACGTCCCTAAACCCAGAAGTGCCAAACAGCAGGGACCAGAGCTTTGTAAGTCACAGAATGAACAAAGAAAGCATAGGCAACTCACGACTGCATCTTCAAAGCTACTTCTTTATTTAGGACATGCTCACATATGAAACAGAGGAGAGAGAGAGACAACACGGGGAGGGGGGGGGTAAAGCTAGACGGCGACGGCAACAGTTTCACACGATATACGTGCTTCTTTTGGCCTCATAGCAGGTATGAACACAAGTACATCTCTACAGGTGAGAACTTACAGCTTAACCAATCACCATAGGGGTCCCATCTGTACCATTGCTCAGCATACTCAGCATAGATCCTCACATACAAAAGTGATGCAAGTATTGGGTTTATCTGTGAGTTTTAGAAACTCGTGTACTGCCTGTACACCCGCATCACGAGGGATGCGGGTGTACAGGCTGACTACATAAATGGGACAGAGACTCCAACCTGATTCCCAATTAATGTCCCCAACTATTTGCTGTAAATGACAGGTATCTTTGATATATGCAGGTATAGAAGGGAGTAGTGGTTGCAGGAGCCAGTAAATGTAAATGGGACAGATATTCTATTACAGAGCCCACCCCCGGAACAATAGGTCTACCTGGGGGTGGGCTCAGTGCCTTATGTACTTTTGGAAGGGGATACCATTTTGCCGGTTTGGGAGATTCAGGTATTATTCTTTCTGTGTTCTTTTTGGACAAAATACCATTAGCAACATATTTATAAAGAAAAGATTTGAGATTATTCAATATCTTGATTGTGGGGTCAGTACTTATGGGGATGTGTGTGTCTATGTCCTTTAATTGCCCCTAAGCTTCTTTATTGTACATTTCTTTGGACATTAGAACTACACTACTTCCTTTATCAGCCCTAGTAACAACAAACAACAACATCTTCTCTTTTTTTCAAGCGATTAAGGGCTTGCCACTCTAGAGAAGATAGGTTGAATGAAGCTTGGAGGTATAACACAGAATAAAGATCTTTTAATACAGCCTTTTGAAATAGGTCTAAATGACTCCCTTGTTGCTTCGGGAGGGGGGGGGGCGTACAATTGGATTTTCTACCTTTAGTGAACCTATTCACGCCAGCATCAGGCTCAGGCATAGGCTCACTAAAGTCGGATGCCAACATTTCAATGCTCGTTCGATTACGGAACATTCCTGTGGAAAAAAAACTAGAGTGCTCATGCAAGCAGGCGCATCCCCTTCACACTTCTCATGCTCATTTGGTGGTTTACTTAGAAAAAACTTATACAGATTCATGTCCCTGATGGCTTTAGCTAGATCAATTTCAAATCGGACGGTGTTTGGGTTCTCTACAAGTCCAAAATGAAGTCCTTTGTCTATGTTTGTATCTGGTTTTTAATCGTTTTTGCATAGAAGTAATAGGTATAGTTTGAGAACTACCGCCCTTTTATGATGTCATCACTCATGTGGTGCAAGTCCAAGAAACTGGTGATTGGTTAAGCTGTTTAAAGGGGTATTCCAGGAAAAATATTTTTTTATATATCAACTGGCTCCAGAAAGTTAAAGAGATTTGTAAATTACTTCTATTAAAAAAAACTTAATCCTTCCAGTAATTATCAGCTGCTGAACTTGAGTAGTTCTTTTCTGTCTGACAACAGTGCTTTCTTCTGACATTTCTGCTTGTCTCGAGAACTGCACAGAGTAGCATAGGTTTGCTATGGGGATTTGCTTCTACTCCCGAGACAGGTGTCATCAGAGAGCACTTAGACAGAAAAGAACAACTCAACTTCAGCAGCTCAGAAGTACTGAAAGGATTAAGATTTTTAAAATAATTTACAGATCTGTTTAACTTTCTGGAGCCAGTTGATAAATAAAGTTTTTTCCTGGATAACCCCTTTAAGCTCTCAGCTGTAGAAATGTACCTTGTGTTCATACCTGCTATGAGGCCAGAAGAAGCAAGTATAAAGTGTGAAACGGTTGCTGTCGCCGTCTGTCAGTACCCGGCCCCCTGTGTTGTCTCTCTCTCTCTCCCCTCTGTATCACATGTGAGTATGTTCCAAATAAAGAAGAAGCTTTGAAGACATAATAGTGGTGAGTTGCCGACAATGCTTTCTTGTTCATTCTGTGACTTTCGGATCTTTATCAAGTCAGAGCGCCGCCTATATTCTATCAGCAGTGACCCGGCTTCCCTAGTCCATTCCACCACATGTTACACACTTAGCAGTGCCAAGCTAGTGCCTTTTTGCTCTTTATTTCCAGAGCTTTGTAATACTGCCGACGGCACGGGAGTAAGGAAAGTAAGTGTTTCTTATTTTTTTTATTACCCACTCGCTGAACAGATATATAAAATATATATTGCCCGAACCATCCCTTTAAGTCCTTCTGTATCTAACATTTTAATGCATAATAAAGCATATGTCCTGGAAACCATAGAGTGAAATCTGCAGGAATGGGGGTTCAGGGGCACAGGTGGAGGGATAATGCTCCACTATATGGGTTAATGACATTAACACTGCTTATGTAAAAATGTATGTCTTACTACTGTTAATAGAAATAATATAAAGCACTTATATAAGTACTTACTTCATTCATTTTGATAACAGAGAAAACGTATTGAATAGGAAGGTCATACAATCTTTCTGAAATAAGCTGTAGTTTATATGTAAATATGCATGTAATTGCTGTTGCACTGGTTATTTACCTATAGACAGCGTACCTGTCCACCAATGCCGAAAAAAGAGTGGAGGCAAGACACCACAGGAATTTGGTAAGAGTTATCTAATACAAAATCTTGCATTGTTGACCAATAGGCATAGAGTGGGACATTTATGAAGCCAGGGTGCAGATCCTCTAAAGTTGCACATTTTTGCACAGAAATTACCATGCTTGCGTAAAAAAATTGCCAATTCTACAAAAAAAAATTAGCAACTTAAGAGGTTGTACACCATTCGCTCCAAGGAGGCATGTGGGAGGCTGGAAAGGGTGCTCCACCTCAAATGAAGGGAGCGTGCCTTCCTAGTATGTGACTATAGGGCCGACTTGCGACACTTACAGGGGTACTCCCGTGGAAAACTTTTTTTTTTTTAAATCAACTGGTGCCAGAAAGTTAAACAGATTTTTAAATCACTTCTATTAAAAAATCTTAATCCTTCCAGTATTTTTTAGGGGATGTATACTAAAGAGAAATCCAAAAAAGAAATGCATTTCCTCTGATGCCATGACCACAGTGCTCTCTGCTGACATCTCTGTCCATTTTAGGAACTGTCCAGAGCAGCATATGTTAGCTATGGGGATTTTTTCCTGCTCTGGACAGTTCCTAAAATGGACAGCAGAGGTGAGCAGAGAGCACTGTGGTCATGACATCAGAGGAAATACATTTCTTTTTTGGATTTCTCTTTAGTATACAGCCCCAAAAAAGTAATGTAAGGATTAAGATTTTTTAATAGAAGTGATTTACAAATCTGTTTAACTTTCTGGCACCAGTTGATAAAAAAAAAAAAAAAAAAGCTTTACACGGGAGTACCCCTTTAAAGCTGTAGAAATATACACCACCTCAATAGGTGGTGTATTTTTGTGTGGCAGGCAGCAATGGAGCAGCTGGATTTACTAGGAGGTGCCTCTTAGCAAATCCAGCAGACCAAAAAAAAAAAAGGAGCTTTATTCATGTCAAGCACCAAAACGCCACAGATGATAAATGTCCCCCAGATTGTTTATGTAATTCTTTATAGCAGTTTTAGGTTAAGGACTTGTGCACACTGTTGTATCACAAAGCATGCTATATTGTACCTTGGCTTGGATACCGTCTTACATAGTGTATTTATTATACACTAGACGGATTAGTCCTGTAATATGGTGCCACACAACACAGACCTGCAGGTTTATTTGTGTCTCTATAAAAAGTGTTCATGCTTATGGCACAGACCCTAAAGCTATATTCATATGCATAATTGAGAAATTCTTAAATTATAGTGATATATACAGACAATACATAGATAGCTTGATCTGTAATTCTAAAGTTATGTTAGCTTTGTCTCTTTAATTTGGCAGTATTTTTTCCATTTAAAGTGAACCTGACAGGTAAACCCAGAGGAAACCCACATAAACGCAGGGAGAACATAACAACTCATTGCAGATGTTTTCCTTGGTGGGATTTGAACCTAGGATCCACTGAGCCACCGTGCAGCGCACTATACAGATTTAGCTGCGGAAATATGATTGGTGGTGTACTCCTCTGTTTCCATGGCATTTTACCTGGGACAATGATTCAGTTTGGTGTCCCTTTCCTCCTAATGTGTGGTAGTTTGCCATAAAAAGGACATACCAAGGCAAATCATAGTTTTTTGGCCCCCATGGCATCATGACCACCTGCAAGGCTTTTCTTTAGACCTCCGACAAACAGTCTTTGTAACAAAAACCATCACTGTCCCTGTCTTCAGCTCTTCCAACAAACAGTCCCACTTTAATAACATTACTCCTTATCTTTAGCCTCCTCAATCACACAGTCCCATGTAAATAACAGCACTCTTCCATTTACTCTCCTCTAACATATAGTCTGATATAAATGACATCACATCTCTGCCTTCAGCCTTCTCCAACATACAGTTCCATGTCAATAACATAATTCCCCTCCCTCCAGCTTCTTCTAACACACAATCCCATCCCTTGCACCCAAGGCCAGTGGATACCAGGCAGTGGTGGACTAGTGATAGTTCTAGTAGCCATTGGACAGGACAGCAGGTAGTGAAGGACTGATGGGAGTTGTAGTAGCCAGTGGACAGGACAGCAGGGATGGGGTTAGTACTATCTAACCAGTGGCATCTGGAATAGGAGTTTTAAATTCCTTACTGATCCATGCCTGATTCATTTAGACAAAAGTGAGTTTTTCCCTGTTGCTTGCAGACATATTTGTTCATTTACGGGTGACACTGCCTGCCACACTGATGTTACACTGGAGGATGGATAAGACAGAAAACCAATGGCAAACAGGGCAAGTTCTGTCCAATGGTCTAATCTGATGACCCAGAAGTACATGAGGTCTGGGATCTTGGTGTCTGTCAGAGAAAGGGCATACCTTAGGTACGCATCAACCTGGTTATGTAGCTGGTGGTGTACATCCATTTGATGATGATTCATATCAGGGTGGAATACTGGATGTTAAAAGTTTACCATCATGTACTCCAATGTTGTACTCAAGCTTTTCCAAGGCTCCGGTTTGTTCTGCCTCCGTCCCATATTGCCAAGGTTGGTCCTCATGGTCGTCGTCGTCATTCTCATTATCATCATCATCGTCGTCAACTTGTGTAGTTTTCTTGTCCCCTATCCCTTTAACAGATTCCATCTCCAAACCCTCCTCAGGTCCCACTTCCTCATCTAACTCCTCCTTAAGAAGAGCATCTGCCAGCCAGATCGGTGCAACTGTGGAGGTGTCACTTTTATTTCCTTGCTTTATTGTGGTGGAGCCTTGTTCTGTCATAGCTACTACTTCAAGTATCCACCATGTCATGCACCATGCTGCACACCAACAACTGCATGTAGTGGCCCTGCCTCTCTGCCACATGATTTTGCAAAGAAGGGATGGCTTTTTGGCAAAATAATGGTGACTAGGTATGTCTCACCTGGGCTGGGAACACCCCATGAGTTGCTTAAAGGCCATGGAGTCAGCAAGATGGTACAGGAGCACCTGCACCATCAATAACTTGGCAAAGTGAAAATTAGAGGGCAACTGTCACCAATTCCCCCCCGGCTACTACCATGACAATACTGATGACAAGAAGATAAATGTAGGACCTTTGTCTGCGGTTTTTCATCTTCAGCGGTCAGCCACATTCGGATAGGCGTGGCTTGGGGTTCTCAATGCCCCACTGCCGCCACGCCTATCCTCTCTACGTCAGCACGGGGACTGCTGTGTGATAAGACACAGAGGTCCTCAGCACATGTGCCCCTGATGTTCTGGATGTTCACACCAGCCCGGCGTGAGT
The DNA here is from genome assembly GCF_029499605.1 of Hyla sarda. Lineage (NCBI taxonomy): Eukaryota > Metazoa > Chordata > Amphibia > Anura > Hylidae > Hyla > Hyla sarda. The sequence goes on along the minus strand of NC_079192.1, from coordinate 221,847,728 downwards.
TCACAGAGCGAGTGCTCGCTCCCTGCGACAGGTGCAGAAAGGTATCAGTTGGCGGGAGCGAGCCCTCACGGAGGGAGGGATCAAACACTAACTTTGTGAAGTCAGGCCCCAGTACGCACGTCTAGGACATCAGGGGTGCATACACTGTGTCTTATCACATAGCGGTCCCAGAGCTGAAGTAGAGAGGATAGGGGTGGTGATTGCGAACAGGGAGAAGGTTTACCTCACATTTTGGGGTGTCTCAACTGTCCCACGCGGCCTTGTGATGCCATTCTATGTGCCCACTTAGAGACATAGGGGGAGATTTATTAAAACCTGTGTAAAGGAAGAGTGGTGCAGTTGTCCATAGCAACCAATCAGATCGCTTCTTTCACTTTTAAAAAAGCCTGTGAAAAATTTAAGAAGTCATCTGATTGGTTGCTATGGGAAACTGCACCACTCTTCCTTTACACAGGTTTTGATAAATCTCCCTCATAGTTCCTTTACTCATACCCTAGCCATGGCATACTTTATGTTTGCAGAGAAGACACAGTTTTCTATAGTAAGGTAGAAGAGAATTTCCATGTGGAAAAATACCGGACAGGTACACCACCAATTGTATTTCACATCAAATTGGTTTTGGCTTACAAATACTAATGTTATAGCTGACCAAAATATTGTCATTTAAAATTATCCTGCAGCTTACAGAGATAAACTGTTAATATTGTTCACACATATGTAGGCAAAACACTCAGGAGGTTCCTAGATCTGAAGATTTGTATCATGGAGTGGCCATGGAGGCAGACATGTTTCTGCTTTTCACGTCACTAATCTTACCTAAGCCTTTACTAGCAAAAAATAAATAAAGACTAACTGCATTGGGAATGTAGATAAGACAGACTTTAGGGTCCTTTACACAAATATTTTAACGTAAATGCACTTATTTATATACATTCCACAACTATTTAGTATATTCAAATTGGTAAAAGCTTATTTACTTTGATAAAGTAGAGTAGAAAGTACAAAGAAAATGTACTGACACGATGTTATTGTTTTTTCAGATGCTACTGCAAACCCAGAAGAAATAGAGAAAATAGCCAATGAAATTCTTGCTATTAAGCTGCCAGCTGCCCCATATGATTTAATTAACATATTAAACAAAATTAAAAAGTTTTGCGATGATTACAAGGAAAACAAAAAAAACTTACAAAAACAACTGGAAGAAGTGAAGAAACTCACTGAGCGAGCAAAAGATGCAAAGTAAGTTTAAAGGGGTTCTCCACCATAAGGTGATTTTAGTACATACCTGGCAGGCAGTAATGGACATGCTTAAGAAGGATTTGCACTTGTCTTGGGGCTAAATGGTTATGTTGTGAGATTACCATAACACTGTGGCTAGCTTTTTGTGAACTGGTATTTCCTATTTGAGTTTCCTTCTTTGCCTATGTGGTGACCACGGGGTGTTGCAGTGAGTGGTGGGGTCGCATGGCATTAACCCCTGGGGCAAGATGTTGTTAACCCCTAGTGTTCGTGACGCCAGGATGTGGTTGTTTTGGTATACGGCACCGCCGACAACCAGCCCAGAAATGGCATGCAGTAAATGAGGGTCTACAGCAAGGATTCGAAGCAACTTGAACTTTTACTTGAAAAAGGCATAAAACAGTCTTTACAACTAGCCAACTTCCACAGAGGTGACCGGGACACAGGGGACCTCTCAGGCTCGCTTGGACTTGTAGTTATTATAGTAATGATGCAGGCCACTGTACTACTGTTGTAATTTTAGCGGGACAGTAGTGGACTTGAATTGTAGAGGTAGATTTCACTTACAGTTTAGTTGTGGCTGCAGGTTTTTAGGCTTTGGCCTAGATAAGCTGAACTTTAATGGTACAGGACTTTGTGCTTGCTTTTAGGTCCAGGTCTCATGAGAGTGAATCTGGAGACTACAGCCCCTTATATATTAGGGGGATGGACTAAGGCCCATTGGTAGCTGGTTGCCTGGGGTACCTGTGTCCTTGGATCTCCGGGTGTATCATGTGATTACAGGTCACATGACCAAGGAAGGTCCTATACATTTTATACAATCTGTACAACCTTATACATAATGACATTCTCAGTAGAACACATACAATAAATGTACATAGTGAATATACAATGCATTAAACCCCATATAACCTAGGGGTAACCCTGTAGGAGAGCCCTTTGGACCTTAGGGACTCTTCCTGAGGGGACTTAAGGACTGTACAGATCAGCCACCCCCACCCATTGAAACATAAATTAGCTGTATCCATTCAAAAGACCTGTGTTTTTCAATTCGGGTGCCTACAGCTGTTGCAAAAATACAATTAGTTGCAGATGGATCTCTCTCCCACCAAGCAATCTCTCCACCCATTGAAGCAGACAGGCTCCCTGTCATCAGCTGACTAATGATGTCAGGTCTCGGCCGCATTGCAACCTGGGAAAAATCTGAGACAACAGTAATTTTGTATGCTGTTAAAAATAAATATTTGGGTGAAAATCACAGAAGAATTGTGAGAAAACCATCAAACACAGTTACAGACACTATATTATGATCAACACTAACTTTATAGCCCCTGTAGCATAGGCAAATAAAAAAAAATCCTAGAATACCCCTTTAATGCTGTCAAAATGATGGCTATGGTTGGGTGGAGAGGTAATTAAAAGGAGTATTCCAACGTAAAAAAAAAAAAATATATCGCTATGATTCTTACTCAACTTTGATCCCCTGTTGGTCTTGTTGCAGCTCCCAATTCCTCCACTTCTAGTCCTCCAATGCACCTGTCTTCTGCCTGCTTCTGAGATTAGAGCAGGACCTGCCGACTGTACATATTACTGGCTGAGATAGAAACGCTGTTCTCCTGACCTATAAGGTCCTGAGCCGATGCGTGAGGCAAATTTTTGTTTGCTATTGCTGATGGCAGACTACTGTGTGTCGAGAATAGGATCTGTCAGCTTGGAGTTTTTTGGACAACCAACACTTTGTGCACATGCTTTGCACTCTTTTTTTTTTATGTGCACTTAAACTGCCAGTTTACTCTGACATGTTGCTTATGAGATCAATGATCCGATGGACCATAATCTTATGTGTTTGTAAGTCTTAAGTTTGTGTTAATGTTTGTTTTTTTATTTGTAGATGCTTTGTTTTATCTTGTTTATTTCCCTTTTTTGTTGCTTAGAAAAGCAGTGGAAAATCTTCCAAATGGAGATGAAATTCGAAATAACTTAAAACAGGCTGACAGTGCACAGAAGAAAACCAATGCTTTACTAAAAAATGTGAATAAGAATATCCAAGATATTAGAAACAAACTTTCACAGGTATAAGTGAATCATTTCAAGTCATGCGTCATTATTCAAACCAGTTTAAAGAAACAGCTGAAATTCCTAACAAGATACATTCAGGAATATAAAAGTAGTATAAAACAATACAAGAGAACAAGAAATAATGTCCAGCACAGCCAAGTGCTCAGATGCTTAGTGCTTTATTTCAGACACAGCGACAAACAGGGAGATAGCAGTGACGCGTTTCGATCGGCTAGGTGACCTTAATCATACAACTTTAGTATGATTAAGATCGCCTAGCCGATCAAAACGCGTCACTGCTATCTCCCTGTTTGTCGCTGTGTCTGAAATAAAGCACTAAGCATCTGAGCACTTGGCTGCGCTGGACATTATTTCTTGTTCTCTTGGATTCACATCAGCAGTGTCCGGGCTGAGTCCGTGCCGCGGCCGGCGGACATAGGAGGGGTGAGCTGGATTCATTCTTTGTGGCTATAAAACAAAACATCATATTTCTATATTAAACTTTTATGTAACTTGTCTCTGCACATATCAGGCAAAACTATGCTCTTTAATACATTCTCCAGTATCTGTGCTAATCTATCACCCTTGTTCAGTAGCCAGTAGTTTTGGGCGCGAATATTCGCATTTCAAATTTTTATCGCAAATTCGCAAATATTGTGAATATATTCACTATATATTCGAAAGTACGAATATTCACATATACGCATATTCGCATATTCCTTCTTTTCACTTGTGGGCCAATTAGAATGATGCAAATACACTTCTCAGAGGTTATCAACAACATCCCTAGCAACCAATAGTAAAGTTGGCCACCCCCTCACCGTTTTCTTCCTCGAATACGTGAATATGCGAATATTTGCATATGCGAATATTACGAATACGCGAAATTCGCAAATATAAGACGAATATTCCTCTATATGTTCACAAAATATCGCAAATTCGAATATGGACAATGCCGCTCATCCCTACTAGCCAGCCATCTAATATAGACATTAGGGCTATGTTCACACAGGCGAATGTCAGCAAATAAAATCTCCATGAAGACATTTCACTTACAGCTGGCGGAACATGCCGGCGCTAGGACCAGTTGGGAAAGCTCACTTTTCATAGATGGCAATGCATTTCTGTGTGGACTCCACAGCAAGAATAGGCATGTATTTTCTCTCTGTGGACACCAGAATTAAAATTTTCACTCCAGGAACTTCTGGCCCAGGAATTCTACCATGTGCAGAAAAACTATAAAAACGTTGCTGCTGCGAAATTTCTGTGGGGAATTCTAATGTGGAATTCTGCACGGAAATTGCCGTGATCACATTATTAATAAATCAGTGAGGCTATTTTGTACATACAGTCATTATTCTATAAGATGACTAGGTTATACTTTCTTCCCTGGAAATTGCTAGGTATAGACATTTTTGCCTGTAATTCAGTAGAGTTTCTCAACTAGTACAGACATGAACAAACATACCCTGGCCACCTATAAAGATAGGTTGCCTGGGTTAAAAAAAAATAAAATTAAAAAAAAACGATAAAAATTACCTTGAGATGAAACAATATAGAACAAAGTAGACTATCTATACAAAAAGAAAAATAAGCAAATATAATTGTTGTATAACTGTGTCTACAATTATCGATGTGAATTATAACCTATTTTTATGCTTTAACCAGGCTCAAGAAAAAGCAGATAAAGTAGACAGCAAATTAAAAGCTGTAAAAGATTTGCACTCACAACTAGAATCAAAAATTGCAGAATTGCAAGAAAAAATGCTAAAAAACAGGATTGCAGCTGATAAAGCACAAAAAGGAGCAAACAATGCGTTGAAAGAGGCATCTGAAAGTGAAAATGTATGTTACAGTTTTTAAGATCCTTTCTATTAATGTATGTACATATACAAAATTGGAGTAAATCTCATAATGGTGTTGATCTAGTAGAAAATACTGGGTGCCAATTTTTCTGATTGATCCCCAAATTTCACACTGGCCAGAGAAAGTCCATGTGTGAGGGCACCCATGCTTTATTAAGTGTTCAGAGAACTTGCAATATTTCTCATGTTGATAGAATCTTGATCCAGGGATTTATTCCAATTGCCATGTTGGGGTCAGGAAGGATTTTTTCCACTGTCATGGGGCAATTGGCATCAGCCTTATGTTTGTGCCTTCCTCTGGATCAACACAGTGGGGTTCTAAGTTGGACTCGATAGACTCTTTTTTTCAACCTTACAAACTATGTTACTATGTTGATATTTTGTAATATATTCATCAGCAATGACACTGTTGGGTCTATAATATTCTGATATATTGATCGCTATATCTATACTCATATGCTTTTGCTAAATGCTATTGCTAAATATTGAAGAAGAACTTTGCTTTCCTTAACCCCTTAAGGACCATGGGTTTTTCTGTTTTTGCACTTTTGTTTTTTCCTCCTCACCTTTTAAAAATCATAACTCTTTCAATTTTGCACCTAAAAATCCATATTATGGCTTATTCTTTGCGCCACCAATTCTACTTTGTAATGACATCAGTCATTTTACCCAAAAATCTCCAGCGAAATGGAAAAAAAATCATTGTGCGACGAAATTGAAGAAAAAATGCAATTTTGTAAATTTTGGGGGCTTCCGTTTCTACGTAGTACATTTTTCAGTAAAAATGACACCTTATCTTTATTCTGTAGGTCCATACAATTAAAATGATACCCTACTTATATAGGTTTGATTTTGTCATACTTCTGTAAAAAATCATAACTACATGCAGAAAAATATATAAGTTTAAAAATTTTCATTTTCTGACCCCTATAACTTTTTTATTTTACCGCTCATGGGGCGGTATGAGGGCTAATTTTTTGCGCCGTGATCTGAAGTTTTTAGCCGAACCATTTTTGCATTGATAGGACTTTTTGATCACTTTTTATTCATTTTTTCATGATATAAAAAGTGACCAAAAATACGTTATTTTGGACTTTGGAATTTTTTGGCGCGTACGCCATTGACCGTGCGGTTTAATTAATGATATATTTTTATAGTTCGGACATTTACGCACTCGGCGATACCACACATGTTTATATTTATTTACATGTTTGTTTGTTTTTTATGGGAAAAGGGGGGTGATTCAAACTTTTATTAGGGTTAAATTACATTTATTAACCATAGGGAGCTATAGGACTGCATACACTGATCTTATACCCTGTTCACTGCAAAGCCATAGCTTTGCATTGATCAGGGTTATCGGCGGTCGATTGCTCAAGCCTGCATCTCAGGCTTGGAGCAATCAATCGCCGAGGGGACACGCCGGAGGCAGGAAAGAGGACCTCCGCGCGTGTCCCAGCTGATCGGGACACCGCAGTGAAAACTGCGGTGGTCCCAATCAGCCCCACTAAGAAAGCCGGGCAACTTTCACTTTCGGTTTAGACGCGGCGTTCAACTTTGAACGCCGCGTCTAAAGGGTTAATAGCACGTGGCACCGCGATCGCTGCCACGCGCTATTAGCCCCAGGTCCCGGCTTCAGATACATGCCGGGACCGACCCGATATGACGCGTTATATCGCGGGAGCCGGCCAAGGCCGTAAATATATGTCCTTGGTCGTTAAGGGTTTAAGTCAAAACATTTCAGGGTATCTCTTTGCCTGTAATTAAGACTAGAACCTTGAGATGGAGTCTGTGGATACAAGAAGTCTAAACATTGGGCTTTGTGGAAGGATGGAAGCATCTTAAGATAGAGACGTTGCAACATAAATGACTTATGTTACGCCATGCTCAAATGACCAATCAGCATATAGAATGATGCATGGTTTTACCCTTTACCCTCCCCTTTTGTCAGATTGTAAAAACTAATGTGATTTCCGGATAATAAACAGAATTCCCTGTAGTCAGTACCGAGGAGGGAATTCATACCAACCTGGTCTGGTGTGACTTTGCTTACGTCGACACTCGGCAAAATAGTACAGCAGTTGTCACTTACAGTTTAAGGCTGCACATTAAGGCATCCTTGACAACACAATCCTTATCAATGTTAAAACAATGCTTAAGTAAGGGGCAACTAAGCCTTTACATATATTGGTAGAGACTAGGGCTTTGAACATGGTTTATAATTCTTCAGTAGAGTTGAGTGAACTTTTAGAAGAAGTTAGGTTCGTAACAAACAAGTTCTCTGCGAACCGGCAAAGCAATATGTTTCAAAACATGTGTATACCACTACCTACAAGCTCCAAAGCTTCACTGCTTGGTAACCCCAAAGTTCTGAGACATACAGGGTTCACCGGGCTTGGTTCACTCATCTCTATTCTGAACCAAGGTATATGACATTCGCTTCTCGGCCTTTTGGCTAAGATCAAGTGTAGTATCTGTTCTTATCAGTCTTTCATGCCGGTGTACAGTAACGCCGATATGGGGCTGGTGGGGATGGGTGCTGCATGGAGGATGCAGGTGTACCAGGGCTTTCCGGGTCTGGTTCTGAGGAATCAGCTCGACGGCTGCCCCGATGTGACCTGTTCCCTCCGGGTCTCGCCATGAGGCTGAGAGGGTCTAGAGCCGAGGTACTTTTGTGCCTCGGGGAGTGGTGACCCCGAGGTGCCGAAACTCACTGGGAGGATAGACTCACTGAGTTGAAGCACGGGCACCATAATCTCTTCACCTTGTGGCACTCACCTCTTGATTCCCGGCCTTCTGGCTAAGATCAGAGAAATTTTTATAGATCCGGCCGGATGTCCGGGCAGTATATCTGCACACATTCACTTATTTATTTCTTTTTTGTCTCACTGTGTCACTTTTTGCGTGTTGTGTGTTCACAGGATTTGTCAGGATGCGGTAGCCCTTCTGGGTGTCCCTCCTGGCGGTCTAGGGGAGGTGTGTGTGGCCATTAGGTTCCGCACCTCCCTGCAAACACCCCGGGTACTCCTGCTTTGGCAGGGTACCTACCGTAATCGGCTCTGCGGGCAGATACCTTGGCTAACGCCAAGGGGGATGCCGGGAGCATTTGTGGTCCCCTAGTAGCTTCGGCGAAAAGGGACATCGAACCTGGAACCTCGCAGGTACCTTTTGGTCGGGAGGCGAAGGGTAAGGTTTGTTGGGGGGCCTCTCTCCTAACGGAGAAGGGCTTGCGATAGACCGCATCCTTTGTGCACGTTTTTTTAGTGTAACACGTTTGCACTTTTTCTTGCACTTTGGGTGAATAGAAAGCACGTTCCTCGGCTTTAGATAAAAAATAAAAATAAAAAAAAAATATTACATTCTCCAGTTACTTTTCTGTAGTATATATACCTTTTTTTTTATTGTTTTCTAATTTACATATTGTAATTATCTTAACAGGGTCTAAATAATCTAAAAGAAAAATATAAACTGCTAAAGGAACAGATGAAGAATCAGGATATCCCTCCAGAAATTTCAGAGAGATTGCAAAAGCTGAAGCAAAATGCTGAAAATCTAGTCAATACTATTAACGAAAAATTTGAACGAATATCAGGTACTTTTATTTATGAATTATCTTGTGTTCCAGGAGTAGTTTGTTTGATTTCATAAGGGAATAGTACACAAGAGAGGTGGAGAATATTTTGACATGTCAACAGCACTTACAATCCTGTTTCTTAAAGGGGTACTCCTCCCCTAGACATCTTATCCCCTATCCAAAGGATAGGGGATAAGATGTCTGATTGCAGGGGTCCCGCCGCTGGGGAGCCCCACGATCTCAGCTGCAGCACCCCAGATATCAGTGCATGGAGCAAAATGTGCTCCGTGTCGGATGACTGGCTGTGCGGGGTGGAGGCTTTTGATGTCACGGTCATGCCCCACTCGTGACGTCAATGCAAGTCTATGGAAGGGGGTGACAGCCATCACGCCCCCTCCCATAGACTTGCATTGAGGGGGCGTGGCCGTGATCCACAGGAAGTTCTTTTCTTTTTGAATTTTCTTTCTGCCTGACCACAGTGCTCTCTGCTGACACCTCTGTCCATTGTAGGAACTGTCCAGAGCAGAATAGGTTTTCTATGGGGATTTGCTCCTACTCTGGACAGTTCCTAAAATGGACAGAGGTGTCAGCAGAGAGCACTGTGGTCAGGCAGAAAGGAAATTTGAAAATAACTTCCTGTGGATCATAACAGCAGCTGATAAGTACTGGAAAGATTAAGATTTTTTTAATAGAAGTAATTTACAAATCTGTTTAACTTTCTGGCACCAGTTGATTTAAAAAAAAAATGTTTTCCAGTGGAGTACCCCTTAAAGCAGTTGCCAAGCATTCCAATTGTCAGAATGCATTGCTTTTCCTCAGCTCTTTATCAAAGTCTGTCCCCCTGTGTACACCCTTCCCACAGTACTTCTGCCAGGTCCCCACCAGAGCTGTTGCAGAGCATCTCATTGCAAGGCAGACTATTGCATCAGTGAGGTTGCAGCACCTGTTATTCATTCCCTGTCTGCCCTGTACAGCAGAAAGCAGCATTCTACAAACACGCAAAGGCTTTGTTCACATGTGGCATTTTATTAGTGGTACTGTCATGGAACTGATGAACTTTTACGACAATACACAGTTTTAATGTGTACACACACACACACACACATATATATATATATATATATATATATATATATATATATATACACAGACACACACACAAATCAAGGTAAAATACCATTTTTATCACGATTTTAGTAATTTTTCTGTAAATATTTGGCAAAAATGCTAATAAAACGCTATATGTGAATGCAATATAAATGTCTCAATAAAGATATATATGTATATGTGTATATGACAAGAAGAGGGTGATGTAGGCTGCAGGGGCTGGTCAGACATGGTTTGGTTCCAGACATATCTTCTGATGTCACAGAGAGAGGAAGGAGCCAGGAATTGCTTAGACAATACCACACAGACAATGAGAAGACTACACAACTTCCTCTCAACATGTTAAATCCAGTATGATTTGTGATAATACTATATTGGTAAGTTAGATTTCTTAGGATGATAGTCTTATTAAATACAATTTTCTAAAACTGGAAGTCATGGGTGTCTGAAACACCAAAAACAAATCCAACAATATTGATAAATATCCCCATTTGTTTTCCCATTTTGTTCTCTATCTGGACCCAGACCACCATGAAGACTTCTTCAAGACAAGATTAACCCACGCACAAACTCCCCATCCTGCTGCTAACTTAATGCCTTTATTAGTTCCCTTTGCATGGAAATAGTGCCCCCTTTATGCCCCACAGTAATAGTATCCTTCTTATGCCCCATAGTAATAGTGTCCTTCTTTATACCCCACAATAATAGTGTCCTCTTTTGTGTTCCCAAAAAGCAGTCACGTCCTCTATGTGCTATTTGGAATGACAGTTACACTCAATAATTTTGCCATTTGTTTGTATTAACAGACAATTTATAAAGAATGCCACTTTTTCTTGATAGTTGTAGTTCAACAAAGAAATCCTGTAATCTCAAGGCAAGAACTTTAACCAGTCAACTTAACTAAACAATATAAAAAAAAAGCTCCATATAAAAACATTAGAGATGCCTTAAAGGGGTATTCCAGAAATATATATCAACTGGCTCCAGAAAGTTAAACAGATTTGTAAATTACTTCTATTAAAAAATCTTAATCCTTTCAGTACTTATGAGCTTCTGAAGTTAAGGTTGTTCTTTTCTGTTTAAGTGCTCTCTGACGACACCTGTCACGGGAAACACCCAGTTTAGAAGAGGTTTGCTATGGGGATTTGCTTCTAAACTGGGCGTTTCCCGAGACAGGTGTCATCAGAGAGGACTTAGACAGAAAAGAACAACCTTAACTTCAGAAGCTCATAAGTACTGAAAGGATTAAGATTTTTTAATAGAAGTAATGTACAAATCTGTTTAAAAGGGTACTCTGGTGAAAACTTTTTTCTTTTAAATCAACTGGTGGCAGAAAGTTAAACATATTTGTAAATTACTTCTATTAAAAAATCTTAATCCTTCCTGTACTTATTAGCTGCTGAATACTACAGAGGAAATTCTTTTCTTTTTGGAATGCTCTCTGATGACATCACGAGCACAGTTCTCTCTGCTGACGTTATTATAATAATAATAACGCTTTATTTATTGTTGTCCTTAGTGGGATTTGAACCCAAGTCCCCAGCATGATTGCTAAAATGGACAGAGATGTCAGCAGAGAGCACTGTGCTCGTGATGTCATCAGTGTTCCAAAAAGAAAGGAATTTCCTCTGTAGCATTCAGCAGCTAATAAGTACTGGAAGGATTAAGATTTTTTAATGGAAGTAATTTACAAATATGTTTAACTTTCTGCCACCAGTTGATTTAAAAGAAAAAGGGTTTTCACCGGAGTACCCCTTTAACTTTCTGGAGCCAGTTGATATATATATATATATATATATATATATATATATATATATATATATATATATATAAAAGTTTTTGCCTGGAATACCCCTTTAAGATATTAGATGTTACAGAGCTAAACCCCACCCCTTACACTGGGGAATTCCCATAAACTAGTGTAGGATGTGACTGGTGGTGAATGAACAATGAGAATACAATATTCAGTAGAAGAGGATGATAATCTCAAGTCCACGCACATCTGTTTCTCATAGTGTCTTGACATATTTTGTTCTTAACCGGGTTCCCATAACTAAATGTGTGTAACTTGGATGGGATTTCATTTTACAAGAATTTGAGGCTCACAAGAGGGGACATGTTTTATGGAGTCTTTTCTTTATTCATACCCTCCTGTTGTTCAGTTTTTTAACTTCATTACCTGAAATAGGGTTAAATGAAACTGCAGAGATACCAGCTTTCCTGATAATGCTCTTTCCCAATTTACTGTGTGAGTCCTAACAAGATAAATAACAACCAGTTCTGAGATAAGACAGTGAAGGAAAGGAATTCCAACAATCCGCCCTCATTCCCTGCTTTACTGGTAGTGAATAAATCTATGGACACAATAATGAATGTTAACTGCTTCAAGGCTGGGAAGCAGACTGATTTCTAGAACGGCAATTCTACATGGGGGTGGATTTACTATTACAGGTGCATTGTGTTGTAGTTACATTTTATTGGGATGGGAATTTGAAGAGGATGCCACATCTGGTCAGACACATGATCCTTGTAGCAGTATTATTTAGAGATGGTTTAGTACTGCTATTAGATGACCGGATATGCAGCTGTGCTTAGGAATAGTGTTGCTCGCGAATATTCGCAATGCGAATTTTATTCGCGAATATCGCATATTCGCGAATATAGCACTATATATTCGTAATTACGAATATTTGGGTGTTTTTTTTGTTTTTGTTTTTTTCACAGTACACATCACAGTGATCACCCCTCTCTGCTTCCAGCTTGTGTGGTGTAAAGAAGGCCCTAATACAACTGTGAATTTTCGCTTTTGCTAATTTTGTATATGCTAATTTTCGCATATGCGAAAATAAAATGTGAATATTACGAATATGCGAATTTATCGAATATATGACGAATATTCATCCATATATTCGCGAAATATCGCAAATTCGTAATATGGCCTATGCCGCTCAACACTACTTAGGAAGGACAACTCTTTAGTAGTTTGACAGCATCTGAAGGGCCACAGTTTGGAAAACACTGACCCAGAGAAAGGCAAAAAACCTGATAAGGTAGAAGCTGCTCTGTTATAGATACAGTCCCTGCTATAAATAGATCATGGGACATGAACTACCCCTTGATATATTTAGAAGTTGTTTTTTCATCAAGTTTCTACAGAAGCATGGTTTCTTGGAGGACATATATATGAAACATATTGCTGTACCGCGACACCAAACTAAGACATATGGAGTGCCCATGGCTCTAAATTATGGAACCATAGGCATTTTATGGAATCATAGGCCCTGTGTTTACCACTGTACAGACACTGTGTATGGCTCTGCATGTACATGAGGTCTTGTCATTGATTAAATGAAATGACTAAGGCCATGTTCACACGATGGAATTTCCCAGAAAAATGCGGCAGAAAAAAAAGCTATCAATGGGATTCTGCTGCACCATGCACATGGCGGAATTTTTTTTTGCGGAAACATCAGCCATGGAAAACCAGATTTTGGCATCCACCTGAAGGAAATTACATGTCAATACTTTTGGCAGAATCCTTTCGGTCTGTGGAGAAAGCTAATTTCCCAGTGCCGGAATATTTTGCCAACACCAATTACGTGCAGAATGCCCCCCCCCCCCCCGTGTGAACATGATCTTACAAGGAGAGTCAGATGCAATGTTGTGCACGTCTTGATAGTATCCCCACATCCACAAGTCAATTGCTACATGTGTAAAGCAAAGTTTGTTCTAACCAGGTCAAATGCATTCTTACATCAGTTCCAACCCTTCCATGTCCCAGCTTTATAACAAGGCCCTCCAGCATTTTAGATTGATGAAAGAGCCGATAGATTGAGAAGAGGCCAAACTCTGTTCATGTACTTTGGTTATCTGCATACCTGGACTTCAAGGACCACCTACATAAAAGCTGAGGTGTGAATAGCGTTTTTTTTTCTCAGACAAAATACAGAAGGACATTACATCAAATGTTTAAACAATTTTGAATGTTTTTTTTTTATTAAAAAAAGTTTAGTCAGTCGTCCATTTATAAAATATGCATTGATATATAAAAATTCTCAGTGGGGGTTTTCTATATTCAAACAATTCAGCCAAATAAAAAGTTTGTCTGTGAAAACTCTGGGACTTTAGCAGAGAAAAAAAATACTGCAAGCAGTAATTTTTTCTACAATAAACTCCTGTGATACAATGGACACCTGACAAAAAAAATCAGTGGACCCCATTCAAAGCCAATAGGACCCGTTAGGACCCACTGGTGTCTGTTGTGCTTCAACCTGATCGGGGTCCATTCGGCACAAAGAAAAAAAAAGCCGAACGAACATCAAACAGGATGGATTGCAATACTGATGTGAACTTAGCCTTAATCGGAATCTGTCTATAATATGTTCAGAACTCAAGTCCCAATAAAGCTGAGCTGAGCTCCTCCTTTCCACATGGCTGCCTGCATTTATTTATTGATGTACAGGGCTTGTCATCCAGCAGTGAGCCACACATGTCAATCAGACTTGAGTTCTGAGCATGATATAGAGCTGACAGATTTCCTGTAATCTATACAAACATATTGGTGGACTTCTAAATGTGCTGACAAAAGTGATGCTGTTCCGGTCAGATTTCTACTTTAAGTTTATGGTGCCACGTAGCACTTATGCAGCGTATTTAACCTTGAGCAAAATCTCCATATAAGCAATCTTAAATGGGCACTGTCAGATACAAAAACTTTTGATATGTTGTAAAGTGTGCAAAACCAATAGGTTTTGCAATTGCTTTCATTAGAAAATTCTCAGTATTTCATACTGAAAAAGCCTGTCAAGCAACTGCCCCCCCTGCCTGCTTGGACCCATACTAGTCCTGCTGTGTCCATGCATCATCACCTATGTCATGGACACACTTCCTTGATCACAGCTAGAGGAAAAATCCTCCCACTGTCAGCTTGTGTCCCGCTACTGTCAGTGAGAACAAGCTGGTAGTTGTAGTTTTGCTAATGCTAGAGGAGATTTAAGCAAACAGCATACTGAGGGAGGGGGCGGAGACCTGCACAGTGAGGCCACGCCCCTTCCCTTTGAAACGAATTCAGACTAGTGAGCTAAATTAAAAGTGTAATAAAAAAAAAAGGTGCTAGACACATAAAAATTTGATGTACATGGTCAGGATTAGGTACTGAGTGATATATTTTAAAAAAAAGGTTTTTTTTTTGGTTCTGACGGGTACGCTTTAAGCCTGTAGACAGGGTTCACAAACAGGGGCAGATTTAATAAAGACAACCAGTATAAATAGGCAAAACCACCTAATTTAATATATGAACTTATATATGAACTTGTTAGCCACAACAACAGATTTATCGCCAAAAAGAGTAGCCAAAAAATCCACAATTTATATAAAAATCAGTAGGGTAAGAGTATAGAATTTAATTTATTGTTAATGCACAAAAAAAAAAAAAAATAGTACCCCTAAAAAATTCTCCAGAATTTAATATACATCCCAAATTGTTATGCACCTCCAATAGTTATTAACTACATATATTGAATTAGCCCCAATAAATAACAATTAATTCATGTCCCTAGACATCAAAAGAATAGATGATAAGATGTCTGATCGTGGGGGGGGTCAGGCCTCTAGAACCCTCCATGATCTCCATGCAGCACCTGGTGTTCTGAACATTATGTTCAGAACGCTTGGTGCGGGTGACCGTGGTTGTGACATCACACCATGCCCCCTCCATTCATGTCTATGGGAGAAGGCATGTTGGCTGTCACTCCACCTCCCATAGACATAAATGGAGAGGGCATGGCGGCTGTCATGCCCCCTCCCATAAACATGAATAGAGGGGGCGTGGGGTGACATTATGTTCAGAGCGCCAGGTGCTGCACGAAGATCACGGTGGGTCCCAGAGGCTTGACCCCAGTGATCAGACATCTTATCCTTTGGAAAGGAGATAAGATGTCTAGGGGCAGAGTACCCCTTTAAATTGACATACAAAGAGAAGAAGAGAAGGTGCATGCAAATAATTCCCAATGGGACACATAACAAATAAGAGCATGTCCAGATCCTCACCTTGTGTTCCCACACCTCACCTTCTGACGCATTTTTCTACTGCTTCCTCCATGAACGGTGAGGTGGTGGGAGAATGCAGGGCCTTAGAATACCTGTCATATCACACAAAGAATATATATTTTTTATATATGTTACTTAGTACCCAACATTGATCATGTACATATAATGTTTATGTGTTTAGCACCTATATTTCTCTCACAAATACCTTCTATCTGTTGCTTACTTGGTTTGTCATTCTGTGTTTTGGAGGGGATGTGTCCCTCACTCTACATGACTCACCTGTTTTCCTGATTCTCCTGTGGTGGGTGTCTTCAGCCAAGCACTGCAGACTGCTCTGTATCCCTTCTGTTTTCATACTGCAGTCTAATAAGGCCAGGAGTGAACACAGAGGAGTGCTAGTCTTGCCTTCACTTACAGGACTTTGTCCATGCCTGTGCTTGAGCAAAGATGATGCTGCAGATGGACAAGATTATGTTCAGATTGTGGTGTTTTTATAAGCCATGTTTTCATGAAATAAAATTGTCTTATGAAGCATATCAAAAAGAGTAATGTTTTGCCAAGATGTAAAACATATCAAAAGTTGTTTTTTTTTACTGATAGTGTACATATAACCTCTTGGGGACGAAGGGCGTACAGGTACTTTCTCCCTGGTACCTAAGGACCAAGGGCGTACCTGTACCTGAAATCATCCTGAGACCCCCCCCATGTCGGCGATCAATGCAAATCGCCAATCAATTCAGACTTGCGGCGAATCCGGGCTGATCGGGTCTCTGATGGCCGTAAAATTGGGATGATTGGAGCTGTCAGGGACAGCTCCGACAATCCTGAAGGATAGGGGTGAGGTGGCAGGGGCGAATCGCAGGGCAGGGGCGGGTGTGAGAGTTGCGGGGGCCATGGATGCGGCGGGGACTGGCGGAAGTTACCTCCTGCCAGGCGGGGACCATGGACCGGCAGCAGGCAAGTGGTGCGGCGGCGTTGTCAGTAGCTGCAGTGAAGATCGCCGTAAAACTATTTTCACTGCAGCTTCTAGGCGTTTCAAAACTACAACTCCCAGCATCCCAGCATGCCCAGACAGTCCTTCCAGATGTTGCAAAACTACAACTCTCAGCATGCCCAGACAGTCCAGGCATGCTGAGAGTTGTAGTTTTGCAACATCTGGAAGGGCACAGTTTGGAGACCACTATACAGTGGTGTCCAAACTGTAGCGCTCCAGATGTCAATTCAAAGCATGCCGAGCCTGTCCAGGCATGCTGGGAGTTGTAGTTCAGCAACATCTGGTCCTTCAGATGTTGCCGACCTACAGCTCCCAGCATGCCTTGGTAGTCTGGGCATGCTTGGAGTTGAAGTTTTGCAACATCTGGAGTGCTACAGTTTGGAGACCCCTACACAGTGGTCTCCAAACTGTTCTCCTCCAGTTGTTGCATAACTACAACTCCCAACATGTCCTTCGGCTGTCTGGGCATGCTGGGAGTTGTAGTTATGCAACAGCTGGAGGCACACTGGTTGGGACTGGGAAACACTGAGTTAGGTAACAGACTACCACAGTGTTTCCGCACCATTGTCTGTTTCCTAGCTCAGTGTTTCCCAACCCGTGTGCCTCCTGCTGTTGCAAAACTATAACTCCCAGCATGCACTGACAGACCATGCATGCTGGGAGTTGTAGTTTTGCAACAGCTGGAGGCACACGGGTTGGGAAAAACTGAGTTAGGAAACAGACAGTGGTGCGGAAACACTGTGGTAGTCTGTTACCTAACTCAGTGTTTCCCAATCCCAACCAGTGTGCCTCCAGCTGTTGCATAACTACAACTCCCAGCAAGCACAGCCTGTCAGTACAGGGTACATTCACACGGGCGGGTTTACAGCAAGTTTCCTGCTTCAAGTTTGAGATGCAATAAATTTTCCTCTGCAGCGGGAAACACACTGTAAACCCCCCATGTGAATATACCCTAAAATCCCTACACTACCACATAATAAAGAGTAAAACACTACATATACACTACACTCTTACACTGTGCCCCCCCCCCCCAATCGCAATAAAAATTAAAAACTATGTCAGTTTTTCCCAAACGGAGCCTTCAGCTGTTGCAAAATAACATCTCCCAGTATTGCCGGACAGCCATTGACTGTCCAGACATGTTGGGAGTTTTGCAACAGCTGGAGGCACTTGTTTGGGGAAAACTGACTTACAGTATTTTTGGTGGAGGAGGCAAGTGTAATGCTTGCATCTGGGTACACCCCTATGAAAATCCCTAATTTAGGTCTCAAATGCGCATGGCGCTCTCTCACTTCGGAGCCCTGTCGTATTTCAAGGCAACAGTTTAGGGCCACACATGGGGTATCTCTGTACTCGGGAGAAATTGCGCTACAAATTCTAGGGGGGATTTTTCTCCTTTTACCCCTTATGAAAAGGTAAAGTTGGGGTCTACACAAGCATGTTAGTGTAAAAAAAAAAAAAAAAAAAAGGAAAAAAAAGACCCCAAAATTTGTAACACACTTTCTCCCAAGTACGGGAATACCCCATATGTGGACGTAAAATGCTCTGCGAGCACACAACAAGGCTCAGAAGTGAGAGCACTATGTACATTTGAGGCCTAAACTGGTGATTTGCACAGGGGTGGCGGCTGGTTACAGCGCTTCTGACATAAACACAAAAAATGAAACACCCACATGTCATGTGACTCCATTTCGGAAACTAACCCCCACGGAATGTAATTAGGGGTACAGTGAGCATTTACACCCCACAGGTGTCTGACAGATTTTTGGAACAGTGGTCCGTGAAAATGAAAAATTTGGGGCAACATCAGCATTTCAGTAAAAAAAAAAAAAAAAATTGTAATTTTCACGTCCAACTTCAACGCAAAGTCGTCAAACACCTGTGGGGTGTTAAGGCTCACTGCACCCCTTGTTACGTTCCTTGAGGGGTGCAGTTTCCCAAACAGTATGCCATGTGGGGTGTTTTTTGATGTTCTGGGACCATAGGGGCTTCCTAAATGTGACATGCCCCCCCAAAAACCATTTCAGCAAAATTCGCTCTCCAAAATCCCATTGTCACACCTTCTCTTCTGAGCCCTCTAGTGCACCCACAGAGCACTTTACAGCCACATATGAGGTATTTCCTTACTCAAGAGAAATTGGGTTACATATTTTGGGGGGCTTTTTCTCCTTTTACCCCTTTTAAAAAAAAAAAAATATGGGTCTACAAGAACATGTTAGTGTAAAAAATGCAGATTTTGATTTTTCTCCCACACACACACAGCCAGGAAGTTTTGCGTATAGCGGGCTCGTGCAGAAACTTGCAAATGTTCTATGTTAATAAATTCCCCATCAAAGTATTTTGATCGCAATTTCTTGCCAAAATCAAGAGGGGAACTTCTATAGAGATGACTATTATGGAAAGAGTGAGAGCTTTTCCTGTGTTTAGAACCCACTCCTGGTTTTAGATAAAGTTCTTATTAAAATACTACATGTGAAGAAATTGCTGCATACATGCTGCAGAATATGCTGGTGCTATAGAAATAAAGGGGATTAAGACAGTACTAGTATAGCTAGACACAACAGATCATGGCTATATTTGCACATCTAAGACAGTGCTTTTATAGCATCTTCAAACAATGGGATTGTTTAGACTGTTAACCTTTAAGTGCACGTATAAATTTCTTTGAATTGTGGTGTTCAGTATAGGACATTCTGAATTAAAATAGGAAGCTGTCACTAGTAAGAATGTAATGTGTATAGTCCAGTAGAGCATGTGCAATTACTTTGGTTACAAAAGTGATGTGTGTGTGTAATATATATACCGTGTGTGTGTGTGTGTGAGTGGGATATTTATATATAATTGTAATATATACAGTGTGTGTGTGTGTTATATATAGTGTGTGTGAGTGTGTGTGTGATGTGTGTGTAATATATATACCATGTGTGTGTGTGTGAGTGTGATATTTATATATAATTGTAATATATACAGTGTGTGTGAGTGTGATATTTATATATAATTGTAATATATACAGTGTGTGTGTTATATATAGTGTGTGTGTGATGTGTGTTATATATAGTGTGTGTGTGTGTGAGTGTGTGTGATGTGTGTGTAATAAATACAGTGTGTGTGCATGTGTGATGTGTGTAATATATACAGTGTGTGTAATATACTCAGTGTGTGTGATGTGTGTTATATATAGTGTGTGTGTGATGTGTGTTATATATAGTGTGTGTGTGTGAGTGTGTGTGTGATGTGTGTGTAATAAATACAGTGTGTGTGCGTGTGTGATGTGTGTAATATATACAATGTGTGTGTAATATACTCAGTGTGTAATGTGTGTTATATATAGTGTGTATGTGTGAGTGTGTGTGTGATGTGTGTGTAATAAATACAGTGTGTGCGTGTGTGATGTGTGTAATATATAGTGTGTGTGTGTGTGAGTGTGTGTGTGATGTGTGTGTAATAAATACAGTGTGTGTGCGTGTGTGATGTGTGTAATATATACAGTGTGTGTGTGTGTAATATACTCAGTGTGTAATGTGTGTTATATATAGTGTGTATGTGTGAGTGTGTGTGTGATGTGTGTGTAATAAATACAGTGTGTGCGTGTGTGATGTGTGTAAAATATACGTTGTGTGTGTAATATACTCCGTGTGTGTGATGTGTGTTATATATAGTGTGTGTGTGATGTGTGTTATATATAGTGTGTGTGTGTGAGTGTGTGTGTGATGTGTGTGTAATAAATACAGTGTGTGTGCGTGTGTGATGTGTGTAATATATACAGTGTGTGTGTAATATACTCAGTGTGTGATGTGTGTTATATATAGTGTGTATGTGTGAGTGTGTGTGTGATGTGTGTGTAATAAATACAGTGTGTGCGTGTGTGATGTGTGTAATATATACGTTGTGTATGTAATATACTCCGTGTGTGTGATGTGTGTTATATATAGTGTGTGTGTGATGTGTGTTATATATAGTGTGTGTGTGTGTGTGTGTGAGTGTGTGTGTGATGTGTGTGTAATAAATACAGTGTGTGTGCGTGTGTGATATGTGTAATATATACAGTGTGTGTGTAATATACTCAGTGTGTGTGTGATGTGTGTTATATATAGTGTGTGTGTGTGATGTGTGTTATATATAGTGTGTGTGTGAGTGTGTGTGTGTGATGTTTGTGTAATAAATACAGTGTGTGTGCGTGTGTGATGTGTGTGATATATACAGTGTGTGTGTAATATACTCAGTGTGTGTGTGATGTGTGTTATATATAGTGTGTGTGTGATGTGTGTTATATATAGTGTGTGAGTGTGATGTGTGTGTAATAAATACAGTGTGTGTGCATGTGTGATGTGTGTAATATATACAGCGTGTGTGTAATATACTCAGTGTGTGTGTGATGTGTGTTAAATATAGTGTGTGTGTGTGTGATGTGTGTTATATATAGTGTGTGTGTGAGTGTGTGTGTTATGTTTGTGTAATAAATACAGTGAGTGTGTGTGTGTGATGTGTGTAATATATACAGTGTGTGTGTAATATACTCAGTGTTTGTGTGATGTGTGTTATATATAGTGTGTGTGATGTGTGTTATATATAGTGTGTGTGTGTGAGTGTGTGTGATGTGTGTGTAATAAATACAGTGTGTGTGCGTGTGTGATGTGTGTAATATATACAGTGTGTGTGTAATATACTCCGTGTGTGTGTGATGTGTGTTATATATAGTGTGTGTGATGTGTGTTATATATAGTGTGTGTGTGTGTGTGTGTGTATGATGTGTGTGTAATAAATACAGTGTGTGTGTGTGATGTGTGTAATATATACAGTGTGTGTGTAATATACTCCGTATGTGTGTGATGTGTGTTATATATAGTGTGTGTGTGATGTGTGTTATATATAGTGTGTGTGTGTGTGTGTGAGTGTGTGTGATGTGTGTGTAATAAATACAGTGTGTGTGCGTGTGTGATGTGTGTAATATATACAGTGTGTGTGTAATATACTCCGTGTGTGTGTGATGTGTGTTATATATAGTGTGTGTGATGTGTGTTATATATAGTGTGTGTGTGTGTGTATGATGTGTGTGTAATAAATACAGTGTGTGTGTGTGATGTGTGTAATATATACAGTGTGTGTGTAATATACTCCGTATGTGTGTGATGTGTGTTATATATAGTGTGTGTGTGATGTGTGTTATATATAGTGTGTGTGTGTGTGTGTGTGATGTGTGTGTAATAAATACAGTGTGTGTGCGTGTGTGTAATATATACAGTGTGTGTGTAATATACTCAGTGTGTGTGTGATGTGTGTTATATATAGTGTGTGATGTGTGTTATATATAGTGTGTGTGATGTGTATGTAATATACTCAGTGTGTGTGATGTGTGTAATATATATATATATATATATATATATATATATATATATATATACATACAATGTCCCTCATTTACAAAGACTGGAGTGTCGGTTAGGTTTTTTTCAGTGTACTCGTCTTTTTTTCCCTTGTGATTTACTAATCTGTCGCCCAATTTCCCTTTCTTTCTGTCGCAGGTTTTTTTTCTGTCGCACAAAATGCATTCTGTGCAACAGAAAAAAGTCTCTGCAAATTCTGACTACATTAGTGCTTGTCCTACTACCCCCATCATGGAACAGGGTCTGTTCCATGTTGGGGGTAGTAGTACAGAGGCTGAGGGATTGATCGCACCGGGTCTCACTTCTGAGACCTGATCCGATCAAAAGTTATTAAGCAGGGGAGTGGGCGGCATCTTCCAATCCCCTGCAATGTACTGTAAACTTTTCATTTTTAAATTCTCCACCAGAAACCCTGAATGGCCGGGGCCGAGCTGTGGTGGGCAAAGATGTATAGAATCGCTGGGGGGGGGGGGGGGGGGGCGGGGGTATATATCTGGCCCCTCCAGCGTTTCTATATATATTTCCCTCCTGCGCTATGTCAAACTTAGTGGTCGCTGCGCTTGAATAAATGTACTGCCCCGCTCAGCGCTATTACATATCTATACTGACCCCCGCTGCGCATATACTGACCCCCGCTGCGCATATTTATATATATACTGCCCCCCCCCCCCCAAGCTGTGCATATTAATCTTCATCTTCTCCCTCCCCTGGCTGCCAATGAATGAAAACTCTATTAGCGGGGGAGCGGAGGGCTGCTAAGAGTTTGTCATTGATAGCGGGCAGCAGCTGCACATCATGCTGTGGGGGTCAGACATATAGATATATGTCTGACCCTCACATCATACATATACAAATGCCGGCTCACCGCTATGAATGACAAGTAAAGCAGTGCAGGGAGCGGAGGCTCGCACTGCTGCTGCTGCCAATAGCTTAC
Source organism: Hyla sarda (assembly GCF_029499605.1). NCBI lineage: Eukaryota > Metazoa > Chordata > Amphibia > Anura > Hylidae > Hyla > Hyla sarda. The sequence continues at coordinate 221,824,525 of NC_079192.1, read as the reverse complement.
TTGTCATTCATAGCGGTGAGCCGGCATTTGTATATGTATGATGTGAGGGTCAGACATATATCTATATGTCTGACCCCCACAGCATGATGTGCAGCTGCTGCCCGCTATCAATGACAAACTCTTAGCAGCGAGAGCGGGCAGCAGCCCTCCGCTCCCCCGCTAATAGAGTTTTCATTCATTGGCAGCCAGGGGAGGGAGAAGATGAAGATTAATATGCGCAGCTTGGAGGGGGCAGTATATATATAAATATGCGCAGCGGGGGTCAGTATATGCGCAGCGGGGGGTCAGTATAGATATATCATAGCGCTGGGGGGGCAGTACATTTATTCAAGCGCATCGGCCACTAAGTTTGATATAGCGCAGCAGGGGGAAATATATATAGAAACGCTGGAGGGGCCAGATATAACCCCCCCCCCAGTGATTCTATACATCTTTGCACACCACAGCTCGGCCCCGGCCATTCAGGGCTTCTGGTGGGGAATTTAAAAATGACAGTACATTGCAGGGGATCGGAAAATGCCGCCCGCTCCCCTGCTTAATAACTTTTGATCGGATCGGGTATCATAAGTGAGACCCGGTGCGATCAATCCCTCAGACCCTGTACTACTACCCCCAACATGGAACAGACCCTGTTCCATGCTGGGGGTAGCAGGATTCACTCCGTTTTGAGTAATTTCAAAGCTCAGAGCTGTTCGGTTTCTGTGAAGCAAAACTCACAGGTTTTCCTCTGAGTTTTCTTCACACTCGGAGGGTTTTTTCTCTTTTTGTCGGGAAAAATGCCCCTTTTGTAGTTTTTTTTTTCACTCTGAGGGATTTTGATTTTGTCGGGTTGTGTGCCAGATTCTGGCGCAAATTCTGGCGCAGACAAAATTCTGGCACAAAACCCGACAAAAAGTGTCGGGATCCTGTTAGTAAATGAGGGCCAGTGTGTGTGATGTGTGTGTAATATATACAGTGTGAGGGATGTGTGTAATATATACAGAGTGTGTGTGTGTGTGTGTGTAATATATACAGTGTGCGGGATGTGTGTAATATATACAGAGTGTGTGTGTGTGTAATATATACAGTGTGCGGGATGTGTAATATATACAGAGTGTGTGTGTGTGTGTGTGTAATATATACAGAGTGTGTGTGTGTGTGTGTAATATATACAGAGTGTGTGTGTGTGTGTGTAATATATACAGAGTGTGTGTGTGTGTGTGTGTGTGTGTGTAATATATACAGAGTGTGTGTGTGTGTGTGTAATATATACAGAGTGTGTGTGTGTGTGTGTGTGTAATATATACAGTGTGCGGGATGTGTGTAATATATACAGAGTGTGTGTGTGTGTAATATATACAGTGTGCGGGATGTGTAATATATACAGAGTGTGTGTGTGTGTGTGTAATATATACAGAGTGTGTGTGTGTGTGTGTGTAATATATACAGAGTGTGTGTGTGTGTGTGTGTGTGTAATATATACAGAGTGTGTGTGTGTGTGTGTGTGTGTGTAATATATACAGAGTGTGTGTGTGTGTGTGTGTAATATATACAGAGTGTGTGTGTGTGTAATATATACAGAGTGTGTGTGTGTGTGTGTGTGTGTAATATATACAGTGTGCGGGATGTGTGTAATATATACAGAGTGTGTGTGTGTGTGTAATATATACAGTGTGCGGGATGTGTGTAATATATACAGAGTGTGTGTGTGTGTAATATATACAGAGTGTGTGTGTGTGTGTAATATATACAGAGTGTGTGTGTGTGTGTGTAATATATACAGAGTGTGTGTGTGTGTGTGTAATATATACAGAGTGTGTGTGTGTGTGTGTGTGTGTGTGTGTGTAATATATACAGAGTGTGTGTGTGTGTGTGTGTAATATATACAGAGTGTGTGTGTGTGTAATATATACAGAGTGTGTGTGTGTTTGTGTGTGTGTGTAATATATACAGTGTGCGGGATGTGTGTAATATATACAGAGTGTGTGTGTGTGTGTAATATATACAGTGTGCGGGATGTGTGTAATATATACAGAGTGTGTGTGTGTGTAATATATACAGAGTGTGTGTGTGTGTGTAATATATACAGAGTGTGTGTGTGTGTAATATATACAGAGTGTGTGTGTGTGTGTAATATATACAGAGTGTGTGTGTGTGTGTGTGTGTGTAATATATACAGTGTGCGGGATGTGTGTAATATATACAGTGTGTGTGTGTAATATATACAGTGTGCGGGATGTGTGTAATATATACAGTGTGTGTGATGTGTGTGTAATATATACAGTGTGCGGGATGTGTAATATATACAGAGTGTGTGTGTGTAATATATACAGTGTGCGGGATGTGTGTAATATATACAGAGTGTGTGTGTGTGTGTGTGTGTGTGTGTGTGAAAAGAACTAAGCACATTCCCTCCTTTGAGCATGTCCTCGGTCCTTTAATAATCCTATAACTCCTATAATTATCCCTGGTTGTCCCGCAGGCTGTCTTCCAGGAATGTGCCTATACCTTTCTCAGCCTATTTTGCTCTCATGCCAAAGCCTGTAGTCACTTAGGCAGCTTCTAGGGGAGGATATGTTGTCTCACTAAAGCAACATACAGTGACTTACACTGTGCCTATTTGTCCATTATGGGCACTTGTCCTGGTGTACAAGGCCGTGTAAAAGGGTTGGTTTTGGGTGCAAGCGCTAAAATGTAAATAAAATAGGGGTGGGTAAGGGTTAATTAACCGGTTGCTGACTAAGGACGAGCCAGCTCTTCCTGACACGGCAAGCCGTGTATGGTGCGGGCTCCCGACTCGAGCCCTCGCCATACCGGCCGGCCCCCAGCTGATTCCTGGGGGCCGGCGTTAACAGCCGACATGCGGCAATCACTGCAGCCAGCTATTAACCCTTTAGATCACCGATTTCAAAGTTGACAGCAGCGTTAAAGGGACATTTAAACCATCAAGTGGGGTGGGTCGCCTCGGGTCGCCCCCGCCCGCAGGGCAATCGACTGTGGAGGTAGCCAGGGGGCTTACCTCTCCCGTTGCGGCTGTCCCGGCTCTGATTGATAGAGCCTTACTGAACCAGGCTTTATCAATCAGGCGCAGAGCACACAGATCAATGTGGTTCTGTGGAATCACATTGATCTGTATGAAGACTCTACTGATTCATGCTAAAAGGGGACTAAAAGTGTAAAAAAAAAATAAAACACCTATTAACCCCTTCCATATTAAATGTTTTAATCACCACCCTTTTCCCAAATGCCATATAAAAAATATGTAAACATAATAAACATAAACATATGTGGTATGGCCGCGTGCGTAAATGTCCAAACTATACAAATATAAGGTTAATTAAACCACAAGGTCAATGGCGTACATCTGAAAAATTTCCAGAATTGTCTATTTTTGGTAATTTTTTATACATTTCTTTAGGGTATACAAAGCGATCAAAAAGTCCCATTAAAACAAAAATGGTACCGATAAAAACTTCAGATCACGGCGCAAAAAAATTAGCTCTCAAAACTCCCCATATACATGGAAAAATAAAAATGTTCTAGGGGTCAGAAGATGACAACTGTACTAATTTTGGTGCATGTAGTTATAATTTTTTTAAAGTAGTAAAATAAAATAAAGCCTATATAAATTAGGTATCCTTGTAACCTTGTTTACCAAAAAGTGCACTGAAAGGTAACAAAATGTAGTTTTTTTTCCAATTTTTTCCCACAAATATTTTTTTTCTGGTTTCGCTGTAAATTGATTAAATGATTGATGTCATTATGGTGATGAGGAAAAACGAAAGTGCAAAAACAAAAAAAAACTGCGTCCTTAAGTGGTTAATCTATCCTGTATTTTTAGTTTACATATTAGTAACATGTGTACTATGTTTTATGGATATATCTTTAACTGTTTGGAACTAATGCTCAAACATACACACATGTAGATTTATCATATACTTTGGTTTAAAAATGTGTCAATGTTTTTGGGGGAAAAAATGCTGTCTTGTCCCTGCAGATATTGCCTGTGTGTCTCGGCTGGGACAAAATACAGGAAGTGTGGGTGGACAAGCAGGGCTCTGTGCACCGAGGACCAAGCAGGGCTCTGTGCACCGAGGACCAAGCAGGGCTCTGTGCACCGAGGACCAAGCAGGGCTCTGTCCACCGAGGACCAAGCAGGGCTCTGTGCACCGAGGACCAAGCAGGGCTCTGTGCACCGAGGACCAAGCAGGGCTCTGTGCACCGAGGACCAAGCAGGGCTCTGTGCACCGAGGACCAAGCAGGGCTCTGTGCACCGAGGACCAAGCAGGGCTCTGTCCATCGAGGACCAAGCAGGGCTCTGTCCACCGAGGACCAAGCAGGGCTCTGTGCACCGACGACAAGCAGGGCTCTGTGCACTGAGGACAAGCGGGGCTCTGTACACTGAAGACAAGCGGGGCTCTGCGCACTGAGGACAAGCGGGGCTCTGCGCAGTGAGGACAAGCAGGGCTCTGTGCAGTGAGGACAAGCAGGGCTCTGTACACTGAGGACAAGCAGGGCTCTGTACACTGAGGACAAGCAGGGCTCTGTACACTGAGGATAAGCAGGGCTCTGTACACTGAGGACAAGCAGGGCTCTGTACACTGAGGACAAGCAGGGCTCTGTACACTGAGGACAAGCAGGGCTCTGTACACTGAGGACAAGCAGGGCTCTGTACACTGAGGACAAGCAGCGCTCTGTACACTGAGGACAAGCAGGGCCCTGTACAGGGCCAGATTCAGGCTGCCTGGAAGACGGAGCACTTCATTATGATGCGGCCCCCCAACAGTTCCCTCACATTAGGTGCAGTATAGTTCCCCCGCATTAGGTTGTAGTTCCTCCACATTAGGTGCAGTATAAGTACCCGCACATTAGGGGTGCAGTACAGTCCCCCCACATTAGGGGTGCAGAACAGTTCCCCCCCATTAGGGGTGCAGTACAGTTCCCCCCATTAGGGATGCAGTACAGTTCCCCCCCCCCCCCCATTAGGGGTGCAGTACAGTTCCCCCCATTAGGGGTGCAGTACAGTTCCTCCCACCATTAGGGGTGCGCAGTACAGTTCCCCCCCATTAGGTGCGCAGTACAGTCCCCCCACCATTAGGTGCGCAGTACAGTTCCCCACCATTAGGTGCGCAGTACAGTTCCCCACCCTTAGGTGTGCAGTACAGTTCCCCACCATTAGGTACACCGCACAGTTCCCCCCATTAGGTGCAGTACCGTTCCCCCACATTAGGTGCAGTATAGTTCCCCCACATTAGGTGCAGTACAGTTCCCCCACAATAGGTGCAGTACAGTTCCCCCACAATAGGTGCAGTACAGTTCCCCCACAATAGGTGCAGTACAGTTCCCCCACATTAGGTGCAGTACAGTTCCCCCCCATTAGGGGTGCAGTACAGTTCCCCCCCATTATGGGTGCAGTACAGTTCCCCCCCATTAGGTGCGCAGTACAGTTCCCCACCATTAGGTGCGCAGTACAGTTCCCCACCATTAGGTACACAGCACAGTTCCCCCCATTAGGTGCAGTACCGTTCCCCCACATTAGGAGCAGTATAGTTCCCCCACAATAGGTGCAGTACAGTTCCCCCACAATAGGTGCAGTACAGTTCCCCCACAATAGGTGCAGTACAGTTCCCCCCACATTAGGTGCAGTACAGTTCCCCCACATTAGGTGCAGTACAGTTCCCCCCCATTATGGGTGCAGTACAGTTCCCCCCCATTATGGGTGCAGTACAGTTCCCCCCCATTAGGTGCGCAGTACAGTTCCCCACCATTAGGTGCGCAGTACAGTTCCCCACCATTAGGTGCGCAGTACAGTTCCCCACCATTAGGTACACAGCACAGTTCCCCCCATTAGGTGCAGTACCGTTCCCCCACATTAGGTGCAGTATAGTTTCCCCACATTAGGTGCAGTAAGGTTCCCCCACAATAGGTGCAGTACAGTTCCCCCACAATAGGTGCAGTACAGTTCCCCCACAATAGGTGCAGTACAGTTCCCCACAATAGGTGCAGTACAGTTCCCCCACATTAGGTGCAGTACAGTTCCCCCACATTAAGTGCAGTACAGTTCCCCCCCATTATGGGTGCAGTACAGTCCCCCCCCCATTATGAATGCAGTACACTCACCCCCCTATTAGGGGTGCGCAGTACAGTTCCCTCCATTAGGTGCGCAGTACAGTTCCTCACCATTAGTTCCGCAGCACAGTCCCCCCCAATTAGGTGCAGTACAGTTCCCCAACATTAGGTGCAATATAGTGCCCCCACATTAGGTGCAGTACAGTTTCCCCACATTAGGTGCAGTACAGTTTCCCCACATTAGGTGCAGTACAGTTTCCCCACATTAGGTGCAGTACAGTTCCCCCACATTAGATGCAGTACAGTTCCCCCACATTAGGTGCAGTACAGTTCCGCCACATTAGGTGCCGTACAGTTCCCCCACATTAGGTGCCGTATAGTTCCCCCACATTAGGTGCAGTATAGTTCCCCCACATTAGGTGCAGTACAGTTCCCCCACATTAGGTGCAGTACAGTTCCCCCACATTAGGTGCAGTACAGTTCCCCCACATTAGGTACAGTATAGTTACCCACATTAGGTGCAGTACAGTTCCCCCACAGAAATACAGCCTTCAGCCATATACAGTATATGGCTGGAGGCTGTATGCCGGTTAACTGCCCTACTTCAGTGGTCCGACCACCGCTTCTCCGGTCCGGAGACACGGGGACCGGGGTCACAATCTACTGCTATGGCTTATGGGCCATAGCAGTAGGTCCCGGGACCGTGGGAGCGGAGGTCGGAACACTGAAGATGACGTGCCGCTGGTCACTTACCATGCGCGCGCGTCCTCCTCGATGCTCTGCTCCACTCTCTTTTCCCGTGTGGGTGCAAGCACAGGAAGTCAGTGACGTCCCTGCGTGCGCTATCTCCTGGCGGCCCCTGCATTTTTAAAGTTAACACGGGGGCCACCACAGAGAGGTAACCGCTGGGGCATCCTTGTGTCCTGAAAAGATTTTTCAGAACACAGGAATGTCCCGAATGTGACAGGGGCCCCCTGCGGGCACGGGTCCCGGAGCAGGCGCTCCATAGCACCAATGATGATCCGGCCCTGGCCCTGTACACTGAGGACAAGCAGGGCTCTGTACACTGAGGACAAGCAGGGCTCTGTGCACTGATGAAAAGCAGGGCTCTGTGCACTGACGAAAAGCAGGGCTCTGTGCACTGACGACAAGCAGGGCTCTGTGCACTGACGACAAGCAGGGCTCTGTGCACTGACGACAAGCAGGGCTCTGTGCACTGAGGACAAGCAGGGCTCTGTACCCTGAGGACAAGCAGGACTCTGTACCCTGAGGACAAGCAGGACTCTGTACCCTGAGGACAAGCAGGACTCTGTACCCTGAGGAGGGCTCTGTGCAGTGAGAACAAGCAGGGCTCTGTGCACCGAGGACCAAGCAGGGCTCTGTCCATCGAGGACCAAGCAGGGCTCTGTGCACTGACGACAAGCAGGGCTCTGTGCACTGACGACAAGCAGGGCTCTGTGCACTGATGATAAGCAGGGCTCTGTACACTGAGGACAAGCAGGGCTTTGTACACTGAGGACAAGCAGGGCTCTGTACAGAGGACAAGCAGGGCTCTGTACACTGAGGACAAGCAGGGCTCTGTTCACTGAGGACAAGCAGGGCTCTGTACACTGAGGACAAGCAGGGCTCTGTACACTGAGGACAAGCAGGGCTCGGTGCAGTGAGGCTCTGTGACACCCTCCCAGCTCACACATCAGGATGATTGACAAGCCAGGTGTCTGCACAGACCCCTGCTTGTCCTGCCCTCACTTCTTGTATTTGGTTTCCTCAGAGACACACAGGCAATGTCTGCATTGACAGCATTTTTTCACCCAAAAATAAATACATTTGTAACCAATGTATATTACAAATATGCATATTACAGTATGTTATCTACATTATATAAAACATTTTGGCAAATGTCAGTTACGCCTTAAGCCAAATATTATATAGACACCCCTTTAACAAACTGAGCAATAGAGTACCTGTACACATGACCTGTGGTAGCCTTGGGCTTGATCTCTACTTCACCTACAGTTGGCTCAAACTCTTTGCAATTTCTGGTGAACCAAGATTTGCAGCACGTACACAAAGTACAGATAAATGAGGAATGCAGAACGCACATTTTAAGTCAATATTATTGTGTAATGTTGAGCATCAGCTCATGAAACATCTACTTAAAAGAGACCCCTATTACATAAGAGACGCAGGTTTCTGGTAAGGTAATGATCCCATACAGGATTGTTTTTTAGGAACCCCAGTTTTCTTAGGATTCATCATCCCTATGGTTATACCCAACTTATCTACATTTCCTGGCTTGTGATCATTATATGAAGCACACATAGTTCCTTTTCACTAGTGTTGATCTTATCTTCACAAAGCAGCTCTGACATGTTTTCATTACAGATCTAGAAGAGAAGATAGACGACCTGAACAAAGCAAATGAAGAAAAAGTCAATCAGCTACTAAAACTGGAGGAGCGCGCCAAAGAGCTTAAGGACTACATAGTTACGGAAGAAAATAAGCAAGCTAACTGCAGAGACTAATTTCTTACTCGATTGTTAAACAATGTTTTCTAGTAATGACCAATATTTCGAAATAAAACGTTTTTTGTAAGTCAATCTACATTATTTATTTTGCGGATAAATTTGCTTTATAATTATAAATCTAGTAGCCTTAACATGAGTTTAACTAATCCATGTTCTCAGCTATTACTCCATAATGATTAGAATATGAGTGAAATGGATATTGCACAAAAATAGTGCACAGAACCGTGATATTAAAGGTAATATATTCCTCTGTGTAACACCCATTTAGGCTCTATCAGCAGTTAAGCAAGTCCTGACCTGTTGATATACTCCTCCTTAAATTCTTAAAATTTTCTTAAATTCTTTAAATTTTAATTACTTGTTATTTTTAATATCACTGTTTACTGTCAGTGAATGGAAACATTTATTGTTTAGAGCCAAATGCTGAAAACAGCCATAACAAGTAAATGAAAAAAATTGCAAAACTACAACTCCCAGCATACCAGGACAGCCTTTGGAGTTGTAGTTCTGCAACAGCTGGAGCCACGCTGGTTGGAAAAAATGGATTAGAGTCTAAGTACTAAAACATGATCTTTTTTTCTAATCAGTTTCTATTTTCTGATTGTATATTTTTTAGTACATTATTATGGGAACAATTATCTAGCTTGAGTTGTTTTAATAAGATTTATAGATCTGCTTTCAGCAAGCCCCATGATCATATAGTCTGGTCCAGACATTATTTACTGGAATGGGAGAGTTTTCTAGACATGCTCTGTCACCTGTGAGGAAGACATTCCATAGAGACGGGGAGGCTAATTTCTGACCTTTAACTATCGTGAATGGTGTCATCTCTTTTTGACTAATGGTGATTATATGTAAAAAAAAAATGATATATTTTCTTTAAACTATATTTCATGAAAGAAGTAACACTCTACACATACAGATTTAAAAAACAAAAAACGTGAATTTTGCCATGACAATGAAGCCTTTCTCAAACATGCTTGACCCATCCATACATGTACACCACAAGATCTCTGGAGGTGTCCTGATGTATCGGTGACTTTTTGCAAGTGTTGTGGACAAAAACGTATTCCCTATCTACAGGATAGGGGATAAGTTTAAGATCACGGGTCTCCTGTATGGAGCCCCGGCTCTTCTCCACAGCCCGAAGCGGGGGCCACCACGCCCCCTCCATATAGCTCTATGGGAGAGCAGTTCAGCAAACCTTGAGCTCTCCCATAGAGCTGTATAGAGGGGGCGTGGCAGCCCTCTGCTTTGGGCGGGGGTCGTGACGCGCCACTGTGGAGGAAATTTGGAGGACATTTACGTGCTCTGAAAAGGACCCGACCAGTAGCTGACTCCGATCAGCTTATTGAAATGTATGGGGTATAAATGGACTGGCTGGGATCCCGCTGCAGTATGGCCGAACTGTGGTGTGCATTGTCCCTTAAACTTACATTCAGTTCATCTTATCATAACTGATTTCCCAGGGCATTATGTCCTTATGTTCTGAGTAGAGATGAGCGAACTTACAGTAAATTCGATTCGTCACGAACTTCTCAGCTCGGCAGTTGATGACTTTTCCTGCATAAATTAGTTCAGCTTTCAGGTGCTCCGGTGGGCTGGAAAAGGTGGATACAGTCCTAGGAGACTCTTTCCTAGGAATGTATCCACCTTTTCCAGCCCACCGGAGCACCTGAAGGCTGAACTAATTTACGTAGGATAAGTCATCAAATCGAATTTACTGTAAGTCCGCTCATCTCTAGTTCTGAGTAAAGGATTTCTTGTTTACTTTAGATAGTAATAAGATTACAAGTTGTTTTATCAGAGCAGCCATCTGGAGTAAACATAGCTTTCCGATTGACAATACTTTCCTGTTTGCCAATGCTGAAACTATAAATTGACAAAGACTTTACTTACAGTATCGGCATGTTTACATGGTATTGGCATCTCTTTGGCCCCGTTTTCAAGTTGCATACAGACAAGTAAAATTAACAATATCAGTCATAGGAGAATTTATTAGGCTCAAAGAGTAACTTCAATCCCGCGGCGAGATATCTGTTTAACTCTCCTATAACTTCACAGTCCATGTCTACAGCGATGAGGGGACTTGTTTGTCTACAGTCCCATAGACTTACATGGGATGATGGGACTTCAGGCAAACAAGTACCCTCACCGTTGTAGTCTCTATTAGGTCTGGGACTACTTTGTTGCAGGAGATTTAAACAGATATCCTGCCTGCTGCTTTAACATTGCTATCAGATATAAATAAGGTAATGTACCGCAGTAGTATATATATATATATATATATATATATATATATATATAGGTAATGGCACATTAGTACAGCTGAAGAGTCTGTGAAACTTTAAAGAATGTACAGATAAATCGGCATTCCCACCTATAATATCAAGAGATCATATTCCATCATTAACCTCTTCAGTGAAGCACAGAGAATGGGTCCACTCAGAGCTCTGCTGCTCCTTCACCCATGCAATGACTTGTATGGCTTATTAAAGATCTCACCTATCATTAACACATTCCTGCCATTCTATTGCTTTTGGAATGGTGTCATTGTAAGAATGGCTTGAGGTAATAGGATTCTCCTTTTTCTTTAGAGGTATAAACATGAAATTATCTAATTTACAATCTAAACAAAGGTTTAATCAATACATTTAATTACAACTATAAGGGATCTTAGTCCTACATTTTACTATGGAATGTAAGCTGACAAAAAGGAAACCATTATAAAAGTTTTCCATGGATACACATGTATGGAGCTGTTTTTGGCACTAACTGGAATGGACTGAGTCACTGGGGGGCATTTACAAAGGGTGGTATGAATTCTTAACTGTTTTAGAGCACAAGAGTTGCAGTGATAGTTGCAGACTTATGCCAAATTTATCAAATGGTGCACAGACTTTGATAAATTTTGCTGATGCAACTTCTAAAAAAGTCGCAGATTTTGTGCGGACTTGCGACTTTTGTGTGAGAATTTGCATATACCCTGACTCAAAAGTCAGACAGAAAATGTAGGGCAGGGCTGAAATGACCAGAGAAACCATCTATTTATGGTATCGTGCGACAATTTTGTAACATTCAGCAAAAAAGTCGTACTTAGTAAATCAGTGACCACTGCACAAAGTTCTCTAAATGGGTAACAATTATGGAAACGTTTCTAAAGCAATTGTCACACAAAAAGTCGCACAGACCCATTGTGCAACATTTTGTGCGACAAACAGAAAAAAAAGCCCTTTAAAAAGCTTTCTAGATGTCTTGATAAATTGCCCCCCCCCCCCACTGTGTACTACAGTTTCACGCACCACCTCAACCACATGTATAGTGTTGTAGCTAATGGATTGGATGGGGCCCATTCTGGATTGATAAATCCTACGGATTGCCCATCAATAATATAGTCTCAGAAACCCCTTTTAAGTACTAGATGTACTAATCCTAGACTGTGCTAAATGTAACTCATGACAAGTTATTGGGTTAGTTAGCAGTATCCAACAAGTTGGCAGTAACTACTATGAATGATTTTATATTGCATTTAAAATGTCTAAATGTAACATAGAATTATAAATAATGTGGCACCAAAATCCATAGCCCATACAATGTAAGGAATGGAAAGGCCAAAACATTCAGTTGAAAGAAGCTTTGTGGTTATCATTTAACTACCCTTTACTTTTTGAATTTCTTTTTTTCTGTTGTCCACAGTGCTCTCTGCTGACTCATTTCAGGAACTGTCCAAAGCAGGACCAGTTTGCTATGGGGATTTGCTCCTACTCTGGACAGTTCCTAAAATGGACAGAGGTGTCAGCAGAGAGCACTGTAGTCAGACAGAAAAAAAATTCTAAAAGAAAAAAAACTTTAAAAAATTAAGCTTTTTAAATAGAAGTAATTTACAAATCTACAATCAAGAGCAGAGAAACGGAGCAACTCACCACACCGGACCAGATGATATTTGCAAGTGGTACTTTATTCTTAAAGCTTCAACCATAGACGACAAGCAGGGAAGAGTGCACGGGAGATGCGGGGGTATCCTCTCGGTGACGGGACCGCTTGGTGCCAGAGGGCTTCGTCAGACCGGGATAGTGAGGTCACAGGAAGTGGTGTGCTTTAAAACAGGTAAGTCCCAGTGACGCTGCAGGTGAACCGCAGGTCATTGGCTCTTTACTCTAATACAAAAATACATTGTAAAACATGTAATACAATTATTAAAAGCGTGAATTCGGGTAGAAAAACAGACATGGTGCACATCTACAATCTTGTATAATGATCTGATTGCTTCTCAGCATAATATCAAAAACTAACAGGTTGTTAGTATACATTTTTTATCAAAAAGTACAAGCCCACTCGCCACGTGAAGGCCACCTATTTAGAGTGGGTCCCTAACGTCCCTAGCATAAAATGGCGCAGCATCGGGCGGCGACCACCACCGCCGCGACACCAATGCCCACAGGGGGGAACGACCCTCTTTTTTTTTAACATGTTGTTTGCACTCTTCCCCACCCCCTCAGCCCAACCCTATATAAGTAGTAGTTAGCTACAAATGGGCCTTTTCTTTCCTGGTAGCCTCCCAGTTTGACTGGGAGAGCATGGTAAGTGTGCTATAACATCTTGTTCACACTGGTGTGGTGCTGTGCGGCGTCCGTTGCTGCCGTGGCGCCGTGTCTGCGGGGAGGTGCGACCCATGGACTGGTTTGAGTGGCGTTGGTTCAGCTCTGCCAGTGGGTCGTTCCCCCTGTGGGCACTGGTGTCGCGGCGGTGGTGGTCGCCGCCCAGTGCTATGCCATTTTATGCTAGGGACGTTAGGGACCCACTCTTGACGTGGCGAGTGGGCTTTGTACTTTTAGATCAAAACGTATATACTAACAACCTGTTGGTTTTTGAAATTATGCTGAGAAGCAATTGGATCATTGTACAAGATTGTAGATGGGCACCATGTCCGTTTTCTACTTGAGTACACATTGTGTTTTCTATCCCCTCTTTTTTTTTTTTTTTTAACATGTTGTTTGCACTCTTCCCCACCCCCTCAGCCCAACCCTATATAAGTAGTAGTTAGCTACACATGGGCCTTTTCTTTCCTGGTAGCCTCCCAGTTTGACTGGGAGAGCATGGTAAGTGTGCTATAACATCTTGTTCACACTGGTGTGGTGCTGTGCGGTGTCCGTTGCTGCCGTGGCGCCGTGTCTGCGGGGAGGTGCGACCCATGGACTGGTTTGAGTGGCGTTGGGGCAGCTCTGCCAGTGGGTCGTTCCCCCTGTGGGCACTGGTGTCGCGGCGGTGGTGGTCACCGCCCAGTGCTACGCCATTTTATGCTAGGGACGTTAGGGACCCACTCTGAATAGGTGGCCTTGACGTGGCGAGTGGGCTTTGTACTTTTTGATCAAAACGTATATACTAACAACCTGTTAGTTTTTAAAATTATGCTGAGAAGCAATTGAATCATTGTACAAGATTGTAGATGTGCACCATGTCTGTTTTCTACTTGAGTACACAATTATTAAAAGCAATTTCCTCTAATGCGAAAAACCAGTACTTCTGAAAAAGATCTTATGATAGTGCACCATACTCCTGTTTTTCATTCAATCCTAGCGCGCCGGTGGCATCCGTCCAGATGATCCACCTGGCTTCGCTTCTTAGGAGTTGTTGGTGTCTATTCACACCTCGGGGAGCGTTATCTATGCGTTCTATCCCCGTAACTTTAATTTCGTCGGGGTTATTATTGTGATGTGTGTGCATGTGGGCGATAAGACGAGGTGCACCCACTCCTGTGGATAATGATTTCAAGTGTTCCCTAACTCTGCGATACAGGGGTCGGATCATCTTACCTATATAGTATCGCAAACCAGACAATAAACTACGTACTTGGACTTGCAGGTAAAAAAAAATTTTATTGAATGTCACAGCCACCTAACTTCAACATATTGCATTTTAAATTATTTTTACATTGTTTACAAGACCCGCAGGTAAAATTGCCTACGGGTCGGGAGTCTGTTAACCAATTCATATTGGATTTTTTACTCTTTTTGTTGTAAAAATTTTGAATAGTTGTATTTTTGCAATGTGTTATTATAGGGTTTGACTCTGTTAAAGTTTTAATGTCTTCATCCTGTTGTAGCATAAACCAGTGTTTACAGATTGATTTTCTAATTATTTCATTCATGTTAGTATTTTTGAAAGTGAATGTGAACCTGTTCCTATTATTATTAACTCTCTTGAGTTCCTGGACGTGCAGATAGATATCATTGACAACTGTATTGTTACATCAGGGTTCAGAAAGTCTACATCTAGAAACTCAATATTGCACTATGCTTCCTCCCAATGGGATCCCAAAAAGTCAACTGATCAGAATAAAAAGAATTAACAATAATTCAGATAAATATAAAGAACAAGCAGATGCTCTAATGGATAGACTAAAAAGAAGAGGGTACCCGGAAAAAGTACTTAAAGATGCCAGAAAAACTGTTGATAAAATTCCTAGACACACCCTGCTGCACACACACAGAAATAAAAATAATAGGAACTGTGTCAGGCCCAAGGCCTGATTATGGAAACATACATTTCATCTATGTATAAACTAAGACCTGGGGGGGTGAGGGGTCATTCAGATGGTGTATCCTGTGTCTTTTGTGTATTGCAGTTTATTGGGGGGGTCTGGCTGTGTGTTTACATCGTCTTTTAAGTCCTGCACTCTGGTCCCATCATATAATCAACCAGATAAGAGGGCCAGGAAGAGAGATGCCCCCCTGGTGGGATCAGAGGGGAGGGGGGAATGGAGTCCCTCCAAAAAGGAGATATATAATATTTAACAATGCTAGAGTCAGTGTGTTCAATGCTGGGGAACAAGCGGACAAGACCATCCTAAGAACAGCTGGGACCCACTCTCTCTCATGGACTGCTTTATCATCATGCTGTAAGAACTTCATTTTTGCTTTCTGAACTTGCTAAACTCTTTTATATATTTTTGTACCTGTATGTCATTTGTTTCTGTATTTTTATATAGTCAGCACTGTGATACCTTTTATCAGATTAAATGTTTAATTAATCAGCTCTGGTCTTTGATCTCTAAATATATTAGCTCACCTTTCTGAAGGCAGCTCTGGTAAAACACGTTTATCTAAGGGTTAATTTGGTGACTTGCTGGGACCTGTAGTGGATACCCAGAGGTCTGGCGGCTTTAACCCTTGCACCATCACACTCTCTCTAGCGTCTTGGCTGGACCGATAGGGTGTGATCGTGACAACTGGTTGCAGCGTCGGGATATATTTAGAGATTTTTAGTGCTTGCTGGATTTTACCTGTAAGGAAATCTTAGCACTAAAAAAGAAATTGCATACATATTCTTGTGTGTAAATTCCAAAGACAGAGCTCAGTGCTGGTTTAAAAGACATACAAAAAGAGTGCAAGACAGTTCTGTCCCCCCCATCTCCTGTTTTACCTCCTCTGTCTCATCTTGGAAATATGGAGGCATATCGCAAGCAGTCCAAGCCTGCACTGGAGCTAATGTGCCAAGAAAAGGACATGCCTACTGCAGGAAAGAACAAGGAACAACTTCTTGCTGATCTTGTGGAGTATGATGCCCGTGCAGAAGAGCTGAGTGACATGAGACAAAGTCCTACAGCTGGAACTGCCATCCAAGGACTGATATCTCCTGGGGAATACAACATTACTCCCCATCAGGACAGTACTCCACATGAGGCCTTGGACTCTTCTATGCGGACTGCCTTACAACACCTTGGGAATGTGGATGCCAATATGAAACTCCAACTGCTTCTCCAGTACCAAACTGCAGAGAGAGAGACACAGATACGAGCTGCAGAGAGAGAGGCGGCAGAAAGAGAGACCCAGCGGAGGCATGAGAGGCTGAGAGGGGATGCTTCATCCGCACGGAGTGATACGCAGGATCAATGAGACCACAAACCCTGCTTGGAACATGATCTGGATGTGTCCTGAGGGGATTTGAAAAGGTTTGCCGGCAGTTCCATCTGCCTAAGGAACAGTGGGGACGATATCTAACCCCACGGGAAAGCTCTGGATTTGTTTGCTTCTCTTTCCTCTGAGAGTGACCAGGACTATGAGGCAATAAAATCTGCCCTGCTAAAAAGTTTTAATCTGACTCCAGAGGCTTATCGGAAAAAGTTTCGGACTTTGCAACAAAGTGCCACAGAAAGCTGCACTCAACATGCAGGTCAGCTAAGGACTGCATTCAGGCAATGGACTGGGGGCCTACAAGTCCCTACCTATGAGGCCCTGGAGGACTTGATGGTCCTGGATCAGTTTCTCCAAACACGGAGTTTTGAAGCCAGAGAGTGGATTTTGGACCGCAAGCCCAAGACAGCTATGGAAGCAGCAGAACTAGGAGATGACTTTGCCAACAACCGGGCGCCAGCAGCAAAGCGTGGATCTGTACAAGCTGGAGCAAGTACCTGGAGTAGTCCCAAACAACCACAAAGCACCACCAGGTCAGCCGGGAAATTCTTGCCATCATTCCCAAAAGCAACAGGAGCCACATTGGGTCAGGGGGACACCCGCCGATGTTACAATTTGTGTCAGATGCTCTGTCATTATGCTCCAGAGGACACTACCTGCACACCGGAAGTGCTAGGAGAGAGCCCTGTTCATTCTGAGGTACTGTGCGAGACTTTGGGAGACACTGCGAAATGTGGTAACTGGGAGGGGGTGCAGGGGATTGATAATTGTTTACCTGTGACTGAACCAGGAATGTTTTCCAAAAGTGGAATGGGGTGTATTGTAACATGTGGTGACAATGCATTGCCAATGCCAAAACCTAGTGGAGATCAGCTAGGGGGAGGGGTTGGTGTGCCCCTGGTGATATGTAAGGATGAGGGACCAGCAGTGAGTGATAGGTCCCAATCCTGTGAGCCTAAGGAGGAGGAGGGAAGGAGTGATAGCCCTGTGTATGATGCCTGTATTGTTATGTCTGGAACTGAGGGGGAGGAAGGTAAACCCCAGGGAGGCATACCAATGGTGGCAGTGGTAATGCGTCAGCAGCATGCCAGGGCTGCAGCTTTAACAGGAAGGGATGATGGTGATGCAAGGGACAAGCTCTGTGACTTGCAAGCCCCAGCAGAGGAAGGTGGAGATGCTAGCTCGCCTGGTGGAAATGTGCTCCCTGATACCACGAGATTGGGGGAGGGAAATGAGCATTTCCGGGAAGTTCTGCGCAGTGACCCTTCCCTTGAAGGGCTGAGACAAAGTGCTGAACATACAGGTCTTGACACAGATGGGCATCGGGTATATTTGGAAAATGATATCTTGTACTGGGAGTCCCTTTCCAAAGGCATGCTAGGGGCCCAGGAGAGAGAAAGGCAGTTAGTGGTTCCTAGGCCGTACAGGAAAGAGCTGCTGAGGTTGGCCCATGAGACCCCCCTGGCAGGACATTTGGGAGTGGCCAAGACAAAGTCCAGGTTGGCACACAATTTCTACTGGCCGGGTATGGGTACTGCTATTGCCAATTATTGTAGATCTTGTCGGGTCTGCCAGACTGTGGGTAAGTCTGGGGATGTAACTCGTGTTCCCCTAGTGCCCCTACCAGGCATATCTGCACCCTTTGAAGGAGTGGCAGTGGATATTGTGGGACCTCTAGCTATACCCAGCAGCACAGGGAAACAATGTATTCTTACTGTTGTAGATTATGCAACTAGGTACCCTGAAGCTGTTGCCTTATCCTCCGTCCGAGCAGATAAGGTGACAGATGCACTGATCAGTATATTCTGCAGGGTAGGATTCCCCAGAGAAATGCTCACTGATCAGGGCACCCAGTTCATGTCCAATCTCATGCAAAGTCTCTGTAAGAAGGTGAATGTACAGCACTTGGTAACAAACCCATACCACCCCCAAACAAATGGTCTTTGTGAGAGGTTCAATCGGACCTTAAAACAAATGCTGAAAACCTTTGTAGAATCAGAGGGCAGAGACTGGGGAAAGTATTTACCCCATCTGTTATTTGATTACAGGGAGGAAACTAAGAGCCAGGGACCCCTTCAGGATGTGGAGATCAATCCACAGCTCTCAGATGAAAGGAGGAGGCAGCTTAATCAGGTACTAGGCCCCTTCAGTGCTATTTTTGCCTGGGAATGCATCAAAAAGAGAAATAGATGGTTAAGGGAGACAGATCTATTGGCCTGGAGGGCCAGATCTCTCTGTCTCCATCTTAAGGGGGAGGTGTCAGGCCCAAGGCCTGATTATGGAAACATACATGCGTTTTATTATTGCATCTATGTATAAACTAAGACCTGGGGGGGGGGGTGAGGGGTCATTCAGACGGTGTATCCTGTGTCTTTTGTGTATTGCAGTTTATTGGGGGGGGGGGTCTGGCTGTGTGTTTACATCGTCTTTGAAGTCCTGCACTCTGGTCCCATCATATAATCAACCAGATAAGAGGGCCAGGAAGAGATATGCACCCCTGGTGGGATCAGAGGGGAGGGGGGAATGGAGTCCCTCCAAAAAGGAGATATATAATATTTAACAATGCTAGAGTCAGTGTGTTCAATGCTGGGGAACAAGCGGACAAGACCATCCTAAGAACAGCTGGGACCCACTCTCTCTCATGGACTGCTTTATCATCATGCTGTAAGAACTTCATTTTTGCTTTCTGAACTTGCTAAACTCTTTTATATATTTTTGTACCTGTATGTCATTTGTTTCTGTATTTTTATATAGTCAGCACTGTGATACCTTTTATCAGATTAAATGTTTAATTAATCAGCTCTGGTCTTTGATCTCTAAATATATGAGCTCACCTTTCTGAAGGCAGCTCGGGTAAAACACGTTTATCTAAGGGCTAATTTGGTGACTTGCTGGGACTTGTAGTGGATACCCAGAGATCTGGCGGCTTTAACCCTTGCACCATCACACTCTCTCTATCGTCTTGGCTGGACCGATAGGGTGTGATCGTGACAAACAGGTTCACATTCACTTTCAAAAATACCAACATGAATGAAATAATTAGAAAATCGATCTGTAAACACTGGTTTATGCTACAACAAGATGAAGACCTTAAAACTTTAACAGAGTCAAACCCTATAATAACACATCGCAAAAATACAACTATTCAAAAATGTATTCAACAAAAAGAGAAAGAGTAAAAAATCCAATACGAATTGGTTAACAGACTCCCGACCCATACACAATTTTACCTGCGGGTCTTGTAAACAATGTAAAAATAATTCAAAATGCAATATGTTGAAGTTAGGTGGCTGTGACATTCAATAAAAAATTTTTTTACCTGCAAGTCCAAGTAGGTGGTTTATTATCTGGTTTGCGCATGTTGGCGATACTATATAGGTAAGATGATCCGACCCCTGTATCGCAGAGTTAGGGAACACTTGAAATCATTATCCACAGGAGTGGGTGCGCCTCGTCTTATCGCCCACATGCGCACACATCACAATAATAACCCCGACGAAATTAAATTTACGGGGATAGAACGCATAGATAATGCTCCCCGAGGTGTGAATAGACACCAACAACTCCTAAGAAGCGAAGCCAGGTGGATCATCCGGACGGATGCCACCGGCCCGCTAGGATTGAATGAAAAACAGGAGTATGGTGCACTATCATAAGATCTTTTTCAGAAGTACTGGTTTTTCGCATGAGAGGAAATTGCTTTTAATAATTGTATTACATGTTTTACAATGTATTTTTGTATTAGAGTAAAGAGCCAATGACCTGCGGTTCACCTGCAGCATCACTGGGACTTACCTGTTTTAAAGCACACCCCTTCCTGTGACCTCACTATCCCGGTCTGACGAAGCGCTCCGGCGCCAAACGGTCCCGTCACCGAAAGGATATCCCCGCGTCTCCCGTGCACTCTTCCCTGCTTGTCGTCTATGGTTAAAGCTTTAAGAATAAAGTACCACTTGCAAAGATCATCTGGTCCGTTGTGCTGAATTGCTCCGTTTCTCTGCTCTTGATTGTGGATTTATTATATGGACTTAGTTTGTACGTAGAGCACCACCGAAGTCCTTCCAGCAGTTGCAAGGAAAGACACAGCACAGTTGCGCTATTGCCTATCCTAAGTGTGAACAAGGGTGGTGCCGAGGCTCTATCTACTTGGTTGTATAATTTACAAATCTGTTTTTTAACTTTCTGTCACTAGTAGATTTAAAAAAAAATTTTTTACCAGCGGAGTACCCCTTTAAACCCCATCAAGGATGGGAAGGATCATCTCAGAGCAGCCAAAGGCTTGACAACAAGCATAAAGAGTAACAAGGGTAAAGTACACCCCAGATGAGTACCAAGTTGAAGAAAAAATACTGCATAAAATAAGGACTAACCCCATACGGTCCATGATCTTTAAAACAAATTCCACTTGATGCTATCAAAATCTTTGGCAGCATATAGAGAAAAAATAGACCTTACTGTAACCAAAATAGATTGAGACGCCATAAGTGTCGTGCTAACCTAAGCCGCACCTGCACTGTATAAACAAACAAAGTGACCATCTGGGCCAATGGAGGATTGGAGGGGTACAAAAGGAATAGACTTATGAACTAAAAAAATAACTCCTCTCTGGCAAGATAAGAATGTGGTGTTATACAAGTGACCACCCAGGCTCTATGTACAAGCAGGGCATTTCCACTGAGAAGGTGCGTCTCTGTAAGGCACAGAATAACGGGTTAGAGTTTTTTCACCTAGTCAAAAACAGCATAATGTTTAGAGGAATCCCAGCCCACGGACATTTCAGACAACAAGATTGAGACTACACATTATCAGGAAATAACTAAAGTAGGAATGGGTGGTATACACAGGAACCAAAGAAGCGCAAACTGAAGGAAGTTCCATAGTGGAATATAACCTGAAAAAGAAAACAAAGGAAAAGTAACACATACAAAACATTCTGTCAACAAAGCCACCAACATGAAATCTGTATTGTACGGTACTGGGAGGTAATACAATACCTACAACCAGATCATAGCAGATCAATGAAAGAAGAATTACAAGGTATGGAAAGGAAATATCCCAGCCCCAGAAATCAGGGTAGCAATATACACATTGGGAAAGTACAAAACAGGATCCCTGAGAGTAAAAGATATTTCTCTGCTTATCATAGGAGGTAGGTGCCGTCCCCTCAGTTAAACTAGGAGCAGTTACAAAAAATAAAAAAAGTGAGAACAAATGGCCACACAATAGCTGAAGACCATGGTAAGAACAGGAGAACAGGATTCTGACAGAATAACAAGAAAAGTACCACAAACATTACCACAGGCAAAGGGCTCAAAGAAACGGGTGCACAGTTCCAGATGGTGCCGCAAATAAGTCCAGATCCTAACGCAGTGCAGCATGAGGACCCTGCTGAGGCAATGGGTATCCAGACATCTCATTGCTTCTCTAGCACCAAAGACATTAGTTTCTATAATTCCTTTCTGATAATCATATCATTTAGAACACATTAAATATGTATTTCAATAACAAAGTTGGTTTATGAATAAAATAATATTTGAGGAATTTCTAATTAAGAACAATTAAATGACCTCCCGTAGTTTAGAGAAGACATAATAAGTGTTTAACTAGGAAATTGCCTGTAATTAAAGTTAGATCCAGTCTCTTGAGTCTCCCTTAAGGCATATTTTCTTTCTAAGCTTTTACTTCCTTTTAGAACATTATTGAAATTCCAAGTCTGCTATAACTTTAATTACACCAATTTGTTTTTACATTACAAAAGATATCTGCAAACTAAAAAAATAAATAAAAAAATACATGAAAATCCATCACACCAAATTCAATGAATATCCACATGGTGTTAGCTATAGGTCTGTACATATATTTTTTTATACCCTACACAAACATTGGGGATATACCATTCATGCAGATGTTGTCATTATTCATGTTTGAACTCACTTCTGCAAGGTACAGTGTTAATGTAAATATGTGCAAAGCTTTAAAGGGGAACTCCAGAGGAAAAGAAATGCAGATCAACTGGTGCCAGAACGTTATGCAGATTTGTAAATTACTTCTATTGAAAAATGTTAAGATTTCCAATACTTATGAGCTTATGTATGCTCCAGAGGAAGTTGTGTAGTCCTTTTTAGTCTGACCACAGTGCTCTCTGCTGACACCTCTGTTTGTGTCAGGAACTGTCCAGAGTAGGAGCAAATTCCCATGGCAAACCTCTCCAACTCCAGACAGTTCTTGACAGGGACAGAGGTGACAGCAGAGAGCATTGTGGTCAGACTGGAAAGAACTTCACAACTTCATGTGGATCATACAGCAGCTGATAAATCCTGGAAGGATTAAGATTTTTAAATAAAAGTAATTTAAAAATCTGTTTACTTTCTAGCACCAGTTGATTTAAAAACAATTTATTTCCTCCAGAATACCCCGTTAAAATCATTGTTTAAAGTGGTATTCTACCGAAAAGCATAGGGGATAAGATGTCTGATTAGGGGGGGTTCTGCCATCGGGGACCCCCACAATCTCCAGGCCAGCAGCGGCAGCGTCTGGAACATGGAAGCTTGGAGCTTCCACGTTTATCGGTTTATCATGCCGAGCCCCCTATATTCATGTCTATGGGAGAGGCGTGACGGCTAGTATGTAGCTATCACAAACACTTACATTGATGTGATCTAAGGTGATACAAGGTGCTCAACTCCAAGTGCAGTTGTGCACCTACGTTGGAGGGGAGGACCTGCACCTATGGATCACAATATGGTTTCACTGCTGTGGTTAATGTAAACAATGACATTAGCTAACCCTCAAAACTGATGTAATATTGAGACATTAGCCAGTATATCCTTATATGAAGGACACACTTGAGCCCGCACACCAACGCCAAGGTTTCTCAAACGGTGCGGGTCCTATCAACTAACCTACCTGGCCAGATAAATAAAACCAGGAACCAAATTACGGCAGCCATAGGCCCGACTTGCAGATTGCTCCTCAGCCACCTCCAGTGTGAATCTAAGCACACATACAATGGGAGGGAGTAGGCAAGCTACAAGCCCCACCCTGGTTGGTTCATTTCCAACAGGCCTCACAGGTGAAACCCTAATGCTACCCAGCAAGATAAAAGGGTGCATTAGTATAAGCCTTAAGCAAAGACATAACGGCTTATATTTGCATGAACATGGTCATAGCAGGAAAACTCAACCCCAAGTACAGTTGTGCACCTTTGCTGGGGCGGAGGTCCTGCACTTGTAAACCCTTGCTAAGGGCGATCCCCAGCAAAAATTGCATACAATGTAGTTATCACGCCTCCTCCCATAGACATGAAAGGAGGGGGCGTGGCGGCTGTAGTCGCCAGTCATTCGTCACGGAGCGCTGCGCCGGAGATCAAACATCTTATCCACTATGTTTTGGATAGGGGATAAGATGTTTTTCGGCGAAATACCCCTTTAACCAATGGCTTATAAAGACTGTTAAATAGTCAGTCTCTATTTGTGTTAGTTGTTCTTTATGTCTTCACGTGTAGTTATTCATTGCAATATATTTTAATTATTATCTGTATTGTATTGTTTTATTTAATGAACAAAAAAGGAGCCTATTGACATATAGGGTTCACACTTGGGAAGGTTATAACAGAACTTCCTGAAACTGCCTAATTTATCACAATCCCATTCAGATTTACTAAATGGATTTTCTCAACTATTTTCCAAATATGTTTTAGGCTCATTTAAAGTATTATAAAGTCTATTTTCAAGCGAAAACATTTTTTGGTCCCTTATTTTAACACTGTTTGGGCTTAAAGGAGTTGTCCCAGATTGCTCCATCCCGATTTCTCTTTGCAGCCCTAAAGATGGTTGAAAAAGCCGACAAACAGCAGCCAAAATGGGGAGGTTACGCAATTTGCGGAACTCTCATTGAATACTGTAGTTGAGCATATGGTGTAGCCCCGCGGAATACTCTGTTAACATAACTCCAGGGATTATGCTAACAAAGTGGCTCATGGGGCTATGGCGTTTGCATAACTCCTATTAAAGTCTATAGAAGCTACAGCTATAAATTGAAATCTCTGGATGTGCAAAGGGACTTACCCTCCATTAAATTAAAATGAATGCAATAGAATGGGGAACTATTGCAGTTTTTGGCAGTGTTTTGTTAGCTGTAAAATGGACGTTTTTAGGGCTGTTTTACATTCCAAAAACCTAGCAGGAACATACCCTTATAGCAGATCATAAAAGATCCAAGAAACAGATCAGAATTCACTGTAAAGACATTAAAGGAGAACTCCGATGCTACCAATTAGAACTATATTAATCCCTAAATATAGCCCAGGCTAGAGGCCACTTTCACGCGATTCGGTCCAGCCGTCCCTCCGATACGCCCATCTGAAATGCCAGTCACTTACGGGTACAGGGCATAGGGAGTGTAGCGTAAAAGACTACATCTCCCACAATGCCCTAGCATAATGTCCGGTCCGCTACTGCCCTCCCCCTGCTTTTCCACAGGCACTCCCCAAATTATAATAAATGACGCCCCCATTGCCCTCCCCTCCCGCGCTCTGTGTTTCCCCCGTGAAAACTTGAAACCTCTCCGTGATGAATTAGGTCCTGTGTGTACAGAGTGGGGGAGGGGAGGAGCTGTGTACGTCCTCATTCTCCCCCTGCTCTGTCGTCTTGTATTATGCAGAGCTGCGCTCTCCATCCTCCGGGAGGGGGGGATGAGGGGGTGCTTAATTATCTCCTGCAGATGTGTGACCTCAGGCTCTGCCCTAGCTCGGAGGGGAGGCTGCGTCTGCATGCATATTCATGAAGGGGGAGCGGCTGTAGGGAGAATGTCAACGGGCTGGGAAGGGAGCGATGAACCGCTGGGCATGCTGGGAGTTATTAGACGCCAACTACAAGATGGCCACCGTAATAGAAGCCAATGGTGGTCGAATGCCAGTATTTCAGAAGAACTACTGAGCTTCCTGTCGGACGGACCAGGGGGAGAGCACTAGGATGCCTGCAAATTCGGAAATGCAAGTATATTATAAAGTTATATAACTTTTGGTGGTAAACTAAATGCAAAATAATTTTTATATTCCGGAGTACTCCTTTAAAACTCACAGAAGTGAATATGAACAATCACCATCCAAATTTTTTTTTAAAGACAAAAATTTAAGATTTATCAGGAAAAATTATCTTTTAGGGTCTATTCACACGTACAGTATTCTGCGCAGATTTGATGCGCAGGATTTCCAGCTGTGTTCAGTTTACACTGAAATCTGCAGCAGAAAATCCTGCGCATCAAATCCGCACAGAATACTGTACGTGTGAATAGACCATTAAGGTTGTCAATAGAAGGATAAAAATGTATCTAAGAAAAACTATTTTAGGCTTGTGCAATGGGGACATCCCCTTCTCATAATTATGAACGAATTATCAGTTATGGTTCCTATGTTTATTCTATGTCACTTTCAGAAATCCCCATGTGTTCCTGCCCCCAATGTAATGAGGAGTGGGAAACATGACACTAATAGGCGTTCTAGATCCTCAAAACCAGTGTCCCCTGCTGTGTGGGAATTCATCTGAGACATTTGGCTGATGTTTTTCTTATAGGACATGATTCTTGACAGGGATATTTCATTCTAACGCAGTTAAAGGGGTATTCCAGGCAAAAACTTTTTTTTATACATCAACTGGCTCCGGAAAGTTAAACAGATTTGTAAATTACTTCTATTAAAAAATCTTATTCCTTCCAATAGTTATTAGTGTCACGATGCCGGCTGGCAGGTAGTGGATCCCCTGTGCCAGAGAGGGATGGCGAGGACCGCGCTAGTGGACCGGTTCTAAGCCACTACAGGTTTTCACCAGAGCCCGCCGCAAAGCGGGATGGTCTTGCTGCGGCGGTAGTGACCAGGTCGTATCCACTAGCAACGGCTTACCTCTCTGGCTGCTGAAGATGCTGAAGATAGGCGCGGTACAATGGAGTAGGCAGAAGCAAGGTCGGACGTAGCAGAAGGTCGGGGGCAGGCGGCAAGGATCGTAGTCAGGGGCAACGGCAGGAGGTCAGGAACACGGACTAGGAACAGACTAGGGAACGCTTTCACTAGGCACTAAGGCAACAAGATCCGGCAAGGGAGTGCAAGGGAGGAGACTAGATAAAGGCAGGGAGCAGGTGGGAGCCAATTAAGCTAATTGGGCCAGGCACCAATCATTGGTGCACTGGCCCTTTAAATC
Source organism: Hyla sarda (assembly GCF_029499605.1). Classification (NCBI taxonomy): domain Eukaryota; kingdom Metazoa; phylum Chordata; class Amphibia; order Anura; family Hylidae; genus Hyla; species Hyla sarda. Next base: position 221,797,843 of record NC_079192.1, on the reverse strand, counting down.
TCAGGGAGCTGGCGCGCGCGCGCCCTAGAGAGCGGAGCCGCGCGCGCCAGCACATGACAGCAGGAGACGGGAACGGGTAAGTGACCTGGGATGCGATTCGCGAGCGGGCGCGTCCCGCTGTGCGAATCGCATCCCCAACGGCCATGACAGGGCAGCGCTCCCGGTCAGCGGGACCGACCGGGGCGCTGCGGAGAGAGAGACGCCGTACGCGCTCCGGGGAGGAGCGGGGACCCGGAGCGCTAGGCGTAACAGTACCCCCCCCCTTAGGTCTCCCCCTCTTCTTGGGGCCAAAGAACCTGAGGAAAAAAAATTCAATTTTTCCGTGATGAGGTCCGATGCAAATTAGGAGGGGTTCTGTGTGGAAACGAACGAGACAGTCCAATCTTTTATTGTAAAAACAATAGATGTAGAGGGGTCTGGCGAGACTGGTCACAGGAACGTAGAACCTGTTGATGAGAGAGGCCAAAAAAAATTTTCCTGCAGATCCGGAATCCAAGAAGGCCACTGTAGAGAAGGAGAAGGCAGAGGCAGACATCCGCACAGGCACAGTAAGACGTGGAGAAGCAGAGTAGACATCAAGGACTGTCTCACCTTTGTGCGGAGTCAGCGTACGTCTTTCCTGGCGGGGAGGACGGATAGGACAATCTCTTAGGAAGTGTTCGGTACTAGCACAGTACAGGCAGAGGTTCTCCATACGGCATCGTGTCCTCTCTTGAGGTGTCAAGCGAGACCGGTCAACTTGCATAGCCTCCGCGGCGGGAAGCACAGGAACAGATTGCAGAGGACCAGAGGAGAGAGGAGCCGGGGAGAAAAAACGCTTCGTGCGAACAAAGTCCATATCCAGGCGAAGCTCCAGACGCCATCCGGAAGAACGCATGTCAATGCGAGTGGCAAGATGAATGAGTTCATGTAGGTCAGCAGGAGTCTCTCGTGCGGCCAGAACATCTTTAATGTTGCTGGATAGGCCTTTTTTAAAGGTCGCGCAGAGAACCTCACTATTCCAGGACAACTCGTAAGCAAGAGCACGGAACTGAATGGCGTACTCGCCAACGGAAGAAACACCCTGGGCCAGGTTCAGCAGGGCAATCTCGGCTGAAGAAGCTCGGGCAGGTTCCTCAAAGACACTTCGAATTTCCGAGAAGAAGGAGTGTACAGAGGCAGTGACGGGGTCATTGCGGTCCCAGAGCGGTGCGGCCCATGACAGGGCTTTTCCAGACAGAAGGCTGACTACGAAAGCCACCATAGACCTCTCAGTAGGAAACTGGTCCGACATCATCTCCAAGTGCTGGGAACATTGCGAAAGAAAGCCACGGCAATACTTAGAGTCCCCATCAAATTTGTCCGGCAAGGACAGGCAGAGGCTAGGAGTGGCCACTCGCTGCGGAGGAGGTGCAGGAGCTGGCGGAGGAGAAGATTGCTGGAGAAGTTGCGACTGAAGTTGGTGCGAAATGGTGGACATTTCCGACAGCTGACGGGTTAGAAGGGCGATCAGTCGGGCTTGCTGGGCGGCCACCGTGGTGAGGTCAGCGACCACTGACAGAGGAACTTCAGCGGGATCCATGGCCGGATCTACTGTCACGATGCCGGCTGGCAGGTAGTGGATCCCCTGTGCCAGAGAGGGATGGCGAGGACCGCGCTAGTGGACCGGTTCTAAGCCACTACAGGTTTTTGAAGGGTACAAGAGTCTTGATAGAATAATACAGATCTGTAATCTTGTATGATGTGTATCATAATTCTGTAATCTTGTATGATATATATCATAATTCTGTAATCTTGTATGATATATATCATAATTCTGTAATCTTGTATGATATATATCATAATTCTGTAATCTTGTATGATGTATCTTAATTCTGCCGTTTGTAACCACAAGGCTCGTACCGTACTTCTCGTTTTCTCAACTGCTGATTCCTAACTGTTGTGCACGTACATCCTGTTCTTGTGTACTGCTGACTTGTAACTATTAAGCAACATGGTATATATATATGAACGTTGGCAAATAGTAAAACAGAGCGTACTTAGACGGCATCTTGTGTGCATGTATTTTTTCCACACCTGATAAGACGCTCTCCTGGCCAGTACAAGCCTTAAGCCAATTTGGACCTAGTACCAGGGGTACAGAAAAGACAGAGAACCAGTACCAGGGGTACTGAGTAGATTATTCAGCAATACCTTTCAGCTGGGGGCTCAGTCCGGGGTCGAGAGGGTCATCCTCCGGACCGGTAAGAACCATATCCTTGTGTGGTATTGTCGATCCGGGGGGCACTGGCCACGTCTTGATTCCAGTAAGTATAAGAGTTACTTTCATATCGTGTCTGGGACACAGTATTACAGTATTTGCCTTCTGTTCAGGGAACAGGGGAAATGAGGAACTAAGAGTAATTTGACAATCCAGGGTGGTTGTCTTGTTTCAATTTGGCTTAACGCTTACAAAAATCTTCTTGTATTTCTGTTTAGTTCTGTTTAGTGTTTTACTTGTAACTTCCTTTTTTTCCCCTTACGCTTAAGAAGACACGTGAGTATACTAACATTGCTTTAATGTATAGAGTAAGGTGCATATAACTGTTATAATATTAATACTGATAATAATAAGTAATATTCTGCTGGTTCTCAAAACATCTGTAAGACGCCCCACCCTCCCGGCTAGAGGAAACTTGTTGACCCGGGATGTGGTGAAAGCAAGTGACAGTTTGTTCAGAGATACTGTGCATGCTCAGTGATTGGTGCAATTAAATCAGAGAATCCCTAATCTGTTGAGAGGAATCCAAATCCAGAGATTGTGGTTTTGCACCAATTACTGAACATGGGTTCCAAATCATCTAAGTCATATCCTCCTCCCCTTCCCAATGAAACATGTAAGGCTTATGTGGCCCAAGTTAGCCCTACAGGATAAGATTTAGTGAATCCGTGGGTAGATGATATAGTTGGTTGGTCAGAAGGACTCCAGCCCATTCCCAAGGGAGGGGGCCAATGATAAATACCACCTGACCCCCACTCTAACAACTACATTTGTAATCTCGAGAAGGGTAGAGAGCATATATGGAGAGAATTAGAAGAGGAACCAAGTTTTCAAACAAAAATCATCACTGCCTATTGCTGTGGCATGCAAACAAAAACTAGGTGAAACTGTTACTGAATTTTGGGAAAGGTTCACATCATGTTGGCGTTATGATGCAGGGCTGTGTAAATTGTTTGATAGGATTAGAGATTGTTGTCAGAAATAGAGACTCAAAGTTTTGGTGGAAAAGCAGGTGATTTGTGAAGGAGAAAGCATGTGAAGCAGTGTGAGGAATGTAGGATGAGCAGAGCTGACACTGCTGGAATAAATGAAGTGAAGATGAGTGTTCAATGCTATGGAATGGAGTGATGTGGTAAATCGCTAGGAAAGCCCTGTGTATGTGGTCATATGATGGCGTTTATAGGATGGTTCTTATGATATAAAGTATGTTATATATGTGTGAGGTGTATAGAATCAGGAGTGTATAGAAAAACCAGTGAATGTTTTCCCTGTGAAGCTGTTTGTGTTGTAATGAAAATGGTGTTAAAAGAAAAATATATTCACGTGGTATTAAATTTAACTATTTGATGATATTTCATTAATTTCTTGCCTTCACAGTAACACAGGGTTGATGCCAAAAAAAATTAAATGTATCAGGAAATGCGATTAATTGTCTGATTATATTACAGGAGTAATAACAGAAGAAATTTGGCCAAGAAGATAAAATAAATATAAAAAGTGATCACTATTTAATTGATAAATATTACTTTAGGCATTTACAATCAAGCTAATGGTTTACTGGATTATAAACAATGCGCATTGGAGATAATTATTTTTACATTTTTTTTAAGAGAGCTGTGCACACTTTTATTTTTATATCTTTGGTGAGAATGTGGGCCCTGTGTGTTGTACGTTAAGTATTTGTAAATGTCGGTATTGTTACATGTTTCTTGTATGTCTCTTAATGTAAAGTAACACTGTCAGTAACACATGTGATAATAGACATTTCATGGTGACTGACCAGAAATGGGGAAAGACAAGAAGCCAGACTCAAAGGGGCGGTGACTGGTGACACAGAGGTTTGTGAGGAGTAAGGCGGGGTTTACAGGGAGCATGACAGTCTCTTCCTCTTCTTCGGATCTGGAGTAGTTTTGTTTTTCAGGGGATATGTATGTATGTGCATGTATATATATATATATATGTGTGTGTATATGTATATATATATATGTCTACTGTTTGAAATTGAGTATGTTCATAGTACCTGTATATACAATGTCCCGAGGGTGACCATTTAACCTTCTATTCCTTTCGCATCATACCTGAATGCCCTGTAAACCTCCTGAGAAGAGACCTCACATGTAAACTCAAATTACATATCACTTCATCCCAGTCCAGGTTACATGTCACGTCTGACCTCGCACCCATAGTCACACCTGCAGGGTACTAACATTATCCTGTTATGTCCCCGACCCAAGTCCCAACTGAGGTAGACCCCATTGTCTGGTCCCATGGAGACCATGATGTAGGACATATTGACTGTACACCATACAAGGCAAGACTCAAACCAGACATTCTCCCGGTCTACCATAAACAGAACCCCTTGTCATAGGAAACAAATCAAAGGTATCCGCCCTATAATCAAACATTTCCTACAAACTTGAGTTTTGGAACATACTGTCTCTAAACCCAATGGTACTGTCTGTTTTGTACCAGACCTGAGAGCCATCAACAGACTAATTGTGCCTATTGCCCCTATAGTTCCTGATGTCACTCAACTGTTGTCATCAATCCCAGCACAGGCAACTCATTTTTCTGTCCTCGATCTGAAGAATGCTTTCTTCTCGATCCCAGTGGACAAAGAGACCAGACTCCTTTTTGCTTTTTCCTTTGAGGGACTACAGTTAACCTGGTGTAGAATACCCCAGGGGTATGCTGATTCACCAGTTTTGTTCAGCATTGTCCTCCAAGCCTTTATAAAATCATGGCACACCCCCCAGGGTTCTGTTCTCCTCCAAAATGTTGATGATTTGTTAATGTGTAGTTTCTCTGAGGAGGCCTGCCTTGAGGATGGTGTTGTGAACAGGTTGAATATCCGGGTTTTGTTCTGCCAAAAGGGAAAAGGGAGTTGAGCAAGTCTAGAGTCCAGTCTGTAGCGGGCCTGGTCACCCCGCACGCCCAGAAGGAAATGCTATCTTTTCTGGGTATGATTAACTACTGCAGACAGTGGATTCCCGACTGCTCATAGAGATGCAACCCTATCAGGCAAACCAGATCTAATCAAATGGTCCTCATAAATGTACAAAGCTTTTAATGACGAGTCCAGAACTAGGCCTCCCAGATTACAATTTGCCTTTCCACATGTATGCACGAGACAGTTGTAAAACCATGGCGGGTGTGCGGATACAGTTTCATGGAGGTAAACTACGTCCTTGTGCCTTTTTTCTCAAAGGTGATGCCCGTCTCCGTACAGGGGATGCCGGCATGTCTGCGAGCTCTTGCTGCCTGTGCTATGATTGTTGAACAAGCTACCATCCTCACTTTAGGACATGACACTACCTTGTACACTTCTCATGATGTTATCTCTCTCCTTAAAGGCCTACATACACAACACATGTAAACACAACGGCTCTCTGGATATGAGGTAATTCTCCTCAGTAATCCATACTTGAAAATGGTGTATGCCTCCCCTACATCTGGCCCTGCGAACTAGTTGGCCTGAAAATTCATGATGATGTGATGTCGGACATCCCTACCATCACAATTAGTCATCATTCACTGCAGGACACACACACACGTGGGACTGATCACATTTCAAAGGGCAATGCTCTAGCAGACCACACCACCAAACTGGCTGCTACACAACAACCTGTCTCACTGATGTTACCAGTTCTTACACCTCCTTCACTCGAAAAAAATAAATAAAAAAAACTCTTCTCTCTCCAGTCCTCTGTTCCCGAACAAGAGGAATATGATTGGTGTTATCCGGTATTGCAGAAAAATCCTGTAACAGGATTGATCTGCAAAGAGGGGACACCATGCATACCCCAACACAGTGCCCCAGTTTTATTGCTCATTTCCACGGAGTAGGCCACAGGGAGCACCTTTGAGAAGTGGAAACAAGTCCTTCCCATTATACTCTCAGAAATTAGAAAGTCCCCCATAAGACTTTAAAACTCTCCCCTTTTTGAGATTCTCATGGGTAGGCCTTTCCCGACTCCATGGGCCCAACAACCACTTATAACAGAAGAAGGGGACCTCAACCAGATAAGGGAACAATATGTCACAGACCTCATCCAAACCCTTGATAAAGTAGAACAAAATGTTGTCTGTAATTCTCCTTCTCTCCCACAGGAACCAACACACCAGTTCCAGGAAGGCGACACTGTCCTGGTTAAAACTCTGTCGAAAGGAAAGAAGCCCGGAGACTTCACCTTTGGACCCCCAACCACAGTTGTTGCCGTGACGAGGACGGTGGTTCTCACGGAAGACAGCCCTTCTTGGATCCACGCCTCTCGGATCAAACTCGTTCAAAATTACCCAAAGGAGGTAATAACGGGGGCAGACAGCCCTGACCTTGAAAGCCTACCGAAAGATGTACCCGCTGATGCCCTGGCCTTGTTCTGGCAGATGGTTGAAGAAACTAAGTCTCATGATGTTTGCATTAATGACTTTATTGACTTTGATTCACCCCACGGTGACTCTACAGAATGAATTAGAGAGACACCCAAACGATAAGTTCCTGAAACACCATATAATGTTAGCACAAAACCTCACTGCGAAGGATTGTTGGATATGCACCCATGCCCCTGTGTCTGCCCAAAGCATGCCCTACTTTGCTATCCCTGTGCCCTCATATGTATTATTTCAGGGAGACTGTTTTGACATGCTTGCTGACAAGGAGACACCATATGCAAAGAACTGAAACACCTCAGTGGGTATTCCTATAGTAGGATGGGTGGGGCAGCCATGGTGGCAGGGAAACTTAAGCAGCCCAGGCCCAGGACCACACCAAATGTTGGTTTTCAAAGGGAGTTCCTGGGTAACTCGAGTGGTCACACATATACTAGACCTAGGAGCGATCCCCACAGAAGCAATAAAAGTTAGTTTTCACAGGACATCCGCAAGTACTGATCTTCTTAAGCCCAGCCAGATAGAAAGGTACTTACATGACCCAAAATGGCCAAATAACACCCTCTTTACTCAGGCTACTCAAGACGTAGACTGCTATAATATAACAGGACACCAACCATGCAATGACACGTCAGAATACCAACTTACTGATCCAATATGTAATAACCCAGATGTGGGCTACTGAGGTAGATTAGGGCAGATACCTTCCTGGTGTTACTTAACAAATGCCTCTAGACTCATTGACATAGTTAACAAACTTATCAATCAACATTCCTCTTTCTGGGAGCTCCCACGAGACATCTATTGGGTATGTGGTAGGGAAGCCTACAAGTGGTTGCCGGTAGGGGTCAAAGGCACATGCACCCTAGCTAGACTTATCCCCTCCACCTTTGTCATATCCAACAATGACATTGACATGAGAGCAGCTCCTAAACATATGTTATACCGAAGAGCAGCAGATAACAAAGAAAGGGAAAACGGTAGGCCACATGTTGTACAAATGGGAATAACCAACAGGCTTTTTAGCACCATTTTTATATATCCAATGGTGATGCGAATATGGGATAAGTTAGTCGAAGCCACTAACTACCTCGACGACCAAATATATGACATTTTAGAAATTACTAATACCTCTGTGTCCGTGCAAAATCAACTGATGATAGTGACTAACCAACACGCAATAGTCTTGGACTATCTCACAGCAGCTCAATGAGGGATGTGTCAAATCATAGGTCCTACTTGTTGCCATTACATAGACACTTCAGGAACAATTCAGATGCACCACCAGCTTGAGAACATACAAAAATTGAGGGACAAATATGCCAAAGACAATGAAATCAACAGGGATAAGTGGTGGGGGGATACCTTTTCAATATTGAATCCCGCTACCTGGCTCAAGGGCGTAGGAGGATGGATAGGGGGCGTTCTGCAGCTCATAATACACATTACTGTCATTGCCCTCATAGTATATGTGTCAATAAAACTTCTTTTCTTATGTATGAAACGATGCAAGCCAAGACCTGCTGCAGATACTAAAATCCTCCTCTCCACCTCATCAGACGCCCAAGTCCCTCTACTTCACCGTCACTCAGCAGAAGGCTATACTGCCTACATATACTGCCTACATATACTGCCTACATAAAGACTTTTCAAAAGAAAATAGAATACAAGAAAAACCAAGTTGTCTAAAGTGACAACTGGTTTTAAGAGGGGATTGAAGGGTACAAGAGTCTTGATAGAATAATACAGATCTGTAATCTTGTATGATGTGTATCATAATTCTGTAATCTTGTATGATATATATCATAATTCTGTAATCTTGTATGATATATATCATAATTCTGTAATCTTGTATGATATATATCATAATTCTGTAATCTTGTATGATGTATCTTAATTCTGCCGTTTGTAACCACAAGGCTCGTACCGTACTTCTCGTTTTCTCAACTGCTGATTCCTAACTGTTGTGCACGTACATCCTGTTCTTGTGTACTGCTGACTTGTAACTATTAAGCAACATGGTATATATATATGAACGTTGGCAAATAGTAAAACAGAGCGTACTTAGACGGCATCTTGTGTGCATGTATTTTTTCCACACCTGATAAGACGCTCTCCTGGCCAGTACAAGCCTTAAGCCAATTTGGACCTAGTACCAGGGGTACAGAAAAGACAGAGAACCAGTACCAGGGGTACTGAGTAGATTATTCAGCAATACCTTTCAGTTTTCACCAGAGCCCGCCGCAAAGCGGGATGGTCTTGCTGCGGCGGTAGTGACCAGGTCGTATCCACTAGCAACGGCTTACCTCTCTGGCTGCTGAAGATGCTGAAGATAGGCGCGGTACAATGGAGTAGGCAGAAGCAAGGTCGGACGTAGCAGAAGGTCGGGGGCAGGCGGCAAGGATCGTAGTCAGGGGCAACGGCAGGAGGTCAGGAACACGGACTAGGAACAGACTAGGGAACGCTTTCACTAGGCACTAAGGCAACAAGATCCGGCAAGGGAGTGCAAGGGAGGAGACTAGATAAAGGCAGGGAGCAGGTGGGAGCCAATTAAGCTAATTGGGCCAGGCACCAATCATTGGTGCACTGGCCCTTTAAATCTCAGGGAGCTGGCGCGCGCGCGCCCTAGAGAGCGGAGCCGCGCGCGCCAGCACATGACAGCAGGAGACGGGAACGGGTAAGTGACCTGGGATGCGATTCGCGAGCGGGCGCGTCCCGCTGTGCGAATCGCATCCCCAACGGCCATGACAGGGCAGCGCTCCCGGTCAGCGGGACCGACCGGGGCGCTGCGGAGAGAGAGACGCCGTACGCGCTCCGGGGAGGAGCGGGGACCCGGAGCGCTAGGCGTAACAATTAGCTTCTGAAGTTGAGTTGCTGTTTTCTGTCTAACTGCTTTCTGATGACTCGCGTCCTGGGAGCTGTGCAGCTCCTATGGGGATATTCTCCCATCATGCAAGGGATATTCTCCCATCATGCACAGCTCCCGGGACGTGACATCATCACTGAGCAGTTAGACAGAAAACTTCAGAAGCTAATAACTATTGGAAGGATTAAGATTTTTTAATAGAAGTAATTTACAAATCTGTTTAACCTTCCGGAGCCAGTTGATATATATATAAAAAAAAGGTTTTTCCTGGAATATCCCTTTAAGCTTGTTCAGAGTTCCACCCAGTAGGAAAATATGTTCAAAATGTGTTACTGCAGATATCCCATCCACAGAGTGTTGAGTTTCTACAACCACTTAAAACAGAGGGAAGGAAAATATAAATCATTTAAAGATCTTCATGTACCTGTGGTGGACCTGAGTATGCATTTCCGTATGTAGGTATCTATGTATACATTTCTGTATGTATGTTATATATGTAAAAAAAAAATAAAGTAAATAAATAAAGGCCTGAATTTCTCCTGATGACTTTTTTTTTTAATCAAATTCTCTCTTTACGCATGAATTGCAGAACCCCACATTACAATAGTATCTAATGACTTTTTTCATGAAGCTCCTGAGAAATAACTATGTTACATTGTTTCACCTTAAAGGGGTACTCCACCCCTAGACATGTTATGTATAAGATGTCTGGTCTTTGGAGTCCCTGCTGCACCCGGCATTCCTTAAGAGCGTCCAGTGCAGCGTCAAAGGCTTGTGACGTCATGGCCATGCCCCCTCAATGCAAGTCTATGGGAGGGGGCATGACGGCCGTCACGCCCCCTCCCATAGACTTGCATTGAGGGGGTGTGGCTGTGATGTGACGAGTGGGGAGTGGCTGTGACATCACGAGCCTCAGCCCTGTATCGAAGTTCGCTCTGTGCACCGGATGTCTGGGGTGCTGCAGCCACTAGGGACCCCCTTCCGATATCTTATCACCTATCCAAAAGATAAGATGTCTAGGGGCGGAGTACCCCTTTAAATTCCTTTTGAGTAATGTTCTTAAAGGATGTTGTTATCCAGACTCCACATCAAAGAAACCCTCTCTCATCAATTCGAGGAACTTCTTAGTAGTAAATAGAACTCTGGCTCATGTACATCAGTGTGGGAATCTTCTCCCCAAACATCTGCTTGTTCGAAGGGTTTTTACCTCATTACAGGTAGGAGGCTGACCGCCGGGACACACACATAACATCTAGATCTCACCACTGTAAGGTGATGGATGCTTTTATTGCCTGCATCACTCTGATTTTTCCTAGACAGGACAGCCGTCATCTCAGACAGTTCTGTTTTGATCCCTAACAGTCTAGTACTTGTCTCTGCAGTCAATACCCTGAGGTCAAGATTTGGGATAAGTGCAGGATGTTAGTGAATGTATACAATGTAGGAATGAGAGTAAAACTAGACAATACTAACAAAACATCCCCTGTGTAACCATGACTCACAGAACATTCTACATTGTGTAAGTGGATTGTTCTATTACTCTTCAGTTACTGCATTTTACCGTTACATTACGCTGACTAAACAAATGCATGAAAGACAAGAAGTACATAGTGACAAAACCACACATTATCATTAACCTGAATGTATCCTTAAATAACCTCATACACATACCAGCATACAGTAGAATAAAATCATTTGCTCACATTTCTTTTATTTCAAACAGATAAGAACAGAATAATATTTCCCAAATAATAGCACCCCAGCTCTTAAAAAAGCACCCCAGTTTGTTTTATTGCCCTTATCATGCACATTCACCATCACTAGACCTACAGTAGTATCTGTTGCATTCCAGCACAGCAGCAACCATACATTTCATTACTGTACCTGGTCATGTGATCATCCTGGCCCACAGAAAATTTATGATTTTAATGTTTCAGAGGAAATGATCTGTCCTGGGTCAGCTGCCTTCTTGTAACCTACATAATGATATGATCACTTTTAAAACACCTCTGGCTGCTCACAGACCCCTCAGATCTCTAATCTGTTGGTGCTGCTATCTGTACGGGATCAGGATATATATAGTAGGTATACACCTCCCCTGAGGCTGTGATTACACATTGTGATTTTGCAGTTTTTTTCCTGGGCCCCATGATTTTACTGAGATTATAGAAATCATAGTAAAATGTGTCATTTTTATCACGATTTTGGAAATTCCAGCAAAAACACTACAAAAATGTGGTAAAAACCCATCATGTGAACATAGCCTGAAGACAAATTTATACAAAACAACTCAATTGTGATTACAGGTCGAATAATTTTGAAAGTATTGTTAATATTCCTCTAGTTTTGAATATGCATCAAAACTGCACATAATCTGAACTGTCCCCAATTCACAGGTGATCTCATTAGGAGAGCTGCAGTAATGGGACTTCTACACCCCCTCTCTCTGCAAAGACAAAGTATTCAGGAGAAATGTAGGCAGTATTAGCAAATCATTTGATTGGAAAAATAGAAATCAATATGGCTAAAAAATAAAAATAAAAACATGAATGTCAGTACACATTGCTGAAATATATCATGGACTGAGGTTAGTGTTTAGTGCCCCAAAGAAAGATTTGTCAAACAAAATCTAATGAATTAGCCATTAAATCCACTGGTAAATTCTAGGGAATCGGAAAACATGGAAAACAGAATGAATTTTATTCAGACAGAATGAATCAACAGCTGATTTATTAAGTTTCTGTGTGCCACAAATTATATGCTGAATTCAACTTAAGATGATCAGGAAAAACTGAAATTTAGGAAGAATCACGAATAGTCAAGCTTGATAATATCTGGGCGAGCCAACAGAAACGTCGCCTGTAACTCTGCACATGTTGGAATAAAACCCACTTTTTTTTGCAAAGATAACGCTGGTGTGCCTTGTCTTGCTAAACTGTGGATCTGTGACCAGGATTCCTACACCCAAAATTAATTATTAGCCCAGCGCTGTGCTGTCCCCATCGGGGTACTTCTCATGTCACCCGCAAGCGCTGCCCTCCTGTGTGTTGCGACCGCCGGCACTGACACTCTATAGCTGTATCCCTATGCCAGGGGTGCAAAAGGTAAACAAAATAAACTTTAACGCATGTTCCTACGTTGGCCTTACACTCTTCCTGGGGACGGGAACGTCGGACAGCCGTCAGCCTATCAATGTTCCGCCTCAGCCGGTTCCACCTCAGCTGGCTTCTTACATGACAGTGGGCTCAATCTATCACCGGCCGAGGCGGAACATCGCTGACGGCTCTCCGACGTTCCATTCCCTAGGAAGCAGGTCTGGACCGATGGGGAAGGGGAGTTAAAGTTTAATTTTGTTTACCTTTTGCAGCCCAGGCATAGGGATACAGTATAGAGCAGTGGTCTTCAACCTGCGGCCCTTCAGATGTTACAAAACTACAACTCCCAGCATGCCCGGACAGCCGTTGGCTGTCCGGGCATGCTGGGAGTTGTAGTTTTGCAACATCTGGAGGTTGAAGACCACTGGTATAGAGTGTCAGCACCAGCAGCCGCAATAAACAGGAGGAAAAGGAGGGCAGCACTTGCGGGTGACATATGTGAGTAGTACTCCAATGGGGACAGCACAGCACTGAGCTAATAATTAATTGGGGGGGGTCACATATGATTAGTTCCCCGATGTGGGGACAGCGCAGTGTTGGGCTGACAATTTCTTCATTCCCGAGGGGGAGGGGCCAAACCGGTTCTGCAGTATGGGTTAAAATTCATATCCTGCAGCACAAAAATTTGGGCATTCGGTATGAACTGGTATACCACCCAGCCCTAACATCATCATAATAATAATAATAAAAAATATATAGAATGGAAACAGCATCAGGCTTTGGAGTTTTCTACTCAAAGCGATAGCGTAAAGCTGGTCATATACATTAGATAAATGTAGCAAGAATTGTGTATGTAGACTGCCTTCCTGTGCTTTAAGATCAGGAAACAAGGATGACGTACATTAGATTTCATATTAAGAAAAAACACAGCATTCTTTAGTCCTGCAGAATTCAGCCTTTTTAAACTCACAGCAATGTTTTGGCTCCAGATGAGCCTCTCCCATACACAAGAAATATTCAGTTTATGTAAAACACAGTCTCACAATATAATGTTCCTATCTCAGACACACACAACCTCAGAAAATGAACCTCTCTCGTAGATGGGAAATCTGCATAATGCTCATTTCTAATATTACATACATTATACAGTACTATTGGCATGTTTGAGAAGAGCGCTGTTTTCAGGAATCTCACCTGGACACGTTTTGTATCAGTCACAGTTACAATGCATTCCCCCCACAATACTCTGCATTTACAGTATACTGGTATTCGTGGGAAATGTCCATAGTCCTCTATCTTCACTTACATTGACTAGTACAAAAAAAAAAAATTATAATAATATTACACATTGTATGTGATTTGTATAAAATATTACTAAAAGCTTTAAATGGGCACTGTCAGATACAAAAACTTTGGAAATGTTGTAAAGCATGCAGAACCAATAGGTTTTGCAATTGCTTTCATTAGAAAATTTTCTGAAAAAGCCAGTCAAACAACTGCCCCCACTGCATGCTTGGACATATACTAGTCCTGCTGTGTCCATGCGTCATCACCTATGTCATGGACACACTTCCTTGATTGACAGCTGTGAATGCAGGGCTCACAGCTAGAGGAAAAATCCTCCCACTGTCAGCTTGTGTCCCGCTACTGTCAGTGAGGACAAGCTGGGAGTAGTAGTTTTACTAATGCAAGGGGAGATGTGAGCAGATAGCATACTGAGGGAGGGGGCGGAGACCTGCACAGTGTGGCCACGCCCTCTCTCTTCGAGGAATTCAAACTAGTGAGCTAAATTAAAAAGTGTAATAAAAAAAAAATAAAGGTGCTAGACACATACAAATTAAATGTACAGTACAGACCAAAAGTTTGGACACACCTTCTCATTCAAAGAGTTTTCTTTATTTTCATGACTATGAAAATTGTAGATTCACACTGAAGGCATCAAAACTATGAATTAACACATGTGGAATTATATACATAACAAAAAAGTGTGAAACAACTGAAAATATGTCATATTCTGGGTTCTTCAAAGTAGCCACCTTTTGCTTTGATTACTGCTTTGCACACTCTTGGTATTATCTTGATGAGCTTCAAGAGGTAGTCACCTGAAATGGTCTTCCAACAGTCTTGACGGAGTTCCCAGAGATGCTTAGCACTTGTTGGCCCTTTTGCCTTCATTGGGTTCAGGTCTGGTGACTGTGGAGGCCAGGTCATCTGGCGCAGTACCCCATCACTCTCCTTCTTGGTCAAATTGCCCTTACACAGCCTGGAGGTGTGTTTGGGGTCATTGTCCTGTTGAAAAATAAATGATGGTCCAACTAAACGCAAACTGGATGGAATGGCATGCCACTGCAAGATGCTGTGGTAGCCATGCTGGTTCAGTATGCCTTCAATTTTGAATAAATCCCCAACAGTGTCACCAGCAAAGCATCCCCACACCATCACACCTCCTCCTCCATGCTTCACGGTGGGAACCAGGCATGTAGAGTCCATCCATTCACCTTTTCTGCATCGCACAAAGATACGGTGGTTGGAACCAAAGATCTCAAATTTGGACTCATCAGACCAAAGCACAGATTTCCACTGGTCTAATATCCATTCCTTGTGTTATTTAGCCCAAACAAGTCTCTTCTGCTTGTTGCCTGTCCTTAGCAGTGGTTTCCTAGCAGATATTCTACCATGAAAGCCCGATTCACACAGTCTCCTCTTAACAGTTGTTCTAGAGATGCGTCTGCTGCTAGAACTCTGTGTGGCATTGACCTGGTCTCTAATCTGAGCTGCTGTTAACCTGCGATTTCTGAGGCTGGTGACTCGGATGAACTTATCCTCCGCAGCAGGTGACTCTTGGTCTTCCTTTCCTTGTAGCTCTTGATGGTTTTTGTGACTGCACTTGGGGACAATTTCCGCCTAGAATATGACATATTTTATGTTGTTTCACACTTTTTTGTTATGAATATAATTCCACATGTGTTAATTCATAGTTTTGGTGCCTTCAGTGTGAATCTACAATTTTCATAGTCATGAAAATAAAGAAAACTCTGAATGAGAAGTCCAAACTTTTGGGCTGTACTGTACTTGGTCAGGATTAGGTACTGAGTGATATGTATAAAAAAAAATGTTGTTGGATCTGACGGGTACGTATGAAATGATAAACCAACTGAATGCTCTCTAGTAAATGGAGTCATAGGTGATGTAAGACAAGCACCACATTCCTGGGGATCAGTGGTTGTAAGAGTTACATTCCAGGCACTTAATCACATAAGAGCTTGGAAGAAATGCCAGGGTGGAGTAAAGGTTCTATATTAGCTAAAGTGCATCTGTCAGCTTGATACACTATATGGACAAACATACTGGGACACCTATATCATCTACAGGAGTTTTAGGACATCACATTCTTACTCTATAAGTATTAAAATGGAGTTGGCCCCCCCTTTTCCAGTTATAACAGCTTCCCCCCTATTTGGGAGTGTGCCTGCATGACCTTTTATTCAGGTTTGGTGTTTTGCAGTTAATATGTCTGCAAAGCATTGTTGACCTTTATGTACTTTTCGCCTCAACACTTAGTGACCCTGCTCTGTAAGTTTACGTGGTCCCCACTTCATGGCGGGGTTGCTGTGGTTCCACATTTCATTAATACAATCAAAGTTGAGAGAAGAAATTTCCTGAACTGACATGTTGCTACATTCCGCTTTGCTTAAAGGGGTACTCCGCCCCTAGACATCTTATCCTCTATCCAAAGGATAGGGGATAAGGTGTCTGATCACAGGGGTCCCGCCACTGGGGACCCCCGCGTTCTCCCTGCTGCACCCAGCATTGCTTTACAGTGTTCGGTGCAGCACCGGAGACATCACAGCCACGCCCTGCTTGTGACATCACTCCCCCTCCCATAGACTTCCATTGAGGGGGCATTGCAGTGAAGTCACTCCCCTCCCATAGACTTGCATTGGGGGGCTGTATGAAGACACCCCAACTGTGTGGGGTTGCTATCAATATGAAGAGGCAATAAAAGAGCACTATCAATGTAAAAGGGCAGTAAAGCGGCACTGATAATCTTAAAAGGACACTAAGGGGCACGTTTTCTGTATGCGGGAAGTACCTGTGAGTCACTGGATGCCATTGTGTATTCTGTCTCACACATCAGTCCTGTAGTCACTCGTACAGTTTACAGACAATAGCAGCTGTAACTAACCTTGCAGCTTATCCCATTCCCTTCAGTGGGACCGGCTGCAGTACCAGGTACAGCTTCTACCATATGTCAGTATCTATGTCTGGTAAGCAATGAAGAGTCTGCAGTGCTCACACAGGCATCTGTGGTAAAGGGTGTAATGCAGGGCAGATGGAATTACCCTAGGGGCAGATGGCATTAACCCCTTGTGTTCGTGAAGCCAGAGTGTGGTTAATCCTCAATACCACCGGACGGTATACCGCTGGATCCTGGGCTAGGCACATGATGTCATGAACAGGGAAGCCCTAAGCTTTCATGTTAAATACGTCCACAGCGGCGGCTCGTAGATCACAAGGATCCCAACGGCCGTACACAGAAGCAGAACACAGAAGCTTCGGTGTTCATGATATCACCCCATGCACCCCTCCATTCATGTCTATGGGTGGAAATGTGACGGCTAGTACACAGCTGTTACATCCCTCCCACAGACATGAATAGAGGGGGCTTGACGGCGGTGCTCACCCGTCATCTGGCACAGAGCGGAGTTTTCTCAGTGCATCGGATAACGGGGTGCCACGCTGGAGATCTTCTGTGCTATACCCCATAATCCGATGCGCAGAGCAAACTCCACTCTCTGACATCTTATCCCCTATCCAAGATTTCTACCGTTCTTTCACATACACCTACTACCCTGACACATCTGATACCTCACCACCCATCAAGACCTTCAAAAGCAACCTATTAACCCACAGATTACCAGCTCCCCTCCCTTTGCAGATTGTAAGCTTTATTTCCCTCTATAGCAGTATGTTATTTAATTCTTTACCTTCACTATACTTGCATTTATATTATGATAGGCACATTAACCCCTTTTTTATATCTACAGCACCCTGGAATAACTACCACTGGCCAAAAAAGCCACTAAATGATAAAAAAAAACATCCAAAAATCTCTCAGCTAACATCAGGTTCCAGTATTTTTGGCCCCAAAAAACCATGCAGCCAATATAACGTTTGTTTTCTTTTTGCCATTTTTTGGACAAAAGCAGCGTGTTTTTTCTTGCTTTGGAGGGTTCTTTGGGTATGTGGCAGTTTTTTTCACCCAGCTTGTTACATTTTTCCTCCTGTAGACCTCTATAGGTTGGGGGTTGTGTATAGATAGTGAATCTGCTGGGATCCAATCATATGACCTAAGACCAGTGTTTCCCAACCAGGGTGGCTCCAGCTGTTGCAAAACTACAACTCCCAGAATGTCTGGGCATGCTGGAAGTTTGAGTTTTTCAACAGCTGGAGGCACCCTGGTTGGAAAACACTGCATTAGGCCCTGCAGAACATTCAACCCTATTTAATTGGAGAAAATATCAGTATATAGGGGACATTTTACAGCTGACCAGGTGTCTGCGCTGAGGTTGTAGTAGCCTTTGAGGATTTTTATATAATAAACAGGTTTCTCTATAGCAGTGTTTCCCAACCAGGGTGCCTCCAGCTGTTGCAAAACTACAACTCCCAGCAAGCTGGGAGTTGTAGTTTTGCAACAGCTGGAGGCACCCTGGTTGGGAAATACTGCCCTATAGTATTGCACTAGATCTGCTGAAGGTTCAGGTGGATCCTGCATAGAAAGAGAAGGGCTGTAGTTCATAGAGAGCCCAATGTAATGGTGTATAGTCTCCACCATCATTTCATTCATTCCCACCTCTGAGAAAGTCACCTCTTGAGGACACAACATGCCCAGGATAGAGGGTGTGACTACAAGCAGCACATGAGGTGGGGGTCATGTACTCTGCACTGAGCATGCTCAGGAAACTTAAAGTCTCAACTTTTTTGGGTCTGTAAAGAGAAATTCCTCAGTCATCCAGGGGGCAGGAGAGGAAGCACAGCCTGTAAGACACATGAACTCCTCCTCATCTTTGTTCTAGCCAGTGTACAGCTGCTGTCCTTACCATCTTTTTCCTTTACAGGAGGGAACTGATCCTAAGAGTGCCCCCCAGGCAGAAGGACAATGGGGCAGCTTCAGGTGCCAGCACTAATACTAGGTAATGATCAAGCTTCATGTCATCTATGCCTTTTATAACCATGTAGAGCAATGGACTCCTGATGTGGCATAACTACAACTCCCAGCATGCCTGGACAGTGGTTGGCTGTCCAAGCATGCTGAGAGTTGTCGTTTTGTAACATCTGAAGGTTTCACAGTTTTGAGACCACTGATGTAAGATGTTAAAGCAGTGTTTCCCAACCAGGGTGCCTCCAGCTGTTGCAAAACGACAACTCCCAGCATGCCCAGACAGCCGTTAGCTGAGGCACCCTGGTTGGGAAACAATGTGAACTGGGAGTCCATCGCAATGTGACCTTCAGCATAGCATTTAACTCTTTCTTTCTGGGAGGTCTGTCCTGTATAGAGACAAATTGGAGCAAATAGTGATCCTATGTAGAGAAACAATGCTGCAACCTGGTACAATATTGTATTAAGAAATATTGATATGAGTTATTAGGAATGAATGACTTCTTAGTGTGGCAATGTCCTTTGCAAGGTCCAAAAGTGGGGACTTGGGTTCACATCTTCATTTTCCATCCCAGGGAGGGGACACGAAAAAGCCGAAAGCTAATATACATGTAACAATGACTGGCACTGCACAAAGCAGGACAAGTCTTCTAGTAAATGAATGATGCAGTTGTTGTTGTTTATGTTGTTTGGTGATACAAATGTTTACAAACATTTATTATTGTTACATTTACTGTTACTGCCTGATCAGAGCTCATAAAGCACTATACTGCCCGCTATACATCACACTGGGTGTGTACATCCCAAGTTCCCAGTCCTCGGGTCACTGCCATTTATAACCTAAGGGCCGTCTGTCCCCGTTGTGTTATCCCCGTTTCGGTTCCGTTCTTGCAGGCTGGAAACGGATTCATGTCAATGGGATTTTTTTACAATCCGTTTGCACCCGTCTGCACTCATTTCCGTTTTTTTTTTAACGGCAGAAAAAACGGCACATTCAGTATTCAGAAGAAAAAACGGATACAGTAAATTTAACATTGAAGTCTATGGAAAACGGATGAGCCTTTAATGTTATCCGTTTTTCAATCCGTTTGAATTCGTTTTGATCCGTTTTTACTTTTGAGCATGCTCAGAACAAAAAATATATATTTTTTTGGTTTATTAACTTAACAAAAATGGATACAAACGGATAACATCCGTTATTGTCCGTTTATTTTAAAGTCCGTTTTTTTATCTTTGATGGGAGAAGAACGAGACGGGTCTAGACGGCCGTGTGAACGCAGCCTATGACAGTTTCTTTATGCAAGTTATTCTATGTAGATAATGAAGCATTCTTAGGCTGTCTGTCTATATCGGTGATGGAACATAAGACCAGCCTTCCTGGGATCTGTAGTTCTCCGAAATATTGAAAACTGCAGAGCCTACTTTATACTGGTTACTGTTTAATACACATACGGCTTTTGGTTTACAGTAAAAGCGCATTGGCCCTCATTTACTATTGCAAGCCCGACATGTTTTGTCGGGCCGTGTGCCAGAATTTAGAAAACCTGACTAACTCTCCATTTTACAGAGAAAACCTGAAAAAGGGGTTTGGCCGTTGGGAAAAGGGGGTGTGACTCCCAAAAAGGGGCGTGTTACCGCCATTTTCACAAAAACCCAACATATTTACTAAGGTTTCCTCAGAAAATGTGGTGGATTTGAGCTGAGGAAAACCCTACAGATCAGAGCATGTGTAAAAAGTAAAATAAAAAAAAATTTTAATTTTTTTTTTTTTAATTTTAAAATGTAGGGAAAAGTGGAAAATGTAGGGAAACCTTAGTAAATACCGTGGAAAAAGAATTGTAGGGAATTAAAACCCACAAAGAAACCTACGCAACACTTTTAGTAAATCAGGGCCAGAATATTTCAGTATATGTTCCCCTTTATCTCCATGAGATTGAAGACCTTTTGTTGGAATTTGTAGACTTCCTTGGAATTTGCTGACATTTTACTTTATTCTCCAACGAGGGAAAAGTTAATATTTTATCTTTAAGAAACAGCAGTATGCACATTCTGAGAATCTATAGGAGCCGAAAACGTCTATATTCATTTCTATTTCTTTTTAAGTAAGGTACTAAGATCAGACTACAGATGGAATCCATTCAGAGCCGCAGTCACTTCTCAGAATTATCTTTGTTCTCCTGGGACATATGTTTTGTGTTATGTAGCTTTGAAGATTACATTATTATAAGAACTAAATTTCATAAAGATATAAAGATGCATGTATTTGCTCATCTTTATGAAGGTGTTAGGTATTAAAATACATCCTGTGAAAAACTGCACACCATGGGGGAGATTTATCAAAACCTGTCCAGAGGAAAAGTTGCTGAGTTGCCCATAGCAACCAATCAGATCGCTTCTTTCATTTTTAACAAGGCCTCTGGAAAATGAAAGAAGCAATCTGATTGGTTGCTATGGGCAACTCAGCAACTTTCCCTCTGGACAGGTTTTGATAAATCTCCCCCCATGTCACTACTGCCTATTCCTTTCTTTGTAATTTTTGGGATTTCCTGAAAAAAATATATATGACTGTTTCCTGGACATAAGAAAAAATGGGAACTCACATTCTGCACCATAAAATGGGTATGACCCCCAACAGAGAGGACACAAATGAGAAGCAGGGAGTGCTCTGTGGGTTGCCAACAGTAGGTAGATAAAGGTCCTGAAGACTCTTTTGTATTGTAAGCTGCCGTTTTCTGTAGCCTCCCACCCAACAGTACAGCATTACAACTACCGCCTGTATACCACCCACCAGAAAGACAGTTATTGGCTGTATGAGGCATTGACTTTGGCACTAACTTATCAGGGTGGTCCCTGGTGGCATCTGCCAGCCCCACCATGAACAGAAATATTAATATGGTATACTGGCGCATATAAAAAGGGGACTTGTCATTACTTAAACAGTCCCTGAACTACCACTTATTAAAGTGGTCCCCATAGGCTTTTCCTAGCCCCATGGGCCTTGTTTTGGTGTCTGCATAGATCTATAAATTAAGTCTGGTGGGGCTGGCATCTGCCAGCCCCACCAGACTTAATTTATAGATCTATGCCGACACCAAAACAAGGCCCATGGGGCTAAGAAAAGCCTCTGGGGACCATATTAATAAGTGGTAGTTTAGGGACTGTTTAAAAGTGGTATCCAGGAAAAAACTTTTTTTTTAATATATCAACTGGGTCCAGAAATTAAACAGATTTGTAAATTACGTCTATTAAAAAATCTTAATCCTTTCAGTACTTATGAGCTTCTTAAGTTAAGGTTGTTCTTTTCTGTCTAAGTGATCTCTGATGACACGTGTCTCAGGAAACACCCAGTTTAGAAGCAAATTCCCATAGCAAACCTCTTCTAAACTGGGTGTTTCCTGAGACAGGTGTCATCAGAGAGCACTTAGACAGAAAAGAACAACCTTAACTTAAGAAGCTCATAAGTACTGAAAGGATTAGGATTTTTAAATAGAAGTAATTTACAAATCTGTTTAACTTTTTGGAGCCAGTTGATATATATATCAAAACAAGTTTTTTCCTGGATAACCTCTTTAAGTAATGAAATGTCCCCTTTTTATATGCGCCAGTATACCATATTAAGATTTCTGTCCCTTTTTAAAGAGGTTTATAAGATGAGGGAAAAATGGTCTCCTCCGTGCAGAGGTCTATGGCTCTATCTGGTATTGTAGCTTAGTGTCCTGTAGACACTTGATAGAAGTAGAGTTATTTTAGTGTGTCCTGTTTTCAGCTTCATGGCTGATAGGTAGGGTCTGCACGGATTAGGTTGTAACCCTACCAGCAGTTTAGCCAGGCGCTTCTTGTATACAGGACACAACCACTTTACCCATTGGTTAAATAAGCCAAAGAACCATAGAAATCTATTATTTTTAACCGTTAATGGCAATTTTATCTGGATTTCTTAAAGGGGTACTCCGCCCCTGGCATCTTATCCCCTATCCAAAGGGGATAAGATGTTAGATTGCCGCAGTCCCGCTGCTGGGGACCCTGGGGATCGCCACTGTGGCACCCCACCATCATTACTGCACAGAGCGAGTTCGCTCTGTGCGTAATGACGAGCGATACAGGTTCCGGAGCAGCGTGATGTCATGGCTCCGCCCCTCATTACATCACGGCCCGTCCCCTTAATGCAAGTCTATGGCATAGACTTGTATTGACAAGGACGGGCCGTGACGTCACGAGGGGCTGAGCCGTGACGTAACGATGCTCCGGCCCCTGTATTGCCTGTCATTACATGCAGAGCGATCTCGCTCTGCGCAGTAATGATAGCGGGGTGCTGCAGCAGCGATCCCGGGGGTCCCCAGCAGCGGGACCCCGGCGATCTGACATCTTATCCCCTATCCTTTGGATAGGGGATAAGATGTCTAGGGGCGGAGTACCCCTTTAATGGTGCGTCTGGTTTTTACTTTTTATCTTTTTAAAAGTAAGTATTAGATAGTGCTTCTATAGCATGGTATATAACATTGACTCAAAGTATAACAAAAAATAACTCAAGAAAACTAAAGTCAAAGTACATGCTGCGCCCTGGGAAGAACCACTAATTCAAGAATCCTAACATCTATCTGAGAAGAGGAAGACTATTGAATGCCAATGTTTAGTTAGCCTTTGAAGTCGGACTGGCTTGTGGAATTTTGTGTTGTTAACTGATCAGTGTGGAGGGTTTTGTGTATGCTGAAGGTAGGGGCTCTTTAATGCTATTGAAGAGATTGGGACTTTGGCAGCTTAGTGAAAATAGAATTGGGATTTGACTTAGCTATATGTTGATATAAAGTACAAACTTTTCCTTTTTAGGGAGAATTCACACATCTATATTTTTAATATTCCATTAGCTTCAAAAAGATGGATCCTAGTTGAAGAAGATATGAAAAAAAACAAGGCTGATTTCTCGGGTTGTGTGCGGCATTGCGGCTCAGTTTCATTGAAGTGAATGGAGCCAAGTTGTAATACCACACACAACCTGAGGACAGGTGTGGTGCTGTTTTTGGGGAAAAAAAGAACTCTGGATAACCCCTTTAAACCAGTGGCTCTTTAAGCACGCGCTTAAATTTATATACAAAGAAAAAATATTCCACCCTGGCATACAATTGTTAAAATTCGAATTCCCTATCTCTCCTAGCCTCCTTATTGCACCAGAACTCGAGGATTCATGGGGTAACCAGACTTCCCTTGTGGGAGCATAGGGAATACAATGTCTTATCACGGGGGTCCCCAGCGACCCGATCTCCGATGCGGCACCCCATCCATGCGTGGACGGAGCGAACTGTGCTCCGTGCTGGATGACTGGTGACTACAGCTGCCACACCCCCTCCATTCATGTCTGGGGGGGCTGGCGTGATGGCTACGTACTAGCCATCACTTCCCCTCCCGTAGACCTGAATGAAGGTGGCGTGACATCACGGACACAGGAGCTCCATGCTTCCATGTTCTGGACGCCGCCGCTGCCCGGCCGGAGATCTGGCCGGCCCCTGCGATCAGACATCTTATCCCCTATCCTTTGCATAGAGGATAAGATGTTTTTTGCTGGAGTACCCCTTTAAAGGTGTTGTAACATGGACAAAGACTCAACCTAGGGACCAAATTCATAAATGTGCCCGAATATGTCCAATTTTTTCAAAAACTAGTTTATTTTGTAGGAAACCCCATAAGCACACAGGCCCTGATTTATCAAAATGTGTGAGAGAAAAATGGGGATAATTTTGCCCCCAGTGACCAATAACAGCTCAGCTTTAAGATGTTAATGGTGAAGGGAAAGCTGAGCGGGTGATTGGTTACTGTTGGCAAAATCTATTTAGTTTTTCTCTCACACATTTTAAGAATTGGGGCCAGTGCCTTTTTTTCTCTCAAGTTATTGGCTTTTAATGTTTGGGCTGAAATGTCATGATGTCACTTCTTCCACAGAGAATATCACCATAAATGTTAGGACTTTTTTTCCATCTGCTTCCTGTTTGTTTTCTTGCCTTGAAGGCATTAATGTTGTTGTTTTCTTTACAGTATGTGTAGGGATGCATTCTGTCATTTAAAGGTGCATAGAGATTTTTTCTAGACAATTTTAGCCTCAAGAAGTTATTAATTGACCATAAAGACTACTTATAGTGTTCTGTGAATGTTTAATACATCGGCATATAAAGCTGAACTTCCCATTAAGATGACATATGTACAGCTTTGTTGTTAATTTCTGTGACTTCATATATTTATCCAATGTCTCATTTTCTTTCTTATTTTTTCAGTTCTCCTTTTGGGAGTTGGCCGGTCTCAAGAACCAGATTTCAGCCATGGCTGTGGTGAAGGCAGCTGCTATCCAGCCACCGGTGACTTGTTGATCGGACGTGCAGAGCAACTGACTGCATCCTCCACATGTGGGATCCAGAAACCGGAATCTTTCTGTATTGTCAGCCATCTCCAGGTAATCCCTCCCTACAGATCCTCTGAAGTTAGATTCCTATGACTGTCCACGCACTTGTTAGTAGAATAATGTTCCCATGAAATCTGAGCAATAGGGAATGGATGCAATGTGTCCTATGGGGGATATGTAGATCTTCTCAGGCACAGATGCAGCTCTCCCCCTCAACATTCCCCACTAAACAGAAAACATCTGGCTTCAGACTTGGTGTCATGTGAACATTCACACACATATTACATTGTTTGAACAGTTGCATCTGTATAGTGTTTCCTGCCCTTGTTTACTCTGCTTTCTGACTGGAAGACCCTTTTCTTTCTTCTATTAACCCTTAGTATGCTTTGTATCACCACAGTATAGCCTGCATTGTCTGGCAACAGGTTAACATGTTGCATATCTAAATGTAACTTAAAGTGTACTTGTCGTTAAAAAAAACTTTTAACATGTCAATGGGGCGTTTGAGTGTTCAGACCCCAACCAATCAATAGAACAGGTGGGGAGAACATGTTTCTTTCCCCACACTCTCTCTGTAAGTCATAGACTTGCATTATGTGACTGTCTTAGTCATGTGGTTTGGAGCAGGGAGAGCTTAGCGTGCACTTCTCACTGCTCTACTTAGTGATTGATCAGCGTCAGGCCCCCGACCAATCAAAACTTTTGATATGTCTCTATTTTTTTCTTTTTTGTGACAGTGCCCATTGAAGGCTGGAGTTTTTAATAAGAAATGTTACCAGTAGTGGGCATGGTCATTGAAGACAAACCTACTTGTCTGTTCAGATACATTAACCCCACTTTTCTCAATTTTTGTCTTGATGCTCCCTATAGAAATAAAGATTGCAAGAGAAACCGTTTTAATTATGTTGCTCCACATACATAATATTATCAATTTACAACAGGTTGCACTAAAATGGATACTTAGAGAGGCTTTGTGGCTTGATATCTCCCTCTTGTTAAAAAACAGAATTCTTGGGGGACATTCATCATTGTTGCTTTGGTAAGAGAGCTCTGTAGGCATTTTTTTTCCTTTGGTTTTGCTTATGTGTGACATATCTATCATAATATCACAGGGGTTGATACATTTGGCTCACATAAGCAAAAACAAATAACATCACTTTGGAATACCATTTACTTAGCACACATAAGCAAAAAAAGTGTTTATTAAATTTTTTTACAACTTTTTCCCCCCCTAAATTTACTATCCCATTTTTTTTTCTTTTATTCATTTCAGATCCGTCTATCCTGTGGGCCACTTCAGATTTGGTGGACTACAATAACCAGCGTTTTTTTGTTTAATATTAACAACATTTTGTAACGAGGGCTTATGGGGGAGTGTTTTTTGGAATAAAAGTTTTTTAAATGTGTTTTTTTTCCATTTACTTTACAGGCTTAGTAGTGGAAGCTGTCTTATAGACAGAATCCATTACTAAGTCGGGGTTTAGCATTAGCCCCAAAAACAGCTAACGCTAACCTCCAATTATTACCCCGGTACCCACCGCCACAGAGGTGTCGGGAAGAGTCGGTACCAACAGGCCTGGAGCTTCAAAAATGGAGCTGCTGGGCCTAGGTGGTAACAGGCTGGCGTTATTTAGGTTGGGGAGGGCCAGTAACAATGGTCCTCATCCACCACGGTAACGTAGGCTGTTGCTGTTGGTTGATATCTGGCTGAGAATAAAGATACAGGGAACCCTATGCATTTTTATTTTATTATTTATGGGGAAAAAAAAGCAACAACAGCCTGACGTTACCAGGGTGGGCGAGGATCATTGTTGCTAGCCCTCCCCAGCCTAAATAACTCCAGCCTGTTACCACCTAGGCCCAGGAGAACCATATTTGATGCTCCGGGCCTGTTGGCAGCAGCTCTTCCCAGTACCCCTGTGGTGGTGGGTACTATGGTAATAATCGGGGGTTAGCGCTAGCTGTTTTTGGTGCTAATGCTAAGCCCTGGCAAATTAATGGGTTCTGCCTATACGACAGCTTCCACTACTAAGCCTGTAAAGTAAATAAAACATTTTTTTTTTACTTTTATTCCAAAAAACACTCCCTCACAAGCCCTCGTTAACCATTTTATTAACATTAAACAAGAAAAAAAAAAACACTGGTCTGTCCACAGGATACACTGATCTGAAATGAGGAATGAGGAAAAAAAGGGAAAATAGGTTAGCACATTTATTGTAACCCACCCACACATTTCCCGCCTGCACCGCATGACTACAACTCCCAGCATGCTGTTACAGTAAGGACACAATGGGAGTTGTAGTCATGCAGCGGGGATGGGGGGAGACAAGCTTGTCACCTGCCCCCACTGCATGACTACAACTCCCAGCATGCCATTACAGTAAGGACATAATGGGAGTTGTAGTCATGCGGCGCAGGCGGGTGACAAGCTTGTCATCTGCCCGCCCATTTAACACACTCCCCCAGTGCAGCATAACTACAATTACCAGCATATCCTTACAGTAAGGAGTTGTAGTAGTGTTGTGCGGGCGGGTGACAAGCTTGTCACCCTCCTGTACATCTCCTACCCGCTCGTCCCACCATGCCTGTGAAAATGAAAGTAAAGAAAGTCGCACAAAAAGTCTCACCTGCGACTTTTTGTGCGCCTTTTGCACAGCTTCGCTCCCTGACCACCAGCCCACATCTGCCACCCACCCGCTAGCTATTGCAGGACTACAACTCCCAGCATGCCCTTACAGTGCTGGGAGTTGTAGTCCAAACACCTTGCAGGCAGGTGGTAGATGTGAGTGGATGCCAGATAGCGGAGCTGTGCAAAAAGTTGCACAAAAAGTCTTTGTGCGACTTTTTGAAAATGTCATAGGCAAGTTTGTAAGCCAGGTCTGACCTTGCTTACACTTGTGACTTTTTGAAGGGGGTTTGCAACTTTTATTTGCTTACGTGTGATTTAGCAATGATAAATCCTGGACCACTGCAAAGTAAAAACTGAAAATTGCTTAGGTATTTTTTTCTTACCCACAAAAGTCCCACAAAAAATTGCTTAGGCGCATATGCGACTTTTTGTGTGACTTTTGTAAGAAAAAAAAAAAGCTGCTTAAATCCCTTGATGAATCTCCCTCCTTGAGTTTTCCAGTGCACACTAAAGCAGTGTCTAGACCATTTCCTAATCATTGTAACTTCCTTTTTACTTAATTCCAGCTACAGTCTTTGATGAAAAGGGTGTACATATTGTAAAGGCTCCTATGGGGCCCATGATAACAGCAGTCTAGCACAGACTGACCTCATCCCACTTGTTATGGGAAATTCACCAGACCCTCTCCCATGTCTATAAACACCAAAGAGAGAAAATAACTCTAAATCATTTATACTGCCCTTCTTTCTGACAGGTATGTTGTGGTGATTAGGGCTGTGTGTCCTGCTTTTTCTGGGATAGCATTTTGGCTTTTGTTTTGGGATCCCTCTCTGTCTTTCTTTGTAGACTTCTGACCAGGGCCCCATCTTTACGAGTGTCATAACAATAGCAAATAAGTTAGCAGAAAATAATCACAATGCTGCACCTCCCTGACTGAGCTCTACTTCTGCCAGCGATCCTTCCTATTCTGGACCTCCCACTCCTGTCTCTACTAGCTTTGTAATGGGGCACTAGCTCTTAAATGGGCGCTCTCATTAAAACTAATTGTTGCTATTGCACTCCTTATGGTAAATGAAAAATATTTCTAATATACTTTGTTTAAAAAAAATGAAGTTTTCTATGTTTTTATTTGTGCTTAAAAAAGCTCAAGAGCACATTTTCCCCCAACTCATACACAGACTTTGGACCAAAGTCCAAACACAGGAAGTGCTGCCTGGAGTGCTGAGGGGGGGGGGGGGGGGATGTGCTCTTGAGCTTTTTTTAAGCACAAATAAAACATAGAAAACTTCATTTTTTTTAAACAAAGTATATTAGAAATATTTTTCATTTACCATAAGGAGTGCAATAGCAAAAATTAGTTTTAGAGAGTGACCCTTTAAAAAAACACCACTCCAGACAAATACATTTTATTCCCAACATCCACACTATTAAACTTGCCCATCTTTTTAAAGAGTACTTGTCATCAAACCATATTTTCTAAAGTAACTCAGATTATATTCCCTAACTACTTCTAACACCCCTCCTGCCCTTGAAAATTTTTCTGAGCCTTAAAAAGTTCTGTATCATACTTTTACCCCTAACTCACATTGTGTGCGCTCCGGGCAGGAGAAAGTGGGTGTTCCCCAGCAGGTGCAACATCACTGAAGCCTGCGAGAGCTGTGCCTCACCATGCCCCGCATGCACTTGAGCTGAGTTTGGTCTCCTGCCGGGTCGGGAGGAGACCAAACTAACTGTTTGACTTGCAGCAGGGAACAGAGCAGAGCCACCTAGTGGCCGTTTTTTCATTCACATTAAAAAGATATAAAGGTTGAGAATTTTAACGGCAAGTAGTAAAGTAGGCAAGTAGCAAAGTGTCTTGTAATTACATAAGGAACAATATATTACAAGCTTAGTTTGGTGACAGGTACTCTTTAAGGAAGATCTATTGCATTCCCTTATCTAACTCCTTTTCGATTACTCCCTATTCTACATTATTCCTAAAAACCCTCAAACCCAAAACTACGTTGTAAATGCCTAAAATGGGCACCAACTAACTATATGGTAAATAGGTCATCATTCTTATTTCATTCTCAATGGTCAATTGTTGGAGGGCTGAGCTGGCGCATATAACTTATGATCGCTCATGCATCTGTTCCCTACCAGTCTAGTCGGCAGCATATCCCCTTCGCATGGGAAAATTGTACTGCCAGGTAATTTCTACTGTTACCTAACAGATGTCATCATCCAATGAATAGCCATTTGCTTGTTCATCAGCTTATACATGAGGCAATGATACGGAAAGTTTGGTCGCCCAAAGGGGAGACCATGTAAAATGCCTGTATTTTGTCTTTATTCTCTGAAAATATTGCAATTGTCAATTTTGTTGTGGCTAGTTTTCCAATGTGGTGGATCAGTTCTTTTCTGCCTTTTTGAAGTTCTTGGGCAGTAGGCGGTAACTGAAACAATTAAAATATGGGTATATCACTTCCATGTTTACCATATGCTTTTACTCACAGAATTGGGACTTAAAGGGGTATTCCAGGAAAAAACTTTATATATATATATATATATATATATATATCAACTGGCTCCAGAAAGTTAAACAGATTTGTAAATTACTTCTATTAAAAAATCTTAATCCATTCAGTACTTATGAGCTTCTGAAGTTAAGGTTGTTCTTTTCTGTCTAAATCCTCTCTGATGACACCTGTCTCGGGAAACGCCCAGTTTAGAAGCAAATCCCCCTAGCAAACCTCTTCTAAACTGGGCGTTTCCCGAGACAGGTGTCATCATAGAGGATTTAGACAGAAAAGAACAACCTTAACTTCAGAAGCTCATAAGTACTGAAAGGATTAAGATTTTTTAATAGAAGTCATTTACAAATCTGTTTAACTTCCTGGACCCAGTTGATAGATATAAAAAAGTTTTTTCCCTGAAATACCCCTTTAATGAAGGTCTCTCTCCATTTACAGTCTGTGTGTGTTTTTATTTCTATAAATATTTTTCTTATGAAAAAAGTGCTTTTATAACCTCCCAGAGCATTTTAATGTAGTGTCTATGGGCCAGACTGTCTGCTTAGAGCAATGTTTCCCAACCAGGGTGCCTCCAGCTGTTGCAAAAGTACAACTCCCAGCATGCCCGGACAGCCGTTGGCTGTCCGGGCATGCAGGGAGTTGTAGTTTTGCAACAGCTGGAGGAACCCTGGTTGGGAAACACTGGCTTAGAGACAAGCTGCTATGATAAAGCCTGTCATGGTGCTGTGAGCAGGAAGAAGGAGGTGCAGCACAGCGGAGGGTCACTTGGAGTAGATTAGTCGTGACCTGGTGACCCATGGCTATACTGGGACAAAGGTTTTTCTCATGGCAGAAACAGATTAAAAGCGAGTAGACTATATATTCAGTTGTTAAGTTTTCATTTGTCAGGATACATATGAATAGTTCTTCTGGCTTTAGCTAAATGCTATACAGTTATTTAAAATCCTTGCAGTAGTTAACATATAAAGAAAAAGACTAAACCGAGCATAGAACAGGGCTCCAGATGGCAACTTAAAAGGTTTCCTTTGCCATAAAGACATGATTTAGGCCCTTAAAGGGGTACTCCAGGAAAAAACTTATATATATATATATATATATATATATATATATATATATATAAATCTATCAACTGGCTCCAGAAAGTTAAACAGATTTGTAAATTACTTCTATTAAAAAATCTTAATCCTTTCAATAATTATTAGCTGCTGAAGTTTTCTGTCTGGCAACAGTGCTCTCTGCTGACATCTCTGCTTGTCTCGGAAACTGCACAGAGTAGAATAGGTTTGCTATGGGGATTTGTTTCTACTCTGGACAGTTCCCGAGACAGGTGTCATCAGAGAGCACTTAGACAGAGAAGAACAACTCAACTTCAGCAGCTCAAAAGTACTGAAAGGATTAAGATTTTTTTTATAGAAGTCATTTACAAATGTGTTTAACTTTTTGGAGCCAGTTGCGATTTTTTTTTTTTCTGTATAACCCCTTTTAATATTTAGACTTAGCAGACAAAAGCACCTCAAATGGTTTTTGGAGCCTTGAATCTTGCTTTCTAGTCCTAATATCACATTCAGCTGCCTCTACTTTTTTTTTAATTTCTTTTATAATTTCTTTTATATATGCACTCAATATACAGAATCTTAATGGTATAAATTCCTCTTATTTACATTTATTTATTTTATTTTTCTTCTCAGTAGGCAGCAAAGGGTGGAGGGGAGGAGGGGAGGGGTGCTTGATTATGGGGTAGGGGTTTAGATTATAGGTAAGACTATGTCTAAAAGTGATTCTGAATGCTGAAAATTGTGCTTATGAGATGTGAAAATTGTTGTTATAGGTGAGCAAATTTTCGGTAAAGGGCTTATCCAGTTTATTTATTTATTTTTTGGGCCCGAGCTGCCACAATAAAAATAATAAACTTTGACTTATCTTCCGCCGCTCTCCGGTGCGGCTGGAATTAGGTTTCTATCCTCCAGTGTGGTCTTCCGGGCCTGACACATCACACTGGGCCCAGCTATTTGCCGACCGCAGTGATGTCCTGCCACGGCTGATGATAGGCTGAATGGCAGTGTCGTCGGCCTGTTACATGGCACTGCTATTCAGCCTATCACTGGACATCACTGCGGTCGGCAAATAGCTGGGCCCAGTGTGATGTGTGATTTTTTCTTCTGGCCCATGAATGTGTTAGTTGAAGAAACGGAGAAATGTTTGGACCAGTAGCTTTCTTTTACACGTATACTTTGATAAAAATGAAATACATTTTGTTTCTAGGATGAAAAGAAATGCTTCATATGTGATTCAAGGACGCCTTATGATGCTGAAACCAATACAGAGAGCCATCGCACAGAAAATGTAGTCACTTCATTCGACCCAAATCGCTTTGATCTTTGGTGGCAGTCAGAAAATGGTAAATGATTGTGTCTATTCTATTGATTCTAAACCCTTTGAGAAGAAGATATGTGCGCTGTTGGCACGGAGTCTTTTTCTATTAATACCTTCTAGCTATGCGGTAAACATATTCTATAAACTTTTACTATTTGGAGCTTGTCCGGACATTATCTCTAATAATGGAAGATTCGTTTTTTATTTATATCTTTTATCAAATATATCAATTGTTTACTATTAAGGGGTTAACCCACCCAGACAACCGTTTCAATTCGTCATCTGTTTAAAGGGGTACTCCGCCCCTAGACATCTTATCCCCTATCTTAGGGGATAAGATGTCTCATTGAAGGCTCCTGCCGCTTGGGATCCCCATGATCTCCCTGCTGCACCCGGCGTTCGTTTAGAGCGTCGGGTGCAGCGCCAGAGGCTTGTGACGTCACGGCCACTGCCTCTCAATGCAAGTCTAT
Organism: Hyla sarda; assembly: GCF_029499605.1. Classification (NCBI taxonomy): domain Eukaryota; kingdom Metazoa; phylum Chordata; class Amphibia; order Anura; family Hylidae; genus Hyla; species Hyla sarda. Next base: position 221,764,721 of record NC_079192.1, on the reverse strand, counting down.
GGGAGGGGGCGTGACGGCCGTCACGCCCCCTCCCATAGACTTGCATTGAGGGGGCATGGCTGTGACATCACAAGTGGGGCGTGGCCATGATGTCACGAACCTCCACCCCACATCGCCAATCATCCGCCACTGAGCAAAGTTTGCTCCGTGCACGAAATGTCTGGGGTGCCGCAGCCGAGATCGCGGAGGTACCCAGTGGCAGGACCCCCGCGATCAGACATCTTATCCCCTATCCTTTTGATAGGGGATAAGATGTCTAGGGACGGAGTACCCCTTTAACTCCCAGAATAGTGCACCAGCTTGACCACTGATCTATTCATAGTGTTCCTCATTATGGCTTTGCTGGTGAGGAGGAACAGTGGGCATAGGAACGATTATGTTGATCGATTGTCCCACCATTAGAGCCACCAAACATTTATCATCTATCCTATGAGTAGATGACAAATGTTTTTGGCAAAAGCTGAATAATGTGCATTCAAAATGAGATCTAGTCACTTGGTTTCTGGAGAATAAGATATATTTCTATTTTCTTTACAAAGGTCTGGAAAATGTCACCATCCAGCTGGATCTTGAAGCAGAATTCCATTTCACTCATCTCATCATGACCTTTAAGGTTAGGAATCCATGGCTTCTCCTTGTGGATACAATAGCTACTAGTGATTGCCTTCTACAGTATAAGGGCCTATTGTTTAGACAAGCATGCATTGCACGTTGTAACCGTTGGAGGGGAACCTACAAAGCCGACATGCTTTCCAAACAGAATTATTGTGATGCATTGTCACACATTGTTTATATCTGCTATTAAATAGTTTCTGTATGTTTCGTAAAGGAAGCGGATTAATGTAATGCCCTTGCTGTGTTTACTGGGGCACCACATCTGCATCCAGTCTTTGTCTACGATCCAAACAGATGTCAGGAAATAACATAAGCTTTGTAATGTACATACTGTGCTCCGTGGCTACACATACTAGATATTAAGTGCTCTTGTGTTTTTGGCAGGCTTTCGTGGTTATCTTGCCAAGAGCTTTACTGTTGATCAAACTGTACACATTTTAATAGTTAAGCCCTACAAGCAGATGTCTATGTTAGAAGAAACATTTTTGTTTTTTCCAGACTTTCCGCCCAGGTGCAATGTTAATTGAAAGGTCATCAGATTTTGGGAAAACATGGAAAGTTTATCGATATTTTGCATATGATTGCGAGTCTTCTTTCCCTGGAATCTCAGTTGGCCCAATGAAAAAAGTTGATGATATCATCTGCGACTCCCGATACTCTGACATTGAACCTTCTACCGAAGGAGAGGTATTTTCTTATATATATTTTTTTTATTATACTTTTATATAAATATTTTATGTGCCATATAGCATTTTTCATGTTTTCATTATACTTTATTTTTATTTTTTATAATGTAGGTTATATTCCGTGTCTTAGACCCAGCTTTCCGCATTGATGATCCATATAGTCCTAGAATAAAAGGTAAGTTACAATACGTGCACTGTATAATATTAGGCATTTTTGAAGTTTACATCTGTTATGTGCCGCTTGGGGATCCTTTACTCGAGACAGTGTCTCAAGCTGATGGCAAACAAATGTGGTTTGAAAAGTTGGGCAGCAAGGATCTGATGGGCACGTATTTCCATCACTGCCATCTTCTTTACACAATCTTTTACTAGGACAAACCAATGGTTGTTTCTGCTACTGTATACTTAAAAAATATAGCTTATAGTGTTAAATAAATATATCTCCATTAAACTATTTCAGACCAATGAAATGCAGACTTGAAGACAAAATGTACATTTCTAGACATTTCTATTCACGCTTCATGTTTTTTTCATTGTATATTATGTTTTTAAAGGGGTATTCCATGAAAAAACTATTTTTTAATATCACCTGGCTCCAGAAAGTTAAACAGATTTGTAAATTGCTTCTATTAAAAAATCTTAATCCTTCCAATAATTATCAGCTGCTGAAGTTGAGTTGTTCTTTTCTGTCTGGCAACAGTGCTCTCTGCTTGTCTCTGGAACTGCACAGAGTAGAAGAGGTTTGCTATGGGGATTTGCTTCTAAACTCGGTGGTTCCCGAGACACGTGTCATCAGAGAACACTTAGACAGAAAAGAACCACTCAACTTCAGCAGCTCACAAGTACTGAAAGGATTAAGCTTTTTGAATAGAAGTAATTTGCAAATCTGTTTTACTTTCTGGAGCCAGTGTGTATGCATATATATATGTGTGTGTGTGTATATATGTATGTATGTATATGTGTGTGTGTGTGTGTGTGTATATATGTGTGTGTGTGTGTGTGTGTATATATATATATATATATATATATATATATATATATATATATAATATATATATATATATATATATATATATATATATATATATATATATATATAATGTACAAACAAGAAAGTTGCAACAGCACTCTAGGTCAAAAAATGGAGGCTCTCAGCGCACTTTTTGATCAAAATGTGTCCCCCCATCCACCACGCGGAGGTGGCCTCATATCGGATGGGACCCTAACATGATAACTCACCTCTGCTGTGCATATAGCCTCTGACTGTGTGACATGTTGGATCAGCCATTGACTAAACCACCTCCAGTCTGAGAGGGGTGGGGTGCACGGCTAAAGAGGGTGCCACACCCCCCAATTTACAAAGTAAAAACAAAAGGAAAAATAGCCAGCACAACAACCTAATACACAGGTGCCCGCTGCTGTGGCAAATACAAAATGTACAAACAAGAAAGTTGCAACAGCAGTCTAGGTCAAAAAATGGAGGCTCTCAGCGCACTTTTTGATCAAAATGTGTCCCCCCATCCACCACGCGGATACATACATACAGTGACCCCCCCCCCCGACCTACGATGACCCCGACATACGATCATTTCAACATACGATGGCCTCTCAGAGGCATGTTGAAGGCAGCATCAACATACGATGCTTTTCTATGTCGGGACTATCGCATAAACGGCTATCCGGCAGCACAGACTGCTTCAGCTGCCACAGGATAGCCATTTACGGTGCTCCGTGTGCTCCGGTGATGGTCTCCTACCTGTCCTCGGGGCTCCGACGTGTCCTCTTCGGGATCCCCTGCATCGTCGGCGCTCTCCATCGTCGTCATCACGTCGTCCCGTCATCCAATAGGAGCGGCGTGTGTAGTGACGTGATGGTGGCAACGGAGAGAGAAGATGCCGGGGAAGCAGAGGCCTTGCCGGAGCGTCGGGGACGCGGCGACAGTGATGGAGGGCGACATCCAGGGCAGCGGTGACGGTCCGGAGCGGTGGGGACAGGTGAGTACAACTTCCTCTACCAGTGGTCTTCAACCTGCGGACCTCCAGATGTTGCAAAACTACAACCACCAGCATGCCCGGACAGCCGTTGGCTGTCCGGGCATGCTGGGTGTTGTAGTTTTGCAACATCTGGAGGTCCGCAGGTTGTAGACCACTGTCCTATACTTTACATTGCACGGAACCCTCAACATACGATGGTTTCAACAAACGATGGTCCATTTGGAACGGATTACCATCGTATGTTGAGGGACCACTGTACATATTTACGTACACAAAGTTTTTTTTCTGGATAACCCCTTTAATGCTTATCTTTGTGTTTCATCTTAAGACATGCTGAGAATTACAAACTTGAGAATAAAGTTCTTGAAGCTCCACACTTTGGGTGACAACCTGTTAGATTCAAGAGTGGAAATTAAAGAAAAATATTACTATGCGATTTATGATATGGTTGTTCGCGGGAATTGCTTCTGCTATGGTCATGCCAGCGAATGTGCCCCAGTTAAAGGCTACTCTGACAATGTTGAAGGAATGGTAATTATTAAGTTTATCTATTTGTTTGTCATTTGTTTCATGTACAACTACGGTAAATTACATTAGAATCATTATGTAAAGCATAGAAAAGTCTGCCCTATATGTTGTTTTAGGCTTCAGTTTGCCATATACTGGCTGTTTCCAGTGCTTTTAAAAGGATTGTATTGTAATCCTGCCACATTATTAAAGGGGTACTCTGGTGAAAAACAAACTTTTTAAAATTAACTGGTGCCAGAAAGTTAAACCGATTTGTAAATTACTTCTATTTAAAATTTGTAACCCTTCCAGTACTTATCAGCTGCTGTATGCTTCACAGGAAGTTCTTTTCTTTTTTTAATTTTTTTTCTGTCTGACCACAGTGCTCTTTGCTGACACCTCTGTCCCTGTCAGGAACTGTCCAGAGTGGGGGAGGTTTGCTATGGGGATTTTCTCCTACTCTGGACAGTTCCTGACATGGACAGAGGTGTCAGCAGACAGCACTGTGGTCAAACTGAAAAGAATTCCAGAAAGAAATACAGGTTCCTGTGGAGCATACAACAGCTGTCCTAGGACTAGAGGACACAGCCAATACCATTAGTTTAAAGGGGTACTCCGCCCCTAGACATCTTATCCCCTATCCAAAGGATAGGGGATAAGATATCAGATCGCCGGGGTCCCGCTGCTGGGGACCCCCGGGATCTATCATGCAGCACCCACCTGTAGCGGCTTCCGGAACCACTGGAGATCCTCAGGCTGAGTCCATCTCGACCAACGGGACGGAAGATCGTGACGTCACAACTCCGTCCACGTGTGCCATCAAACCCCGCCCCAGCCAAGTCTATGGGAGGGGGCGTGACAGCTGTGATGGACTCAGCCTGAAGACCTCCAGCGGTTCCGCAGGGGATAAGATGTCTAGGGGCGGAGTACCCCTTTAACTTACACAGTTATCACAAGCACCTAAAGAATTGTGCGACAAGTTGAGCTCTGCCACATGCTTGTTATAAAGCTCTTCTATGTTGTGATGCATTGATGATAGTTCGGAATATGCTGTTTAGCACATCTAAGTGTTGCTTGGTTTTATAAGCATTTTCCCACAGACTTGGGGCACATCCGCCTCCACCATTCCGGAGAAGGGGGGCGTAAATTCTACATTCTTAAGTTTACAGGTCATACAAGAATGGTTTGAAGTTATCCAATAGATTTTAATGATGACCCCTACAGTTCTGGAAAACAAAGAGCCTGTGGTCACCTTAGCATTTTTTTTCGACTCTTTGGCACCCACCGACTACCTGCAGTGCTCAAAACTGCCACACAAAAAAGGGGCTGCGTTGTAGTTACAGCACAGCATGTGTGATGATTTCCCTTCATTCTGAGAACCGCAGAGTACTGAGCAGTCATACGCAAACTGAAGGCAAATACATATATTTTACTTTACAAGGTACACACCAGAAAGATTTTTTTCTTTCAACATATTTTTATTGAACATTTTTCACATAACATAGAAGAACATTAGTCACAGTTAAGTGTAACATATAAAACATAAGAAACATAACAATAAATATTATAAATAAATAAACAGAACTTATAAAAAAAATACAATAAATCCACACATATATGTATATATTGGTATATAACAGGAAATATATAACCACAGTACTTTAAAGGGGTTATCCAGGAAAAAACTTTTATATATATATATATATATATATATATTATATACATGTAAAATGCCTGTATTTTGTCTTTATTCTCTGAAAATATTGCAATTGTCAATTTTGTTGTGGCTAGTTTTCTAATGTGGTGGATCAGTTCTTTTCTGTCTTTTTGAAGTTCTTGGGCAGTAGGCTGTAACTGATACAAAACTTAAAGGGGTATTCCAGGAAAAAACATTTTTTTTATATATATATCAACTGGCTCCAGAAAGTTAAACAGATTTGTAAATGACTTCTATAAAAAAAATCTTAATCCTTTCAGTACTTATGAGCTGCTGAAGTTGAGTTGTTCTTTTCTGTCTAAGTGCTCTCTGGTGACACGTGTATCGGGAACCGCCCAGTTTAGAAGCAAATCCCCATAGCAAACCTCTTCTACTCTGTGCAGTTCCTGAGACAAGCAGAGATGTCAGCAGAGAGCACTGTTGCCAGACAGAAAACAACAACTCAACTTCAGCAGCTGATAATTATTGGAAGGATTAAGATTTTTTTAATAGAAGTAATTTACAAATCTGTTTAACTTTCTGGAGCCAGTTGATTTTTTCCTGGAATACCCCTTTAACTCTGCCAGAGCAGCAAGAAAAGAAGAGGCAGTTTATTTGTTGTAGTGTTATAATACCTGTTCTATCCTATGGTCTATCACAGTGGTCTTCAACCTGCGGACCTCCAGATGTTGCAAAACTACAACTCCCAGCATGCCCGGACAGCCGTTGGCTGTCCGGGCATGCTGGGAGTTGTAGTTTTGCAACATCTGGAGGTCCGCAGGTTGAAGACCACTGGTCTATCAGCTATACCTAAGTTGCATATTTGAAACAATAATTCTTCCGTTATCTCTATATTAACATAACATAAAAAAGATGGTAACTTTAAGAGTTCTTAGGTAGCAAAGGATTTCTCTGTAGGTTTATCCACAGTACAATATTTGGCATTTTTAATACCTACTGAAAGCTAAGAATTCAAAGGTATTTCCTTGTTTTCACACAATAAAATGTAAAATGAATTCAGAGAAACATTTCCTGTAACATAAATACTTTCTTTTCTTTAAGGTCCATGGGCGCTGTGTCTGCAGACATCACACAAAAGGCTTAAACTGTGAGCAGTGCATGGACTTTTACCACGATTTGCCTTGGAGACCAGCGGAAGGTCGCAGCAGCAATGCTTGTAAAAGTAAGAGCGCGAATAATAAAGGACATTATTCATGGCAAGTTTGTGAATAGAAGGTTTATGGCAGGTAAAAGCCTAAACCACCCCAGTCAATGGTGGGTTACAGAATCATTACTCCTGAGCAGGGGGTGGGTTCTTAGCATCCATTGCATCCTATTACAGTGATCCCTCAACTTACAATGGCCTCAACATACAATAGTTTCAACATACAATGGTCTTTTCTGGACCACTGTAACCTGAAACCAGACTCAACATACAATGCTATTGAATCTGCCAAACATGCCAATGGCTGGAAGAACCGACCAATCAGAATGGACATTCACTGGTAAAACCCCTGTATTCCTAAAGTGCATGCACTGACTGGTGTCGGGGAGCTATTACATGTTCTCTACTACTTTTAACCTCTGCCAGGGTTAGCTGCTTGGACACCAGGTGAGGGCGGCTCCATTTTACTTTTTTTAGGACATTACGTGTACTGTACAGGACCCCGAAGAAGCTTCTGTCCTCTTCATAGACCAGTGTTTCCCAACGAGAGTGCCTCAAGCTGTTGCAAAACTACAACTCCCAGCATGCCCGGACAGCCAAAGGCTGTCCGGGCATGCTGGGAGTTGCAGTTTTGCAACGGCTGAAGGCACCCTGGTTGGAAAACACTGAAACAGACAGTGATTACAGCTCCCAGTAAATCTTTATTACTTTTATGTGTAAGGATTTGCTTTATCTATATTAGTTATCTACTTATTTTTGTTTAATCTTCACTTTTTCCTATTTTTGGATGACCTTTTTGTGGCTTCGGAACCAATTACCAGGTTTCCATAGAGTTCTGGTCTCAACATACAATGGTCGTCCAGGAACCAATTAATATTGTAACTTGAGGGAGCACTGTAGTTTTCTGTCCCGTACCCTATAGACAATTTGGCTTCTTTTGCAGGATGTAATTGTAATGAACACTCCACATATTGTCATTTTGACATGGCTGTATACATCTCAACTGGAAATACCAGCGGTGGAGTATGTGATGACTGTCAGGATAACACAATGGGACGGAATTGCGAGCAGTGTAAGCCATTCTTCTATCAGCACCCGGACAAAGACATCCGGGATCCAAATATATGTCAGCGTAAGTACCATAGTCTTTACTCTGATGCCTTTGTTTCTGGCAGTCCTCCATCACTTCCAGCTCATAGCAGCTATTGTTTTTTTTTTTTTTAGTATTCTTCATGGCTGAAGAGAAGTGTTATATGACTTTATAAGGAATCGTTTGACTTGCCTAGATTTTTTTCACTTGATGTATTTCCTTTTTTAACAATGACATTGTCAGTTGTCTACAAGCTACGGAATATTGGCGCTAAGTCAGTAAAGAATATTTAATCATTATGTATTTTTCCCAGCTTGTAATTGTGACCCAGCCGGTTCTCAAAACGGGGGCATATGTGACCGCTATACTGACTTCTCAGTTGGCCTTATTGCTGGACAGTGCCGTTGTAAAGCAAATGTTGAAGGGGAACGGTGTGACCGCTGCAAAGAAGGGCACTACGAGCTAAGCGCAGAAGATCCAGATGGATGTCAACGTAAGAAATCTCCCTCTTCAATTTTATGCAAAAAAGTCTTATTTGATGACCATTTAGTTTAGATTATGGAATGTTCTGTCTCTTGCAGCCTGTGGATGCAATCCTCTAGGAACTATACCTGGTGGTAATTCCTGTGACTCTCAAGATGGCAACTGTTATTGCAAGCGTTTTGTGACTGGAAAGAAGTGTGACCAGTGCATGGTAATATTGCCGTTAACTTATATTTGCGTGTACACTACCTTGGCTATATGCTGCCCATTCTCTGCCATACTCTTAAAGCAATGATGCATGTTCTCCCTCTAAAAACAGACTTATAAGTAGCAAAACTGTCATTTCTGCTGCTTCTCGTAATAAATCTGTTTCCCAATGACGTAACCACTTGGTTTTAGAATAAGTATTACTTTTTATAGTGTGTAGGTATGTGCAGTCTGACACTACAAACGAGCATGAGAGGTTATACTACTAGCAATAGGTTATAGTATTTGCTTCCATCTCCTATGCCGCCAGTAAAGTTGTGGTTGGGCGTTGCTTGAGCTGCATAGTGCAATGGCCTTTACAAGCTTGTAAGACGTAGTCGTTTGTAATATTTGTAATAAAATGTATAATGGTTAATGGAGCAATTTCTAGTAACATACAATGAATGGCAATAGTTATACCTTTCTCTGTGCAGCCGGAATTCTGGGGTTTGAGCAATGATTTGGATGGCTGTCGGCCGTGTGACTGTGACCGTGGTGGATCATTTGACAATAAGTAAGCCAAGTCTTCATTTCTTCTCTAGTAATCATTCACTTTTAAGTATTAACATGCCAGCAAACTAGTGGGGCAGTGCAGTTCAAGAATCTGCCGTCAATCACCTAACCAACTTGCAGACTGGTAAAAAGCAGTTGAAACCAATAGACTATACAGGTTGGTTTCTATGTTATGCAGTAAAACCTTCAAAGACAGAATAAAGTGCACAAGCTAAATATTTCTGCTTCACAGAATACGTGACTCATTGACATCCTTCAGATTGCAAGAAATGTATTGCTGGGAAGTGAATCCTGGCTTTGTGTAGTCTTTTTGAGCAATTATTAAACAAGTATTCAAAAAATGATATAATATGTAAATGTTAACAGTACAAATCATAAGCAGAAAGAGTACAATATAAAATAGTGCTCAAGTATACTCCAAATACAGTATAGTTCTACAATGCAGCTGTATATTCTGGATTGTGTTCTGGTACATCCTATTGTTAAAGGGGTACTCCGGCGCTAAGACATCTTATCCCCTATCCTTTGGGGATAAGATGCCTGATCGCGGGGGTCCCGCCGCTGGGGACACCCATGATCTTCCACGCCACACCCCGTTAAAATCAGCCCCTGGAGCGTGCTCGCTCTGGGTCTGATTACTGGCGATCACAGGGACGGAGCATAGTGACGTCACTGTCACGCCCCCCCCCCCCCGTGTGATGTCACGCTCCGCCCCCTCAATGCAAGCCTATGGGAGTGGGCATGACAGCTGTCACGCCCCCTCCCATAGGCTTGCATTGAGGGGGCGGAGCGTGACATCACACGGGGGTGGAGCGTGACATCACACGGGGACGGAGCCGTGACATCACTATGCTCCGTCCCCGTGATCGCCAGTAATCAGACCCAGAGCGAGCACGCTCCGTGGGCAGATTCTAACGAGGTGTGGCATGGAAGATCATGGGGGTCCCCAGCGGTGGGACCCCCGCGATCAGGCATCTTATCCCCTATCCTTTGGATAAGGGGATAAGATGTCTTAGCGCCGGAGTACCCCTTTAAGTTCCATCTGCAGTGAATGTATTTCCTTAGGCTTGTTTTATGTTATTTACAGATGTTCCTCCGAATCTGGCCAGTGTCGCTGCAGACCACACATGATTGACCGCCAGTGCAATGAAGTGCAATCTGGCTTCTACTTCATCTCCTTAGACCATTACATCTATGAAGCTGAGGATGCAGATTTTGGACCTGTGGGTATTTATTCATGGTGTGGACAGTTCTGGTTTATATTTGTCAGCATTGCTTAATCTATCATTTTTTCTAATAGGGTGTAAGAACTGTTGAGAGGCTGTTACCTCAAGATCGCACTCCATCCTGGACAGGGCCGGGTTTTGCTAAAGTTCCAGAAGGTGCATACTTGGAATTTCATATCAACAATATCCCAACCTCTATGGAATATGACCTTTTAGTTCGCTATGAACCACAGGTAAGCAGTTATATCACTGTATTAATGCTATTGCCAGGATTGGAAAGAGTGAGGGGAAGGGTAGCAGTCCTTTCAGACATGTTATCTAAGATTTGTTTATACTCTTGCCTTGCTGTTTTTTGTATTTCAGCTTCCAGAACAATGGGAAGAGGCAGTGATTACAGTTATACGTCCAGGAAAAATTCCCACAAGCAGCAGATGTGGTAACACTGTACCCAGTGATGACAACCAGAATGTGGCATTACCACCAGGATCTCGGTGAGTAGAGAATAAGCTTCCCTGTGTGTGTACATGAGGAGCAGCACTATTTTTGGCCATTTTATAACTTGAATATAGCATTTACCAGCAGATTTTGGCTATGCAGGTTTCAGCTATAATTTGCAGTTCTCCCAGAGCTGGGACTGTTCTCCCTCCTCCCCCCTCCATAGATTTGTATTGCCTTGTCTTGCAGCCACAGGACAAATCTGAGCTGATTTTAAGGGTGGAACATAGTCTCACATAAGAGGGGGGGGGGGGGAAGAGATTGATTAATGGAGAAAAAATAATTTATCTCTAATAAATTATTTTACAATATTACAATGTTACTTATATTTACTTGCAAAGTTGGTTCAAATGGCAGTGCCTATTTAACTTTAAAACACACTTTAAAGGAGTATTATTATTTCTACAAGCGATGTCATAGCCATAGAATATGCTATCAATTTGTGATTGAGGGAGTCTGATATCGGTAACCGTTCAATAACCCTGAGAAAAAAAATCCACATCCCTGATTCTCCACTGTGGTGCCTTGACAGTCTTTCCTTGCACAGAAGTACTCCTGGCAACCTGGATGTGCAAGGACCCGCAGCCAACACCACGGACTGGATAACAAAACTGATGTAAAATTAGAACAAATTGACTTAAAATCACAAAAAGAGGCCAAACATAATGATACTAGTTAAAAACTATTTCCTAGCAGGATGCAAAAAAAAAAAATACAAGTGCAATATGGAAGAGGTGGCACAAGCACAATATACTGATAAATGACCACTGACTCCATACTGTAACAATGGCAAACAAAAGTTATACATTCATATTTTTGCCAAAATACAGAAGCCTACAACCTGTGTCATTGGTCTTTATTGTATTATCCTTACAGTTATCCCAGAAAAAGGCCATACTTATTAATCCCTGAGCAATTGTGGAGCTGGACTGTATTACAGGGATCACTCACTATATCCACAAATGTTATTTTTGCATATTCCATTGGGCTGGTCAAGGTGATAGATGTTACAGACACTTCTGCAGGTTCCAGGGCATCAAATAGAAGTGGCTGGT